>NC_092415.1:193545078-193876864 GCF_040894005.1 Engystomops pustulosus | reverse complement strand
TCCAGCAGGTGTCGCTGCTGCACCGAGTTCACCTTCTTCTTCCTGGTGCATGTGAGTGCTGATCTGGTGACACAATTTCTTTTTTAAATTCCAAGTTTTTTCCACATCCGTCGGGTTGTCCGGCGGCCACGCCCCCCGCTTTCTGTAGCATGAAAGCCGGCGCCGATTGCTTGCGCCAAAATCCCAGGCCAATTCGGCGCAAGTTGCAAATATTCGGGAAACCCGACAAAAGTGCGGCGTTCGGACCCTTAGTAAATGAGCCCCATAGGGGCACATTTACTTACCCATCCCGTTGACGCCGCCGATCTGGAATGTCCGACGAGGATTCGGAGCTGCCGCGATTCACTAAGATCGTGCATTCAATTTCCTGCAGGTGTCGCTTCCTCTGCTGAGGTCCGCTGGAGTTCACCTTCTTCTTCCCGGTGCATGTGAGTGCCGATCTTGCGACAAAATTTGGTTTTTAAATTCCATGGTTTGTCCGAATCAGTTGTGTTGTCCGACGTCCACGCCCCCTGATTTGTGTCGCATGCAAGCCAGCGCCGATGCGCCACAATCCGATCGCGTGCGCCAAAAACCCCTGTGCAAAGCGGAAAAATTTGCAAAACCCGACGGAAATGCGTCCAATGGACCCTTAGTAAATGTGCCCCATTGGCAAGATTTCCGAACACCCATGAAGTTCACTAACAACTCAATACCGTATTGTACAATGTACCTTATATACTCGAGTATAAGCCTAGTTTTTCAGCACAAAAAATGTGCTGAAAAAACCAAACTCGGCTTATACTCGAGTCAAAAAAATAAATATATCTAAACTCACCTTTCCGGTGACCCCTGTATATCTTCTGTGCGATCTGTCCGGCAGCGGCGGCAGGCTATATACACTGGGGCAGGGTCTGGCAGGCTATATACACTGGGGCAGGGTCTGGCAGGCTATATACACTGGGGCAGGGTCTGGCAGGCTATATACACTGGGGCAGGGTCTGGCAGGCTATATACACTGGGGCAGGGTCTGGCAGGCTATATACACTGGGGCAGGGTCTGGCAGGCTATATACACTGGGGCAGGGTCTGGCAGGCTATATACACTGGGGCAGGGTCTGGCAGGCTATACACACTGGGGCAGGGTCCGGCAGGCTATATACACTGGGGCAGGGTCTGGCAGGCTATATACACTGGGGCAGGGTCTGGCAGGCTATATACACTGGGGCAGGGTCTGGCAGGCTATATACACTGGGGCAGGGTCTGGCAGGCTATACACACTGGGGCAGGGTCCGGCAGGCTATATACACTGGGGCAGGGTCTGGCAGGCTATATACACTGGGGCAGGGTCTGGCAGGCTATATACACTGGGGCAGGGTCTGGCAGGCTATACACACTGGGGCAGGGTCCGGCAGGCTATATACACTGGGGCAGGGTCTGGCAGGCTATATACACTGGGGCAGGGTCTGGCAGGCTATATACACTGGGGCAGGGTCTGGCAGGCTATATACACTGGGGCAGGGTCTGGCAGGCTATACACACTGGGGCAGGGTCCGGCAGGCTATATACACTGGGGCAGGGTCTGGCAGGCTATATACACTGGGGCAGGGTCTGGCAGGCTATATACACTGGGGCAGGGGCTGGCAGGCTATATACACTGGGGCAGGGGCTGGCAGGCTATATACACTGGGGCAGGGTCTGGCAGGCTATATACACTGGGGCAGGGTCTGGCAGGCTATATACACTGGGGCAGGGGCTGGCTGGCTATATACTGGGGAGGCTGTGCCCAGTGCATTTCCCACCCTCGGCTTATACTCGAGTCAATAGGTTTTCCCAGTATTTTGTGGTAAAACTAGGGGCCTCGGCTTATACTCGGGTCGGCTTATACTCGAATATATACGGTAATCTCCCATGGAAGCACATGCTGGATCTTTAACTCCTTAACAAGATTTAGAAGGTGTTCAGCTGGCTGAAAATATACTGGTACTGATTAAGTAGGTCAATATCTGCTGGGTCCGTGCCTGAAGACACTACCAGATGGGGGGTATTTATCATACGCCAGTGCTCGTATGACAGCCAGGTCATATCCTAGCAATAAGTGCAGCCGGGGACTTCTCAAGTATGAAAAGCCGCCAGGTACAACAAGTGTGCTAGCGCCAGATAGGAACACCCTGCTCCCGTAACGGCGGTGCCCAATCCCCCACCAGCCACGCCCCCTTCACTACCCTACACACACCCACTGCGTAGAGATTGCGGAAAGGGTTAACAATCACAAGTGCTACCAATAAGCTAGCATGTGCGATTATTTCAAGGCTTCTACGTAACTTTTTTGGTGTAGAAATCCTGATAACCCCCCCCCCCCCATGGGTCTCTTCTGCAGAAGACCAGCAAAGAGACCTGAGACATGACCAAGGTATAACAGTCGGGTGCCCTTGTGTGCAATGTTTTTTTCAATAATTTTAATTTATATAGGACATTGGAACGACATAAATTGTGGTGTTCCTCATGGATTCATCTGTGAAAGGACAAATAGTTCCATTAATACACCATTGGCTCCAACTATTCCTGCACCAGAAGGTGGATGTGGATCAGATTGGCTTTCATTTAGACAAAAGGTAATTTCCCAACACCAGTACGATATTACAATATTATTCATCTTATTTTACATCTACACCTATAGCCTTGTGATCCTTACTACTCTACAGTCATGTAGACCTATCCATAGGAATTTTCTGGCTGGCTTTAATCTCATATTTCTCTTGTTGATGTTCCAGGGGTGCACCATCTATGAGACAAGTTGACCCTCTTGCCTCAGGCAG
Source organism: Engystomops pustulosus (assembly GCF_040894005.1). NCBI lineage: Eukaryota > Metazoa > Chordata > Amphibia > Anura > Leptodactylidae > Engystomops > Engystomops pustulosus. The sequence goes on along the minus strand of NC_092415.1, from coordinate 193,874,067 downwards.
CACTAACTGCAGCAAGGAATGCAGTCACTTACTAAAAAGTAGGACCTGACACCAAAAAATAGTGGGGCAGATTTACTTACCCGGTCCATTCACGATCCAGCGGCGCGTTCTCTGCGGTGGATTCGGGTCCGGCCGGGATTTATTAAGGCAGTTCCTCCGACGTCCACCAGGTGGCGCTGCTGCGCGGAAGTTCCCCGGAACGCACTGGAATACACTGAGCCGGGCTGAGTGTAGGTAAGTGCAAGCTCCGCAACACATTTTTTTTTTTAAATGCCGCGGTTTTTCCGAATCCGACGGGTTTTCGTTCGGCCACGCCCCCCGCCGTGCGCCACAATCCGATCGCGTGCGCCAAAATCCCGGGGCAATTCAGGGGAAATCGCCGCAAATTGGAAATATTCGGGTAACATGTCGGGAAAACGCGAATCGGGCCCTTAGTAAATGACCCCCATTGTCTCTTAACACCTGATGCCAGCATGGGTGTGAGACACTACATGGAGAACCCACTAACTAAAAAAACAACAATATATATTACTTCTGGATGGGGTGGAGGGGCGCTGTTCTATAGGTTGCCTCAGACAGCAGATATTTTAGATTCCCATAATGGATATTTATGGCATAGCCACAGGATATGATATATGTCTAATATGAGCAGAACTCACTTCCAGAACCTGCACCTATCCTGATGAATTCCCTGATAACTTTTTAGTATTACATTATCTACATCTATGGGAGCGCTAAAAACTGCTCAGCAAAAATTTTTATGGGACTCCCATAGAAGTAACAGCACAAGCAGAGAGTCAGGGGAAACCAGCCCTCAATGCATGAGCGGGTCTCAGGGGCAGAACCTAAGGGATATTTAGACATAAGACTTTATTAATATGTATTTTTTTCAATACAATTTTTATACATTTAAAACATATCATTCATTTAATATGATTTAGTGTTATAGAATCTATGACCCAAAAGATGAATCACTTCACTGGGATGATGCCAGATCCCGATGTCAGTCCTTTGGAGGAAATCTGGTCACTATAAATGATGATTTGGTACAATGTAAGTAATGGATGCCCTTTTTTCTGTATGTTTTACAGTATTCTTAAAAGAAATCTACCACCAGGATGAAGGATTGTAAACCACGCACACTGACATACTGGTGTGTGCCCCCTCTGACAGGAGCCACTCTTCTTTTACCTTCTTATGTCCTGATTTTGACAAAACCCTGCCTCTAAAATTATGCAAATGAGCTTGAGGGGATTTTGGCTCCATATGTGTTTTTCTTAAAATCAAGAGTATAGTAATCTTAAAGCAGAGCAGGTCCTGGCAGAGGGGGCACACACCAGTATGTCAGTGTGCGTGGTTTACAATCCTTCATCCTGGTGGTAGATGTCCTTTTAATGTTTGTGTCCTCTGTAGTATGTGAAATTATTGTATATTAACAAAAAAAGGGGGGGGGGTGGAGACCACCTTAACTGCTCTGCAAATTTTGAGCATCATGGTTCTTGCTTTCTCATTGGCTGAAGCTTTAGTATTTCCAAAATAGTGCCCAGCTTTCTTCCCCCTCTGCTGTAAGTGACAGAGACACTTAGGCTAAATTCAGACAACCACCGTATATACCTCCAACATAGGCTGGCAATGGGAGCACGGCGCAGTATGGAGCGGCATGGTGCCGTACCATTCCGTACCCGGGAAAAGATAGAACATGTCCTATGTTACCCTGTAATATGGCGCCGTGTGTTGTGTCTCTATGGAGAGAGGTGGGGGCGGCCTTACATAGACTATGCTCAGCTACTTATGGTGGGTACTAGTCATATGTTGCGTTTTACCTTTGCATTGGATGGGGGATACGTCACTGGGGGCTTGCCAATTCAGAGTGCTACTTGAGATTTCATATATTCTCTATGGAACATGTCCCACACCATACGATCCCATTACCCTGATAAAGCCGGGTCTTTGGTGAAACATGTTGGGGGGCTCATCTTCTTAGATTGGCAGGCACCCTCTGGTTTGTGATCTTAGCTAGATAGCTAGTAAGACAGAAGCTTGTAAGCTAGTAGTAGAGATATTCTTGAGCCAGAGAGCCATAATTATATGTTTGTGTTATCTATCCACAAAGACTGTTGTTGAGACACACTGGGACACATTTACTTACCCGGTCCATTCGCGATCCAGCGGCGCATTCTGTGTGGAGGATTCGGGTCTTCCGGCAATCCATTAAGGTAGTTTCCCCAATGTCCACCAGGTGTCGCTGCTGTGCCGAATGCACGGAAGTACACCAAGCCAGGCCGGGTGCAGGTAAGCGCGTGTCCAGCGATACTTTTTTTTTTAAAATGCGGCGTTTTTTCCGAATTCGTTGGGTTTTCATACGGCCAATCCCCCTGACGCACCACAATCCGATCGTGTGCACCAAAAACCCGGCGGAATTCAGGGAAAATTGCCGCAAAATGGAAAAATTCCGGTAAATCGCTATAAAAACGCAATTTGGGCCCTTAGTAAATGACCCCCACTATGCTGCTGGCGCCCTGTGATTTGTGACTCCTTTTGGGACTACTGTCAATATTACTTTCATCCATGTCACATATAGTAACTGAGGCTCAGTCTACATTCTACTAGCACATGATAGCTATGCGTATTCCACAGCGTTCTGATATTATTATTTCACATTATATCAGACATGGAGGGTGTCCTGTGTTTTTAATTAGTTTTTAGCCTCACCGATCGTCAGAGAATTAATTAATATTTTATCTTTCATGGGAATTAAAGCTAACTTTTAGCTTTGTGTTTGGTGGTGGGTTACAGTCTTTCTGTGTAAATGAATTATTTTTGTACCCTGCCAGACACTGGTGCGCTCTTTTGTTTGTAATGGCAGAGACACTTACCTCATACAAGTGGTTACATAGTTTGAGTGCAGATAAACATTTGGAAGGCAGTAGATATGAGTGTGTCTCTGAACTCCATATACCCGCATAGTTATACATCTATGATATGTTTTATTTCAGCTTTTTTGATGTCCAATTTAAAAAACATTACAGACGATGTATGGATCGGATTACATGACAAGAATAAGGATAACAAATTCGTTTGGACGGATCAAAGCGGAGTGTATTATACCAACTGGGCCAAAGGTTGGCCACAGCCTCGAAGTAGACTCTGGTCTGTAAGTAACTTATAATACAGTCGGGTGTCCTTAAAGGAAACCTACCACTTGAAGTGGCAGGTTTCCGATGGCAATACCGAGCACCGCGGTATCGCGGTTTAAAACACTTTTTAAACTTTATAGCCGGCGCAGGCAGGTACGCGCTCGGCGCTTACCATGTGCGCGGCTCTCCTTCACTTCCTATGTAGCCGCGCGCACGGTAAGCGCCGAGCGCGTACCTCCCTGCGCCGGCTATAAAGTTTAAAAAGTGTTTTAAACCACGATACCGCGGTTTAAAACACTAGCGAAAATAAGCTCCGGCACCAGCTCACCCTGAGCTGGTGCACGGTATTGCCATCGGAAACCTGCCACTACAAGTGGTAGGTTTCCTTTAAGTAGGGGACTGTCTGTACATGGATCAGATAACACTATTTTGGGGTTTAATTGTCCTGACATATCTAACAATTCGCTTTAAGGAAAAAAATAGGTGGTTGGTTTAGACGCGCCATTCTAGTTGAATAAATGGAATTGCAATATGGTTCTATTGAATAATTTCATTTTACTGAATACGATTTGGACTAAACTTTCTGGGACAAACTATCCCCTTCATTAGGTGAGAAGGTCCAGCACTAACAATTAGGTGAAGAAATCCTTTTCTTTATTTGTTAAAATCCGACATAATGATAGTGATCGACGCGTTTCGGCGTATCCCCTTCATTAGGTCCGAGACATCAAACACTATATAAAACATATATAGAACCATGTAAACTTTACAAAATCAGCCTGAGCACATAAATACAGAAGAATGTGAAAAAGGAAAAATATGTTTATTAAAAAAAAAATATATATATAAAAAAATAAATACAACCCGCAAAAGCACAGAAATTTACCTTGGTCTAAAATTTCTGATAAAGTGTAAGCAGTATATAAATATAAAAAAGTAATACATTAATATGAAAGTATTACAACAATTACTGACTAATGATTCAACAGTAAGAACACATATATACCGTATATACTCGTGTATAAGCCGAGTTTTTCAGCACAAAAAATGTGCTGAGACACCTCACCTCGGGTTATACAAGTATGATAAAAAAAAATGATAAAAAAATTAATACTCACTCTCCGGTGTCCCCGATGTTCTTCGCGGCTCCCGGTGGCTCCCTGTGTCTCCTCTTCTGTCTTCTATCTTCTCTAGCCGGCAGAGTCGCATCCATGCGATCTGGTGGACGTCGCACACTATGATGCAGCGCTGTCGCCGCTGATGACGTCATCACAGTGGCATCACAGTGTGCGACGGCCGGCAGATCGCATGGATGCGACTATGCCGGCTAGAGAAGATAGAATAGTGAAGAAGCCGCCGGGAGCCGCGATGGGGATCGGGAGCCGCGATGGGGATCGGGAGCCTCGACGAACATCGGGTCCACCGGAGGGTGAGTATTAAGTTTATTTTTTTGATCTGTATGCTACACGGTGGCAGGCTGTATGCTACAGGGGGCAGGCTGTATACTGCAAGGGGGCAGGCTGTATACTGCAAGGGGGCAGGCTGTATACTACATGGGGGAATTCTGTATACTACATGGGGGCTGGCTGGCTGTATACTACATGGGGGCTGGCTGGCTGTATACTACATGGGGGCTAGCTGCCTGTATACTACACCCTCGGCTTATACTCGAGTCAATAGGTTTTCCCAGTTTTCTGTGGTAAAAATTAGGGGTAAATTAGATATAATTTTACGTATATACTTGAGTATAAGCCAACCCGGGTATAAGCCGAGGCCCCTAATTTTAACACCAAAAACTGGGAAAAACTTTGGACTCAAGTATAAGCCGAGAGCAGGAAATGCATCGATCACAGCCCCACCACCCAGTATATAGCCAGCAAGCCCCCAGTGGTATATAGCCAGCCAGCTCCCAGTAGTATACAGCCAGTCTGCCTCCTTAAGTATACAGCCAGCCCACTCCCTGTAGTATACAGTCTGCCCGCTCACTAAAATATACAGCCTGCCAGCCCCCAGGAGTATACAGCCAGCCAGCCCACCTGTAGTATACAGCCAGCCAGCCCACCTGTAGTATACAGCCAGCCAGCCCACCTGTAGTATACAGCCAGCCTGCCTCCTTAAGTATACAGCCAGCCCACCCCCTGTAGTATACAGCCTGCCCGCTCACTATAGTATACAGCCTGCCATCCCCCAGTAGTATACAGCCAGCCTGCCTCCTTAAGTATACAGCCAGCCCACCCCCTGTAGTATACAGCCTGCCTGCTCACTATAGTATACAGCCTGCCATCCCCCAGTTGTATACAGTCAGCCAGCCCAGTACTTTAAAAAAAAAAAACTTATATACTCGCCCTCCGGAGGCCCCGATGCTCAGCGCAACTCCCCGATGCACTCCGTTTCTGTCTTCCCCACGGCTCCTCTTCTTTCTTCGGTCTGCTGTAACAGCCAGCAGAGACGCGGCCATGTGCTCTGCTGGCAGGGGCATACTATGACGCGGATGCTGATGACGTATGTGCCGGCCGGCAGATAACATGGCCTCGTCTCTGCTGGCTGTTAAAGAAGACCGAAGAGTTAAGAGGAGCCGCAATGAAGACAAAAGAGGAGCCGCGACAACATTGGGGAGCCGCACTGAGCATCAAGGCTGCCAGAGCTGGAGTATATAAGTTTATTTTTTTTATTGACTAGTCTAGAAGCCGAGGTGAGATTTTTCAGCACATTTTTTGTGCTGAAAAACTCGTCTTATACACAAGTATATACGGTAGTGTCACGGGTGCTCCTGATCGTGGGCGCACCTGTGCCCCTCAACGTCCCTCCGGAACTCCGATCCGCTCACCTCCCCTGGCTCCAATGATGTCCTCTCCTGCTCCCGCGGCTCGGCGCCCTAGGACTAAATAGGACTGTGAGTAAAGGCAGCTCTGGAGGAAGGTGTTTGCTTCATGGAAACCTTTACATATGAACGCACTAAACTTGTGACACGACCCTGTCAGAGATGAGAGGATGGGAGCTGTAGTACCTGGAGCCCGATGTCTGTGACCCTTCTCTGATCTCAGTTTGGGTTGTGTCATGATGACTTTGTTATAAGACCAACAAATCGCTAACCAGATGGTGTTGTGAGAGCTGATGGCCAATCCCTATAGACACTTGTGAATTTGTAGACCGGTTCCATCGGGTGGAATCAATTAATTTTAGAAGGTTTGGGGGAGCGGAAATGTCACAGGATGATCACATAATATATCAGAGGATTCTACTGAAAGAACTAGAGGACTTGAGGTCCTCATATGGTATTAGTACATTTATGAAATCAAAATTAAATCCTTCCAAAAATCCTTATGAATAGTCAAATGCGTCAGAGGTTAGAAATCAATCAAATTGTGTAGAGGTATAAACAGGAAAGGGGAAAATCATAAAATAATGTGCAGAATGTTCCACATGAACTAAAATAGTTTCTGGAAAATTTTCAGTGTGGACTTCACTTGACAAAATGCCATATATTGAGCTAATCCCAAAAATGTAATACTTTAATCTAAAGTATTTAGATTTCTGAATTGAATCTTTTTAAGGATACTGACTGTGTGGCTATCCAACATGGATATGTAGTGGGCGATGGCACCTGGATTGAGGAGGATTGTAGCTTGGAGAGAGGATACATCTGCCAAAAATACAAGGGTAAGTGCAACCAGAGATGTATCTCCTATCTGGGTTCTCTTAGTAGTCATGTATTACAGATGTCTTCTATCAATGAGGGTAAAGGGCTGTCCCATCGAATACTACAGACTTGATGGCCATTGAGTCAAACAGAAGTCAAACCCTCCCTCCATCTATATCAGATTTTTTTAAAAATTTTTGAATTACAAATGTCATTGTAATAGTTTGTAGTCTTCTGCTTACAAGCCAATTGTTTGTGTTTTCTTAAGATCCTCATGTACCCGTCATTCCCACCGCTCCTCCAGACTATAATAACTACATTACTTATGAAGACGCCAGGTACAAGTTTGATAGAACCAAGAGGACGTGGGAAGAGGCTCGTCAGGAGTGTATGAAGGAGAAGTCACAGCTCGCCAGCATCTTAGACGGGTACACCACATCTTTTCTAAAACTTCACTTGGTAAAACTCAAGGAGCCATTTTGGATCGGCCTGTACAGTAGGAATGAGGTGGGAATATTTTTTTTGTATGGTTTTTGAATAACACACATTATGGAAACATTCTCTTATTACATTATTTAAAAAATCACTGCTAATCACAAAAATTTTCTCAGACCAGAAATACGTATAGGTGGGTTGATAACTGGAGGGTACACTACACAAAATGGGCCCCCGAGGAGCCGAGCAAAGACACCTCCTGTGTGTATGTGGATAGAGATGGACAGTGGAAGACGTCGTCCTGTGATGAGAGTTATTCCTCCATCTGCAAACAAACACATGGTAAGCGGCTCATCTTCCAGATATTTCATATCATAAATGAAGAGTACTTATAGAAAGATCCAGCGGCACTATCTGACTTGCTGTGGTGGGTGCAGGCGTCCTAAGATCGGGCCTCAGATCCTTTGGTAACAAAAAAATCCAAAAAACGGGCAGCACTCCAAATTTGTGAAGAAAGGTGCTTCTGTTTTAGTCCATAATGAGCAACTACAGCAACGTTTCGGCTCAAGAGAGCCTTTTCAAGCATTACATATTGTAATTTTTAATGAACTCAAGATTTTCCCCGATAACCTGAGCTCCATTCCCAGCTGTCGACTTGATAGGCCAAAAAAAAACAAAAAAGCGCAACGTTGGAGCCAGTACTCAAATATGCTAAGGAAGCAGATAGAAAATTAAATTTTTAATAAAAAACGTAAAAAAAGATCTCCACGGACAAAAAAATGCAAGACACAAGAGGACTAGGGAAGCGAGGAACCTACTTCCACAATCCTCTTTTGTCTTGTATTTTTTGTTTCCTGTCCTGTCTTTTGACAATCTTTTTTTAAGGTAGTTTTTCATTTCAGATGTCATTTTTTTATCGCAGCATATTCGTGTGCTGGATCCAACCTTGAGCTTTTTTGTTTATTGGAATATATTCCTGGCCGCTGGGCCCCCATCTTACACTATTTTTTTCTATAAACACAATTTTTTATTTTTTGCTTTTTCTGCTATTGACTTGTAAGGTAGCCGCTTTTTTGCATTTTTGCATATTGCTGGGTGTAGTCAAGAAGGAGGCTTCACTTAGACAACGGTTATTGCCTGCAGAAATAATAATGATACAGTAGAGGGAGAGTCGACAAGCAAAGGGGGGGCAGCAGAGATCCCTGGGACCTGAGTGGCCGGCTTGTAGTGCGGCTTATAGCCAGGATATGTCACAGTGGCTTTGCTTACAGGAACATGCATTGTCCATGGCTGTCAGCACCAGCAGGGAGATGCAAGAACTCCTGATGTGTTTTTCGTAACGAATCCCCAGGCAGACGGTCAATGGGATGCCTGTGATTTTAGCTGCAGGCTAGGGATCACACTGTACAACGGAACTCTTGACATAACTCACACCCTCTTTAATGGTTGACACAGTCAATACGATAGCAAGTAACGGGCTGATGATGATCTTTACTGCAGGGATATGGAGCAGTGTTTTTTTTGACAGTGGCAATGATTCAATGTACAGATGGAATTTCAGAGTACCTTAGACTTGATTCAGGGGTCAGAAGGCAAACAGTAGGAGCCAGGTGGGCTCTGCTGTTTAGGCAGCAATCTAGATGCAGAGAGGTATATCCCTGAAAAAATCTTAAGGAACAATACAGAAAGACTTACTTGGTCCTATTTCCAGAAGCTCAGATAAAGCTAGGTATTAGCTCCTATTTATAGAATCTTGCAGAGCTCATTCAAAAACATGATGAGCCACCAACCAATCCCAGCCTGTGATCCTGCAGGAAAGATAAAAAATGTTGCAATATGACCAAAACATCAAATCATAAACCTTCAGTAGTAGGCATGATATACTGCACCCTTTAGCCATGGGATATACCATGTTATGTGATGCACACCTATAAGCTGAAGTGGTACATCAAAATGTGGTCATAAACAGGTTTAAAGTAACATTGTGTATGACCTGGTTAACAATATTCGGTAGGAAGGTAAGACAATATACATGACATAGAGAATGTAAACTGTACATCAACTTTCATATCTTCTTCTTTTAGTTGTCCCTCCCACTGATCCACCTGAAACACCTGGAACTTGCCCAAACATAACTTCACAGACCTGGATGCCCTTCCGTGGCCATTGTTATCTTTTTGAAGCATCTTCCACTTGGTGGTCTGAGGCCATCACAAAATGTTTTCAAATGGGTAAGTCCTAAAAATACTTCTCATAAGAGCAGCAAGAAGCACAAGGGAGGCACAATGTTTTATTATCTGAAGGCTGCAGTGCTATACTTTTCAAATATTAAAGACCCCAGACCAGATGATAAATTATTAATACAGACACCAGACCTGAATAAATATACCCTGCACAAAAGAATAAAGTAAACACTCAAATAACACATCCTACATCTGAATGAATGGTGTGCTACCTGAGTGATTGAACCATGCTGACAACAAAATCACACAAAAATCATTAACGGAACTCAAATTTAAGTGGAAAAACACACTACAGGCTGTTCCAACTTTTATGAAATGTCCTTAAAAGAAGCATAATGAGGCTCAGTATTGTGCGTAGCCTCCACATACCTGTATGACCTTCCTACAATGCCTCAGCATACTCCTGATAAGGCTCAGTATTGTGTGTGGCCTCCACATGCCTGTATGACCTCCCTACAATGCCTTTGCATGCTCCTGATGAGGTTGTGGATGGTCTCCTGGGGGATCTCCTGTAAAACCTGGACTAAAGCATCGGCCATCTCCTGGACAGTTTGTAGTGCAACACGATGTTGGTGGATGGAGCATCCCAGATGTGCTAAATCAGATTCAGGTCTGGAGAATGAGCGGGCCAGTCCATAGTTTCAATGCCTTCATCTTGCAGGAACTGTACACACTCCAGCCACATAAGGTCTAGCATTGTCCTGCATTAGGGCCTCAGGGCCAACCGTACCAGCATATGGTCTCACAAGGGATCTGAGGATCTCATCTCTGTACCTAATGGCAGTCAGGCTACCTCTGGCGAGCACATGGAGGGCTGTGCAGCCCTTCAAATAAATGCCACCCCACAACATTACTGGCACACTGCCGAAACGGTCACGCTGAAGGATGTTGCAGGTAGCAGATCGCTCTCCATGGCATCTCCAGACTCTGTTACGCCTGTCACATGTGCTCAGTGTGAACCTGCTTTCATCTGCGAAGAGCACTGATGTTTTCTGGCAAATGCCAATCATCCTGCACGGTGTTGGACTGTGAGCACAACCCCATCTGTGGACGTCGGGCACTCATACCATTCTGAAGGAGTCTGTTTTTAACCGTTTGTGCAAACACATGCACATTTGTGGCTGCTGGAGGTCATTTTGCAGGGCTCTGGTAGTGCTCTTCCTGTTCCTCCTTGCACAAAGGCGGAGGTAGCAATGCTGCTGCTCTCCTAAGGCCCCCTCCACGTCTCCTGGTGTACTGGTCTGTCTCCTGGTAGCAACTCCAGCCTCTGGACACTACACTGACAGACACATCAAACCTTCTGGCCACAGCTCTTGTTGATGTGCCATCCTGGATGAGCTGCTCTACCTGAGCCACTTGTGTGGGTTGTGGGGACCGTGCTACCATGAGTGTGAAAGCACCACCAACATTCTAAATTGACCACAACATCAGCCAGAAAGCATTGTTACTGAGAAATGGTCTGCGGTCCCCACCTACAGAACCACTCCTTTATTAAGTCTGTCTTGCTAATTGCCAAAAATTTCCACCGGTTGTCTATTCCATTTGCACAACACAAAATGTGCAATTAGTGTGATTTCAAAGAAGTTTGACTTACTTGGAGTTATATTGTGTTGATTAAGTGTTCCCTTTTTTTTGAGCAGTGTACAATATATATTTCGACAGACTTCGACAATGTGTAATGCAAACCCAGCCAATATATAATTATTTAATGAAAACTGATTAACTTACTGTGTGACTTTTGTAGGTGGACATTTAGTTTCAATTAAAGATTCATTAGAATCGGATTTCCTCCACCGTCATACGAACCTACTAAGTGACCAGCAACAAAACTTTTGGATTGGACTTTACAAGAATGTAGAAGGTACAGTATCAGTTATTTCCTGTTCTTTACAATGGTATCCAGTGTTCTATAACTTCTATTTATTAACCGCATATTTGCACGGCACTGCCTAGTCACATCCTAGCGTTCAGCCATTAGAAACAAACACATTTGTCAGCTGGGGGCCTAATATCCTCACCATTCGCTTTAAAACTGCCTGAGCCAAAGTCTAATAGGTTGTCTGTAGAGATGAGTGAGCACTAAAAAGCTCGAGTGCTCGTTACTCGAGTCGAACTTTTTCTGATGCTCGAGTACTCGTTTCGAATAACGAACACCCAAGGGGATGACATGTGGAGGCAGCTATGGAGATGACATGTGGAGGCTGCTATGGATACATAGAGTACCTTATATGGCACTCCCAAAAATTGTTTCAAACAGAGGACCGGGTAGGTGGCCCTCCAGAAAAATTAAATCGATAAAGTACTATAGCTAGAGCCAGTTGGCCCTGGCAAAAAATAGCCAGTTGCCTCTGGTTTAGTGTACAAAGAGGAGGAGAAGGAGGAGCATACATGAGAATTATTCAGGTTGAGCTTCTTTCACCTGGTGGAGAATGGAAATCATGAGAAATCCAGGCTTTATTCATCTTGATAAGCGTCAGCCTGTCAGCACTGACAGTCGACAGGCGTGTACGCTTATTGGTGATGATGCCACCAGCTGCACTGAAAACCCGCTCGGACAACACGCTAGCGGCAGGGCAGGCAAGAACCTCCAAGACGTAGAGCGCCAGTTCGTGCCACATGTCCAGCTTTGAAACCCAGTAGTTGTAGGGAGCTGTGTGATCATTTAGGATGATGGTATGGTCAGCTACGTACTCCCTCACCATCTTTCTGTAAAGATCAGCCCTACTCTGCCGAGACTGGGGACAGGTGACTTGTCTTGCTGGGGTGACATAAAACTGGCAAAGGCCTTGTAAAGCGTACCCCTGCCAGTGCTGGAAAAGCTGCCTGCTCGCCTACTCTCCCTCGCTACTTGTCCCGCAGAAGTACGCCCTCTGCCGCTAGCGCTGTCAGAAGGGAAATACTGTTTCAGCTTGTGCACCAGGGCCTGCTGGTATTCATGCATTCTCCCACTCCTTTCCTCTCCAGGGATGAGAGTGGAAAGATTTTGCTTGTACCGTGGGTCCAGGAGAGTGAATACCCAGTAATCGGTGCTGGAATAAATTCTTTGAACGCGAGGGGCACGGGATAGGCAGCCTAGCATGAAATCTGCCATATGCGCCAGAGTACCAACGCGCAAGAATTCACTCCTCTCACTGGCCTGACTGTCCATTTCCTCCTCCTCCAACTCCTCCAACTCCTCTTCTTCTGCCCATACACGCTGAACAGTGAAGGACTGAACAATGGTCCCCTTTTGTGTCTCGCCAACATTCTCCTCCTCTTCCTCCTCATCCTCCTCCACCTCCTCCGATATGCGCTGAGAAACAGACCTGAGGGTGCTTTGGCTATCAACAAGGGAATCTTCTTCCCCGTCTCTTGTGACGAGCGCAAAGCTTCCGACTTCATGCTGACCAGAGAGTTTTTCAACAGGCCAAGCAGCGGGATGGTGAGGCTGATGATGGCGGCATCGCCACTGACCATCTGTGTTGATTCCTCAAAGTTATCCACGTCCACTCCTCATTGTAGACTTGAGGAAGCTGACTGGTGGAAGTTGACATTTGGCAGTCTACAATCGCTCTGCGCTGCTGGTAAACTCTGGATAACATGGTTAATGTTGAATTCCACCTCGTGGGTACGTCGCACAACAGTCGGTGAGCGGGCACTTGGAGGCGGCGCTGCGCTGCCCTGAGAGTGGCAGCATCTGTGCTTGACTTTCTGAAATGCGCACAGATGCAAATCAGACAGATTGGGGTATGTCTTGAGGAACCGCTGAACTGTGAGATTTAACACATGGGCCAGGCATGGCACATGTGTCAGTCTGCCAAGTTGCAGAGCCGACACCAGGTTACGGCCGTTGTCACACACAACCATGCCTGGCTTCAGGTTCAGCGGTGCCAGCCACAGATCACTCTGCGCCGTGATGCCCGGTAATAGCTCTTGGGCGGTGTGCCTTTTATCGCCTAGGCTCAGCAGTTTGAGCACCGCCTGCTATCGCTTAGCGACGGCACTGCTGCTGTGCCTAGAGCTACCGACTGATGGCGCCATCCCCACGGATGGTAATTCAGAGGAGGAGGTGGAGGAGGGTTGGGAGGAGAAGGAGGCATTGTAGGCCTGAGAGACCATACCGAGGTAGGCCCCGCAATCCTCGACGTCGGCAGTATATGAGCGGCCCCAGGGTCAGACTCGGACCCAGCCTCCACCAAGTTAACCCAATGTGCCGTCAGCGAAATATAGTGGCCCTTCCTGGCAGCACTCGTCGACGTGTCCGTGGTTAGGTGGACCTTGTCAGAAACGGCATTGGTCAGGGCACGGATGATGTTGTCTGACACGTGCTGGTGCAGGGCTGGGACGGCACATCGGGAAAAGTAGTGGAGGCTGGGGACCGAATACCGAGGGGCGGCCACCGGCATGAGGTTTGCGAGAGACCTCGGTCTCTACCAGCCTATAGGGCAGCATCTCCAGGGTCAGTAATTTGGAGATGTGGACGTTGAGGGTTTGGGCGTGTGGGTGGGTGGAACTGTATTTCCTCTTGCACTCCAGCGTCTGGGGTAAAGAGAGTTGGACGCTGTGCATGGAGACATTGGTGGACGCTATGGAGGATCGTGGAGGCGAAGGTGTGGTTTTTCGAGCGGGATGTGTTTGTGCCGGGGTCCTGGGCAGGGGGCTGACTAGCAGAGGCAGCAGATGACACGGGGGAAGGAGCAGTGGTGTGTCCAGCCGGAGGTGAACGGCCTTGGTTCCATTGAGTGGGGTGTTTAGCATTCATATGCCTGCGCATACTGGTGGTGGTTTGTGACTCTGGGAAGGGTCCAGAAAACAGTTCCTCAGAGTATGCCGGATCAAATGCCAAATTTTCCTGGGAGGGGGCAGACTGGGGGGAAGGAGGTTGAGGTGGAGGAGTGCTCACTTGGGTAACATGGGTGGACTACGTGGAAGACTGACTGGTGGACAAATGGCTAGAAGCATTGTCTGCAATCCACGACATCACGTGTGCTCTACCACGAGTCCCAGTAAGTTGAGACATGAAGCTAGGGAGTGTAGCTCTGCGGCGTTTCCCTTCTCCCTCATCAGCAGGTGGTGTCTCACCCCGCCCAGGACCACGGCCTCTGACCCCTGCAGTAATTGGATGCCCACGCCTTCGTCCTCTACCCCTAGCCCTTGGGTTCAACATTTTAAAAATTAAAGTCTATTTTATAGACAAAACAGAAATGTAGGGGGTCATTTACTAAGGGCTCGATTCACGTTTTTACGGCGGGTTATCCGAATTTTACCGCTTTGCGCCGGTTTTCCTTGAATTGCCCCGGGTTTTTGGCGCATGCGATCTGATTGTGGCGCATTGGCGCCGGCATGCACACAACGGAAATCGGGGGGCGTGGCCGAACGAAAACCCAACGGATTTGGAAAAACCACCGCACTTAAAAAAAAAAGTGGCGCTGGACACGCCCTTACCTTCACCCGGCAACGGATCGTGAACTCCGCCGGACCTCTGCAGACTTCACCTGGTGGACGTTGGAGGAATATGGGAGGATAGATGGAGACATGAGGTGAGGGGACACAATCTATATGGGAGGGAAGATGGAGACATGAGGTGAGGGAGCACAATCTACATGGGAGGGTAGATGGAGACATGAGGTGAGGGAGCACAATCTATATGGGAGGGTAAATGGAGACACGAGGTGAGGGAGCACAATCTATATGGGAGGGTACATGGAGACACGAGGTGAGGGAGCACAATCTATATGGGAGGGTAGATGGAGACATGAGGTCACAATCTATATGGGAGAGTAGATGGAGACATGAGGTGAGGGAGCACAATGTATATGGGAAAGTAGATGGAGGCACGAGGTGAGGGCTCACAATCTATATGGGAGAGTAGATGGAGGCACGAGGTGAGGGAGCACAATCTATATGGGAGGGTAGATGGAGACATGAGGTGAGGGAGCACAATCTATATGGGAGTGTATATAGAGACATGAGGTGAGGGAGCACAATCTATATGGGAGGGTAGATGGAGCCATGAGGTGAGGGAGCACAATCTATATGGGAGGGTAGATGGAGACACAAGGTGGGGGAGCACAATCTATATGGGAGGGTAGATGGAGACACAAGGTGAGAGAGCACAATCTATATGGGAGGGTAGATGGAGACACGAGGTAAGGGAGCACAATCTATATGGGAGGGTAGATGGAGACATGAGGTGATGGAGCACAATCTATATGGGAGGGTAGATGGAGACACGAGGTGAAGGAGCACAATCTATATGGGAGGGTAGATGGAGACATGAGGTGACGGAGCACAATCTATATGGGAGGGTAGATGGAGACATGAGGTGACGGAGCACAATCTATATGGGAGGGTAGATGGAGACATGAGGTGACGGAGCACAATCTATATGGGAGGGTAGATGGAGACATGAGGTGAGGGAGCACAATCTATATGGGAGTGTAGATGGAGACACGAGGTGAGGGAGCACAATCTATATGGGAGGGTAAATGGAGACACGAGGTGAGGGAGCACAATCTATATGGGAGGGTACATGGAGACACGAGGTGAGGGAGCACAATCTATATGGGAGGGTAGATGGAGACATGAGGTGATGGAGCACAATCTATATGGGAGGGTAGATGGAGACATGAGGTGAGGAAGCACAATCTATATGGGAGGGTAGATGGAGACATGAGGTGAGGAAGTACAATCTATATGGGAGGGTAGATGGAGACATGAGGTGATGGAGCACAATGTATATGGGAGGGTAGATGGAGACATGAGGTGACGGAGGACAATCTATATGGGAGGGTAGATGGAGACACGAGGTAAGGGAGGACAATCTATATGGGAGGGTACATGGAGACACGAGGTGAGGGAGCACAATCTATATGGGAGGGTAGATGGAGACACGAGGTGAGGGAGCACAATCTATATGGGAGGGTAGATGGAGACACGATGTGAGGGAGCACAATCTATATGGGAGGGAAGGTGGAGACACGAGGTGAGGGAGCACAATCTATATGGGAGGGTACATGGAGACACGAGGTGAGGGAGCACAATCTATATGGGAGGGTAGATGGAGACATGAGGTGATGGAGCACAATCTATATGGGAGGGTAGATGGAGACATGAGGTGAGGAAGCACAATCTATATAGGAGGGTAGATGGAGACATGAGGTGATGGAGCACAATCTATATGGGAGGGTAGATGGAGACATGAGGTGAGGGAGCACAATCTATATGGGAGGGTAGATGGAGACATGAGGTGAGGGAGCACAATCTATATGGGAGGGTAGATGGAGACATGAGGTGAGGGAGCACAATCTACATGGGAGGGAAGGTGCAGACAAGAGGTGAGGGAGCACAATCTATATGGGAGGGTAGATGGAGACATGAGGTGACGGAGGACAATCTATAAGGGAGGGTAGATGGAGACATAAGGTGATGGAGCACAATCTATATGGGGGGAAGGTGGAGACACAAGGTGAGGGAGCACAATCTATATGGGAGGGTACATGGAGACACGAGGTGAGGGAGCACAATCTATATGGGAGGGTAGATGGAGACACAAGGTGAGGGAGCACAATCTATATGGGAGGGTAGATGGAGACACAAGGTGAGGAGCACAATCTATATGGGAGGGTAGATGGAGACATGAGGTGATGGAGCACAATCTATATGGGAGGGTAGATGGAGACATGAGGTGAGGGAGCACAATCTATATGGGAGGGTAGATGGAGACATGAGGTGAGGGAGCACAATCTATATGGGAGGGTAGATGGAGACACAAGGTGAGGGAGCACAATCTATATGGGAGGGTAGATGGAGACACAAGGTGAGGAGCACAATCTATATGGGAGGGTAGATGGAGACATGAGGTGATGGAGCACAATCTATATGGGAGGGTAGATGGAGACATGAGGTGAGGGAGCACAATCTATATGGGAGGGTAGATGGAGACATGAGGTGAGGGAGCACAATCTATATGAGATGATAGATGGAGACATGAGGGGAGGGAGCAAAATCTATATGGGAAGGTAGATGGAGACATGAGGTGAGGAGCACAATCTATATGGGAGGGTAGATGGAGACTCGAGGTGAGGAGCAAAATCTATATGGGAAGGTAGATGGAGACATGAGGTGAGGAGCACAATCTATATGGGAGGGTAGATGGAGACATGAGGTGAGGGAGCACAATGTATATGGGAGGGTAGATGGAGACACGAGGTGAGGGAGCACAATCTATATGGGAAGGTAGATGGAGACACGAGGTGAGGGAGGACAATCTATACAGGAGAGTAGATGGAGACATGAGGTGATGGAGCACAATCTATATGGGAGGGTAGATGGAGACACGAGGTGAGGAGCACAATCTATATGGGAGGGAAGATGGAGACATGAGGTGAGGGAGCACAATGTATATGGGAGGGTAGATGGAGACACGAGGTGAGGGAGCACAATCTATATGGGAAGGTAGATGGAGACACGAGGTGAGGGAGGACAATCTATACAGGAGAGTAGATGGAGACATGAGGTGATGGAGCACAATCTATATGGGAGGATAGATGGAGACACGAGGTGAGGGAGCACAATCTATATGGGAGGGAAGATGGAGACATGAGGTGAGGGAGCACAATCTATACGAGGGTAGATGGAGACATGAGGTGAGGGAGCACAATCTATATGGGAGGGTAGATGGAGACACGAGGTGACGGAGGACAATCTATATGGGAGGGTACATGGAGACACGAGGTGAGGGAGCACAATCTATATGGGAGGGTAGATGGAGACATGAGGTGATGGAGCACAATCTATATGGGAGGGTATATAGAGACATGAGGTGACAGAGCACAATCTATATGGGAGGGTACATGGAGACATGAGGTGAGGGAGCACAATCTATATGGGAGGGTAGATGGAGACATAAGGTGATGGAGCACAATCTATATGGGAGGGTAGATGGAGACACGAGGTGACGGAGGACAATCTATACTGTAGGGTAAATGAAAACATGCAAACAATCCCATATGGGACTTTTAACCCCTTTGTATCTAGCCATTTTAGACCTTTAGTACTAGGCTTGATTTTTAAAATTTGCCCTGTGTCATTATAGGAGATTCTAACTTTGTTGCGCTTTAACATATCCGGGGGATTTGAGATTGTTTTACCGTTATACATTGTTCTTCAAAGTAATAGAAAAATTTTGATGATATCTTTTGTGTTTTTCAAAAAATTATTCATTTAGAAAGTTCAAAATTTTCAGCTTTAACTTTATAACTAACATTTCCCAAATGTCTGCTTTATATCGGCTCAGGGGTTTTATGCATCCTCTCTCTTTTCTAGGTTGTTAGGAGGTTCAGAATTGTGGATGCAATTTTTCTCCGTCACAAAGTATTAAATGACAAAAAACTCTACAAAGTTTGATACCTAATGTCTCCCGAGTCAGAGGATGCCCCATATGTGGTGGTGACTGCTGTACGGGCGCACGGCCGGGTATAGAAGGGAAGCTGCGCCATTCAGAGCAGATCTGCAATGTCACATCTTACAGGCTATAAAATGTTACATTTTTTGTAATTTGGACATATGGGGGATAATTTTTTTGTGGCTGAGATCCACTTTTCAGGTACATCATTTACGGGGGGCTCAATAGCTAATAATCAGATTTTATTAACTCTTTCTTGGTGGTGCTTAAAAAAATCATTAATTCTTGTTTATGGTTTTTAGCATTTTATGGCTTTTTTATGGTTAACTTGTTTTGCAGAATATAGAACTCAATTCGTGAGAAATTTGCTTGTTTTTGTATCGCCATGTAACAATGGGCAGAACATGTATATATTTTTGTTTACAGAGCTGGTTTAGAGCTTATTTTTTGCGGGACAAGCAGTACTTTTTCTTTGTATCATGTTGGGGTAAATTTTACATTTTGATCACTTTTTATGCGCTTTTTATGTGGTCAGTTGTGAAAATGTAATAATTTTTGTGTTTTTAATTTTTTTTTACAACGTTCACTGTACGGGTTCAGTGACAATTTTATTTTATTGTACGGGTTGTTACGGACGTTGTGTTACTCAATGGGGGTCATTTACTAAGGGCCTGATTCCCGTTTTCCCGATATGTTACCTGTATATTTCCGATTTGCGCCGATTTTCCCTGAATTGCCCCGGGATTTTGGGGCGCGCGATCGGATTGTGTCGCATCGGCATGCACGCGACAGAAATCGGGGGCGTGGCTGAACGAAAACCCGACGGATTTGGAAAAACCGCCGTATTTAAAAAAAAAAAAAAAAAGTGTCGCTGGACTCGCGCTTACCTTTACCAGGAATAGGCTCGTGCATTCCGGCGGGCCTCGACGGACTTCAGCGCAGCATCGTCATCTGGTGGACGGCGGAGGAACTACCTTAGTGAATCCCGGTCAGGCCCAAATCCACCGCAGAGAACGCGCCGCTGGATCGCGAAGGGACCGGGTAAGTAAATCTGCCCCAATATGTTGTGTTTTTTTGGTGATTTTCACTTTTTTTTATGTTTTATTTGATTACTGCATGGGATGGGGGACTTAAGGGGACTTTTATTCTTTTTTAATAATTTTTTATAGTTGCACTTTTTTTTTTTTACTGTTTTATTTTGTCCCAGGGTGGGACATGAACAAGTGATCATTTGATCACTTGATCATTGTAATATACTGCAGTACTAATGTATTGCAGCATATTACATAGTCAGCCTGTGCATTCTGCATAGGCCGACATCTGCACTGTTGGATCGTGCACAGTGCACGGGTAGCCCTACAGTCGCGATCCCAGCTGTTACTGCGGGATCCAGGCTACCGCGTACCGGGATTAAAATTGTAAAAGAAAAAAAACTAAAAAAGGCTCTAAAAATGTTATTTTGGAGTATCTATAACTGATGAGATTATAGTAATTCTTTCTAGGTGTAAGAAAATCATCAATTCTTGTTTTGGGGTTTAGCATTTTTTAAACTTTCACCGTACCATCAAAATATGTCATTATTATATATTTGTCAATATGTCAATATTATATTTTATTGCCCATTTTTTTTTCTGTTGAGAAATCTAGTTGAGGGTTAGTTATTTTTTATGACAATAGTAGTTCATTTAATTTGTATCATTTTAGGGCACTTTTTTATTTTATTTTATTCTATTAGATATTTCTATGTAAAGGTGGTGATTTGGAATGTTTAGATTTTGTGTTATGCTTGTACTTGAACAATAAATTGTCTGTCTGAAGCCTTCTTCTGAAGTGTGGTACTATTGCATCCATTTGCCTGAAAGGTATTAAAAAAAAACTGCAGAAATGCATTGTTTTGAACAACGCATCTTAACTCCTATTATCAGGGGTAGGAAATGCTATACAGTGTCTTGCTGGAACCTAGGGGGAGACATCTGACTTGCTGAATAATATTCCTGAGGTGTGAGGGACCAAGGCTTTGTGTGACTCAGCACTGTTACATCATTAACCACTCCCTCAGGAAGGAGGGGGGGTGGTTGAGAGTGACACTGGCTACATAAAGAGAAATCAACCTTGCTCCTCATTCTTTCCTCCAGAAATCATCTTTAGGGAGTGGGGCAGGGCATTCATGAGGGGGGCAGGGTTAGTAGTGTCAGCATCAGTGAGGAGGGTGGGGTAGCTTGACTGTATACTGCAGCTCACTGACTTTTCTGAATAACAGGTAACTGTATCAAGTGTTATTGTGTTTTAGACAAGTGGTTTTGGTTGGATAAAACCCCCCTGGACTATGTAAACTGGAAAATCAATACTAAACCAGAGTTTGAAAATGGAATTAGAGGCGGATGTCCGGCAATGCACTCTACAAAAGGAACCTGGGATAACAAGTGGTGCCTGTCACATTTAGGATATATATGTAAGACTGCAAAAAGTAAGTAATTGTAATTCTGAACTCAATGAAAAATTATTATTTTGAAGATAAGCTAAATTGTCATTACAATCTGGGTAACCTTATATACTCGAGTTTAAGCCGACCCGAGTAAAAGTTGAGGCTGTGGCTAATTTTGCCACAAAGAGCTGGGAAAATGTATTGACTCAAGTATAAGTCTAGGGTGGGAAATGCAGCAACTACTCTTTCATAAGTTCTCTTTCATATGTTCCTTGATCATATGTAGTGTGTGTTAACATGTTTCTGACCCTGGCCAAACAAAGCCATGGGTAGGGGCATCAATTTGCCAAAAATCTGAAGTGTAACCTGTTGTGTGATCTTTTTATAGCTCCGCTGTCCACGGAGAAGCCTCTGGAGGAACCAGGTACAGTATTTAACAATATAGCAATGTAAGAGACAATTACTACCAGCAGCGCTAGAATATTGTGAGCATGCTGGAAAGATAATTATATACATGGCTGGAATTTTCTATGTGACACCTTTTGACAGAGCATCAATAGATAATTATATTCTGATTACACAAACGATGTATCAAGCTGTTCAGCCTCTCCTGCTCAATAACATGTTTCCTGCAGACCAGATTGCATTTTCAATTCGAAAAGTTCCCTTTAATACACAAATACAATAATGAAAGTAGTTCATTCTAGCAGCAGGGATCTCATGCAAAGGTTCCTTGATCATATATAGTGTGTGTTTACATGTTTCTGACCCTGGCCAAACAAAGCCATGGCTAGGGGAATCAATTAGCCAAATTCGTTGTTTGGCCACCAATCTGGCAATATATCTGGTTCAGGCAGCCAAACCCAAATGCTGAACTCGACCATTAGTTCCGCTCTTCTCTATTCTTGACCATTCTTTACCTGCTCCCCCCCCCCTCACTTGGATCATCTGTCACCTGTACTGAGACTAGACTAGGTAGAGAACAGTTATCAAAGGCGTCTGCAATTAAGATTTATTCTTAATCCTGGTTCTTATGAAAACCCAACATTTTTAAGTCCTATAGTCATACAGCCCAAAAATATTTTTGCCTGGGGTTACAATTATAAAATATACAGTTCCGACTTACATACAAATTCAACTTAAGAACCTATAGAACCTATTTTTTACGTAACCCGGGGACTGCCTGTAACTACTCCTATTCACAAAACCAAACCGGTTGGATGGCCCAGTGGAACCAGAGTTACCACTAATTATTTGCTATTTTCTTTAGCTAGAAATCTCCCTTATAATTGTTATAGTATTTTTACTCTGCTGAGGAATACTTTCTTTTATACTCTTTACATCTGGATTTAATTTTTTTCATTCCATGTTTTCCTTCGCAGTAGAAAAGCCCTTGCACGGTGCGACCATCGTTGTGGTGGTTCTCGTCATCCTTGTCCTCGCCGGTGTCACCGCCACAGTCATTTTTGTATTGAAGAGGAAAGTGATCAATCTACAGCCAGGAAACGGTCTCATGGATAGAATTTACTTCGACAGAAGTCAAGCGGCTGCGAAGCAGGAAGAAAATGTTTTAGTTGAAAACAATGAGCAAGACGAATATGCAGATTCTTAATTTAGAATTTAGGCCGTAACATGGACATTCTCCGTCTACAAGTACTGAGAATCTCTATTTCCAGGAGCATCTCCATTTCCAGCATTCTAAAATGCTTCCCCCATTAGCTACAGGGCTGTTCCAAGTAGTCATAGAGCTGCCTGCAGCAGTCTCAGTGATGACCCCCACTAGTCACAGTGCTGCCCGTAGTAGCCAATGCTGTCCCTTAGTAGTCACAGTGCTGCCCGCAGTAGTTAGGGCTGCCTCCAGTAGTCACAGTGCTGCCCCCAGTAGCCAATGCTGTCCCTCCGTAGACACAGTTCTGCCTCCAATAGTGAAGGCTGCCTCCAGTAGTCACAGTTATGCCCCAAGTAGTCACAGTGATGCCCCCAGTAGTTACAGTACAACCACCATTCCCAAAGGACAGTCCCAAAACACATGGAACGAAAGTCCACACCTACTAGGAAATACAAACCCCCTTAGAAATGAGGGTCCCCATCTACAAGGAACCAAAGTTCCCATCCACAACTAATGACGGCCCCAGCTGTAATGACTTTTACCATATGTAATGAATAATTACATACAACTGTTTGTCGTTGTTATATTCACATGGTTCATGATAATACAGTGGAACATCAGCTTACGTGTAACATGGTCTGCAAGCGTTTTACAAACTTTATGTGATCCCCCCTCACCCGCTACTATACTACACATCCCTCTCTCACACAATTGTATAACACAATATTGAAGAAGTAGAAGAAATAAAGGGTCTCGATGTTGTACTACAAATGACAAAATCATTTTGGGGTGTGAAACTAATTGTCTGCATTTCAATGATTTCCTAAGGAAAAACTTGCTTTGATATACAAGCGATTTGGATTACAAGCATATTGATGCTGCCCTAAAAACTTTTATTGCTTATTCCCCTACTGGGGAATATGTCAGCTTCTTCCTGCCAGAACTAGGCTCTAGAGATTTAGCAGCACAAAAAAAGTTATGTTTCTCATTTTATCATCATCTCCTTCCCTTCATTATCACAAATTTAATAGTGTTGTGTTGTTCCCATAGAGATCACAATTATACCGATAAAGTGGCAATAGTCACTGTGCCTGCCACACGTAGCCATTAGTCACAGTGCCTGCCCCAATTGTCATCGTCAAAATGCTGCCCCCATTAGCCAATAGGCTGCTCCGAGAAGTCACAGGGCTGCCTCCAGTAGTCACTGTAATGACCCCCAGTAGTCACAGTGCTGCCCCCAGTAGCCAATGCTGTCCCTCAGTAGTCACAGTTCTTCCCCCAGTAGTTAGGGCTGCTTCCATTAGTCACAGTTCTGCCCCCAGTAGTTAGGGGTGCCCCAAGTAGTCACAGTTCTGCCCCCAGTAGTTAGGGCTGCCTCCAGTAGTCACAGTTCTGCCCCCAGTAGTTAGGGCTGCCCCAAGTAGTCACAGTTCTGCCCCCAGTAGTTAGGGCTGCCTACAGTAGTCACAGTTCTGCCCCCAGTAGTTAGGGCTGCCTACAGTAGTCACAGTGATCATGAGATTTCGGCAATACGCATGCTCTAATGCTCCTGAGGGCTCGGTGACGTCAAGCGCCGAGTGGGTTATTAGCAAAGTACATAATCTAGTGTTATAATCCATGCCTTTCGTTATTTGAGTAACGAGAATATGTGCCTGCACCACCTCATCACGCCTTATGTGCAGGTTAGTGTGGGTCGTAATGACCAATTCAAAGTAGTAGGTTCCTTTAAAGGGAATAATGAAGTCTATCACTCTATTATACAACGCCATTCCAGAGCCTGTGGACAGCGCTTGATTGGAGCCAATTTCATCCTACAACAGGACCCAAAGCTCCTCCAAATCCTACAGGAACTATTTAGGGAAGAAGCAGCTGCTGGTAATGGAGGGGCCCAGTCACCAGATCTCAATCCCGTTGAACTTGCGGGAGGTCTGCAATGCTGGAATTGTAGCAAAGGGAGAATTCTTTGAGGAAAAAACTTACACACACATTACAAAAAAACATGAGGTAAAGTGGCCAACCCCTTTAAGGTACAGAGCCTCAGAAGCAGATAATTTTAGATGATATGGGGAGGGCTTTTAACCCTTTGCCAGCAGCTATTATTGGTGTGAGCAGTAATATTCTGATGACAGGTCTTCTTTGGATTAATCTCTCCTATTCCTGCCCGAATTTGCATCACGACCGCTCAGCACCCTATGGGTCTCCACCCGGCTTGCGGTTCATGACACATGTCACATGAACGTGTACATGGAGCATCAATAAATGCCTGCTAAAGCGTCTAGGTTCATATATAAGGCTCACCGGATTATAAGGCACACCGGATTATAAGGATGAATGACCAGCAGATGGCAGACCTGTGCACAGTTCAAGGCAATTCATATATAAGGCGCACTGGACCATAGGGCGCACCTTTGATTTCTGAGAAAATCAAAGGATTTTTTTGTGTGCCTTATAGTTCGAAAAATACGGTACTTCAGACGATTTTGGGGGTTTTAAGATGTTAAATTCCAACCAATCTGATATTCGTATCAGAACTCAATGATAATCGTCCGCATTGACCTCTCATGGAAATCTGTGCCAAAATCCACTCTGTGACCTTCTCTCGTGCGTATTTTCCTCATACATCGCTACATTAGACGAAGCCATATGAAAAACATTTCAGAGGAAGCCTCATACTGTGTCCTTATCTCCATTAGAAGGGAAATGAAGGTCACAAATCTAAGCGTCAGCACAACCAGAATCCCCAAATACATAAAAATAAACCACGTTTGACCTTGACATGAGGGAAATTTTGGAATTGAATCAAAAGTCACATAATTCCAAAGAAATCAAATATCACAAAGTGACTGCAAGGTGCATCCCGTATGGAGCCAGGACTGGGAGGTTCTGCCTGCACTCATGTCCCTTTATCATATTTAGTGGATTTCTGTACAGTCAATTCTTATTTGACCTCCGTGGTGCAGTTATAGACGCAGCGTTCCTGGACGTGGGGAGGTATAATGCGATATATACAATGACGTCCTCCATATTACTTCTACTTCTATACCTCATGTGGCCGTCCTGTCTGCTGGGTGAGTTATGCTGCAGTTATTCTGATGTGATGGTGGATATAGATATACCTGTATATATATATGACCCCTATGATCATTATGGGGTTGGTTGTTATAGAGCAGTGATGGGGAAACTTTCGGAGACAGAGTGCCCAAACTACAACCAAAATCCATCATGAAGTGTCAATATGGCATTTTAAGCAGGAACTTATTGCTATCTGTTCTTCCACATCTTTCAATCGTATCGGCGCCCTGCAGCCACCAATACAGTTGAACTAAGGAGGGGAAATTCAGACTCTTGTTGTAGCTTCTCTCCAGGGTCTCTCTGTACAGGAAGAATGGTGAGAACCTCTAAAGATATTGCAGTTCTGTTCTTCTCACTTTTCCTGCAGTTTCAAACAGACAGTGAAGTGTAGCTTTAAAATAGCGCCTAGAGCAGCTTCTCTTAAGTTGCCTGGGACTGGAGGAAGATTTGGTCCTATTTGGTGAACTCTATCCTGGAGTGATCGTCTGAGTGCCCACAGAAATGGCTCTGAGTGCCACCTCTGGCACCCGTGCCATAGGTTCGCCACCACTGTTATAGAGGGTCAGCCGGGGACACCCTGTTAGACATATCACTGCTATTAAGGGAAAATTTGCATGTCATGCTATGTGTTCTAGCAATCAGAGCCTCAAAGTCCAATCAGAATCAAATGCTGGGTCAAAATTTACAAACAACCAAAATTTATATTTGTATGTCCCATATTTCAAATAAAATCTGTGTAGGAAAATAAAGACCCAATTACCCCCCAATGCGTTCAATGTACTATAATTTACATCCCCCTCTCACACAATTGTATAACACAATATTGAAGAAGTAGAAGAAATAAAGGGTCTCGATGTTGTACTACAAATGACAAAATCATTTTGGGGTGTGAAACTAATTGTCTGCATTTCAATGATTTCCTAAGGAAAAACTTGCTTTGATATACAAGCGATTTGGATTACAAGCATATTGATGCTGCCCTAAGAACTTTTATTGCTTATTCCCCTACTGGGGAATATGTCAGCTTCTTCCTGCCAGAACTAGGCTCTAGAGATTTAGCAGCACAAAAAAAGTTATGTTTCTCATTTTATCATCATCTCCTTCACTTCATTATCACAAATTTAATAGTGTTGTGTTGTTCCCATAGAGATCACAATTATACCGATAAAGTGGCAATAGTCACTGTGCCTGCCACACGTAGCCATTAGTCACAGTGCCTGCCCCAATTGTCATCGTCAAAATGCTGCCCCCATTAGCCAATAGGCTGCTCCGAGTAGTCACAGGGCTGCCTCCAGTAGTCACTGTAATGACCCCCAGTAGTCACAGTGCTGCCCCCAGTAGCCAATGCTGTCCCTCAGTAGTCACAGTTCTTCCCCCAGTAGTTAGGGCTGCTTCCATTAGTCACAGTTCTGCCCCCAGTAGTTAGGGCTGCCCCAAGTAGTCACAGTTCTGCCCCCAGTAGTTAGGGCTGCCTCCAGTAGTCACAGTTCTGCCCCCAGTAGTTAGGGCTGCCTCCAGTAGTCACAGTGATCATGAGATTTCGGCAATGCGCATGCTCTAATGCTCCTGAGGGCTTGGTGACGTCAAGCGCCGAGTGGGTTATTAGCAAAGTACATAATCTAGTGTTATAATCCATGCATTTCGTTATTTGATTAACGAGAATATGTGCCTGCACCACCTCATCACGCCTTATGTGAAGGTTAGTGTGGGTCATAATGAATAAGGAAAAAGGAAGACTATCACTCTATTATACAACGCCATTCCAGAGCCTGTGGACTGCGCTTGATTGGAGCCAATTTCATCCTACAACAGGACCCAAAGCTCCTCCAAATCATACAGGAACTATTTAGGGAAGAAGCAGCAGCTGGTAATGGAGGGGCCCAGTCACCAGATCTCAATCCCGTTGAACTTGCGGGAGGTCTGCAATGCTGGAAGTGTAAGCAAAGGGAGGAAAAAACTTACACACACATTACTAAAAAACATGAGGTAAAGTGGCCAACCCCTTTAAGGTACAGAGCCTCAGAGGCAGATAATTTTAGATGATATGGGGAGGGCTTTTAACCCTTTGCCAGCAGCTATTACTGGTGTGAGCGGTAATATTCTGATGACAGGTCTTCTTTGAATTAATCTCTTAAACAAAATGACAGCTAGCTCACGGCTGCCATACAGATACATTGAGCATTACTGAGCTGGGCAGCCGCCGTGCCAGAGATAGGGCAGGTCCTATTCCTGCCCGAATTTGCATCACGACCGCTCAGCACCCTATGGGTCTCCACCCGGCTTGCGGCTCATGACACATGTCACATGAACGTGTACATGGAGCATCAATAACTGCCTGCTAAAGCGTCTAGGTTCATATATAAGGCTCACCGGATTATAAGGCGCACCTGATTATAAGGCGCACCGAATTATAAGGATGAATGACCAGCAGGTGGCAGACCTGTGCACAGTTCAAGGCAATTCATATATAAGGCGCACTGGACCATAGGGCCCACCTTTGATTTCTGAGAAAATCAAAGGATTTTTTGTGTGCCTTATAGTCCGAAAAATACTGTACTTCAGACGATTTTGGGGGTTTTAAGCTGTTAAGTTCCAACCAATCTGATATTCGTATCAGAACTCAATGATAATCGTCCGCATTGACCTCTCATGGAAATCTGTGCCAAAAACCACTCTGTGACCTTCTCTCGTGCGTATTTTCCTCATACATCGCTACATTAGACAAAGCCACATGAAAAACATTTCAGAGGAAGCCTCATACTGTGTCCTTATCTCCATTAGAAGGGAAATGAAGGTCACAAATCTAAGCGTCAGCACAACCAGAATCCCCAAATACATAAAAATAAACCACGTTTGACCTTGACATGAGGGAAATTTTGGAATTGAATCAAAAGTCACATAATTCCAAAGAAATCAAATATCATGAAGTGACTGCAAGGTGCATCCCGTATGGAGCCAGGACTGGGAGGTTCTGCCTGCACTCATGTCCCTTTATCATATTTAGTGGATTTCTGTACAGTCAATTCTTATTTGACCTCCGTGGTGCAGTTATAGACGCAGCGTTCCTGGACGTGGGAGGTATAATGCGATATTTACAATGACGTCCTCCATATTACTTCTACTTCTATACCTCATGTGGCCGTCCTGTCTGCTGGGTGAGTTATGCTGCAGTTATTCTGATGTGATGGTGGATATAGATATACCTGTATATATATATATGACCCCTATGATCATTATGGGGTTGGTTGTTATAGAGCAGTGATGGGGAAACTTTCGGAGACAGAGTGCCCAAACTACAACCAAAATCCATCATGAAGTGTCAATATGGCATTTTAAGCAGGAACTTATTGTTACCTGTTCTTCCACATCTTTCAATCGTATTGGCGCCCTGCAGCCACCAATACAGTTGAACTAAGGAGGGGAAATTCAGACTCTTGTTGTAGCTTCTCTCCAGGGTCTCTCTGTACAGGAAGAATGGTGAGAACCTCTAAAGATATTGCAGTTCTGTTCTTCTCACTTTTCCTGCAGTTTCAAACAGACAGTGAAGTGTAGCTTTAAAATAGCGCCTAGAGCAGCTTCTCTTAAGTTGCCTGGGACTGGAGGAAGATTTGGTCCTATTTGGTGAACTCTATCCTGGAGTGATCGTCTGAGTGCCCACAGAAATGGCTCTGAGTGCCACCTCTGGCACCCGTGCCATAGGTTCGCCACCACTGTTATAGAGGGTCAGCCGGGGACACCCTGTTAGACATATCACTGCTATTAAGGGAAAATTTGCATGTCATGCTATGTGTTCTAGCAATCAGAGCCTCAAAGTCCAATCAGAATCAAATGCTGGGTCAAAATTTACAAACAACCAAAATTTATATTTGTATGTCCCATATTTCAAATAAAATCTGTGTAGGAAAATAAAGACCCAATTACCCCCCAATGCGTTCAATGTGCAAATCTGTGCAATAGTTCTGTGTATGAACCAGTGTGGAGGTTTAGGGAAGCTAAGAATTAGAGGAAATAGTGATGGGAATATAATCCCATCTTTAATCTAGGATGTTTTATCCATAAAGAATGAAGTACAGAAAGCCACCACATGACTAGATAGAGATTGTCACATCTCCAAAGCCATATCATTTACATATTTTGCCCAGCTCCAAGTAGTGTCAGATTGCCACCAAGGTGTGATGCTTTCTGATGGACCTCTGGGGTTCAGTATTGGGTTGAACCAAGGTCCACCAGAGGATCCTCTGAAACCCTTGTGGCCCTGTCCCACACTGGCTCCAATTACAGGCAGTCCCAGGGTTATGTACAAGATAGGTTCTGTAGGTTTGTTCTTAAGTCGAATTTGTATGTAAGTTGGAACTGTATAGTTTATAATTGTAACCTCAGCCAGGTCTCTGTGACAATTGGATTTAAAAAATGTTGGGTTGAAATTAACAATAAAGCTTCATTACAGACACCTTATATAACTCCTACAGCTTATTATTGTAGCCTAAGGCTAAAGTACAGTGAATTACCAAAATCCAGAGGTCTGTTTGTAACTAGGGGTTGTCTGTAAGTCGGTGTTCTTAAGTAGGAGACCGCCTGTATATAGATTTTTTTTGTACTTTTTTTTTTGTAAATTAATATAACTTTTGAAAAATAAATAACTCCCATATTTATTGTTGCCATATTCTAAGAGTTTGATGGCATGAAATTGCCATTTTTGGGTACATATGACATTTTAATTACCGTATATACTTTTCTCAGTGCTGAAAAAGCCTCACTCGGCTTATACTCGAGTATATATAAAACATCTTAGTACGCACCTCTGGTGCTCACCCTGGCGTCCTCTTCTCTCCGGGTTCGTCTTCTCCCCACATCTTCCGGCAGTGTGGGCAGAGGCAAGTCATAGATGTGGAAGCCGGAGCTGTGCAATGAAGAGGAGCCGGGGGAGAAAAGGATCCTGGTGGTGAGCACCAGAGGCGAGTACTAAAGTTTATTATTTTACTATGAAAGAGTATCTGTTAAACATTTTATTTTAAAGGGGGGCTCTGGCGGACAATTTATTTTAAATGGGGGCTCTGGCGGACAATTTATTTTAAAGGGGGGCTCTGTTGGAAATTTAATTTTAAAGGGGGGGTTCTGCTGGAAATTTAATTTTAAATGCGGGTTCTGCTGGAAATTTTTTGGATGAGCAGAGCCTGCTGCTTGACATTTTTTTAATTAAAGAGTAGTTCTAACATTTTCCACCCTAGGCTTATACTTGAATCAGTTTTTTGTGGCAAAATGATGTACCTTGGCTTATACTTGGGTTGGCTTATACTCAAGTATATACGGTATCTGTTTTTACTGAAAATGGTGTTAGAAATTCATTCAGCTGCTGCAGAACATCATAATACACATCCTAGCTTCTGCAGAACATCATCTGGCTTTTAATTTCTTTATAATTTCAGAATAGTCCTGGAGCAGTGATCACATCATATGTTCTTGACCTCCTGTGTCCCATTGCAAACATAATTCTAAGTTATTCAGTGTAAATGAGAATAAATTACGCCTTAGGCTACATTCACACTGCCGTATGGGGGACATATATACGGCCAACTTATATATGCAGTATATACGCCCCCCATAGATGGCACAGGGGGCGCACGGCGCCATACGGGAGTGGTACGGTGACACACATCTGCGGCACCGTACCGCTCCATAGCCAGGAGAAAGATAGGACATGTCCTATCTTTCCCCGAAAAACGGCGCCGGGCCCCATATATTACTATGGAGAGGGGCGTGGGTGAGCAGCGCTCCTCCTCTCCCCGGCGCCAACGTGTGCCCGCTGTACCACAGTTCGGCTGGCACACGTTAGTGTGAATATAGCCTTAGAGTGATGCTAGAGATATACCTACACCCACAGGGATTATGGCTGTCACTAAACATCTGGTAGATATAATAATGGTATATGTAAGTTTATATAGTTCAAAGCAATGACTTAAACAACACTACACGGAAAGTAACTAATTGGGGGTCATTTACTAAGGGCCTGAATCGCGGTTTTCCGTCGGGTTACCTGAATATTACCGATTTGCGCCGATTTTCCCTGAATTGCCCCGGTTTTTTGCCGCACGCAATCGGATTGTGGCGCATCGCCGCTGGCATGCATGCGCCGAAAATCGGGGGGTGTGGCTGCTGACTTTTTTTTGCGCAGCAGCGACACCATGTGGACATCGGGCACAGTACCTGCGGCCGGCGCTGGATCGTGACTGGACCGGGTAAGTAAAGTGCCCTATTCTGTGAATCCATAGAAGTCAACACAATGACGCCTCCCTCCAGAAGATATAAAAATATATTAATAAAATTCTCTTATTTTGCAGGGGACGATACATTTTTGATCTACAATGACGACAGCCGGCAATGTCTGAAGGCTGATGATTCTGCGGTCATCATGGCCGAATGTAACGAGAATTCAATTCTTCAGCAATATAAATGGATTTCTAACGAGCAGCTTATAAATATTGGGACATCACAATGTCTGGCGGTGGTATCTGTGGATGAATCGTCAGCAGTGGTGCTGCAAACGTGTGACGGCAACAGTGACCTCCAAAAATGGGAATGTACAAATGAGACTTTGTTTGGAGTCTCCAAAAGTGACCGTTACATGTCCTACAGGGATAACAGAATGATCCTCTCTACTAAGACAGGAAACTGGAGCCAATGGAAGATACACTCAACTATGGAGAATTTATGTGCTAAATCTTATGAAGGTAAAGAGGAAACCGAAACATAATGGGGCACATTTACTAACAACAGCCCCACCAACCAGCAGTGCAAAATAAAGTGGGGTAAATTTACTAAGAACAGGTCAGTCTGTACTATATGCAGTTTCCTATGTAGTGTGCAGGGGGCGCCAAATTCAGGATTTCTGGCGCCCGTTCTGCATGAATCTGGTGCCCCCTGTGCGGACTTTGCATGTTAAATGTGGCGCATAGTTTGACTGAGCACTAGAATGCCGCTTATTTTGTGTCGCATGATGCTTAGAGCAAAGTCCAACAGAAAACTGGTGCAAGGCCCACACACAGGGGCTTATTTACGTCGGACTTAGCGACATTTTCAGGATTTGCTCTTCAGTGACAGGGATTTAGCAGGGGATTGTGTTGCACATGAAAATTCACCCGATGCAGCAAGAGTGCAAACACGGGAACAGGAACACCCACTCCTCGCTGGACAGACCCACCACCAGCCGGCCACCCCCCATCATGTGAAGGTGACGGAAAGGGGGAAATAATCGCAACTAACAATAAGCTTGGGCGTGTTGCACCGGAACGGCACAGAGAGCCTCATATTTTAATTTACCGGTATTCATTCCCCTGTTCCACTCGCACCCATTACTTGCTCTCTGCCCTGTGGAGGGGCTGAACCGGACTGCTAGCGGAACGTGAGACGAGGCGACATAGCCGGAGCACCCCAGGCTAATTACAATAATTATTATAACTCTATATTGCAGCCATCACAGCATATAGATAATAAAATAAGTGAACTTTTAATTAGAACAAATCTACTATTAGTAAAACTGATGGTAAATGTCCTTTAATACATTTAAGATTTTTTAAAATAATAATCAATAATAATATTGATTCTAACATGAGAATAATGATGCAATTTGCTTCTCCACAGAAATATTCACTTTGCAGGGAAATAGTAACGGACAACCCTGCAAGTTCCCTTTCAAGTACGAAAACAAAGTTTATGTGGACTGTGCAAAAAATGGCCAAAATAAGGGAACTCCTTGGTGTTCTACAACTTCAGATTATGACAAGGACCAGCTGTATGGATATTGTCCATCTAAAGGTAAGTGTTACAGTGCGTTACAGTGATGTGAGCGCGGAGACTGCTGCAGGTGGGCGGAGAGCGGGCATGACCGTCTGGGCTGGGAAGGAGCCATATATTGTGGGTGGATATATTGGGGGGTGGAAAATGCAGGTCAGGCGATAGGGGGATGCCAGAGGAGGGGGTGGAGTTAAGAGGTTTTATAAGTGGTAGTCAGGAAGGGCAAGCCTCATTCTGGCTATAAAAAATTTTGACCCTCCCTCCCTCCTATTAGTTTGTTTTGTACAGGGTGCACGATTGTGCGTTATGGGAGTTGGGATACAAGTAGCATTAATATTTATTGTTAGGTATGGGTTAGTCAGGTTAATCAGGATGCATATTGTGAGGTGGCGGGCTCTTGGCAACAGCCAGTTTGAAGGTAAAGCCGTGGTTATACTATGTAGCCACTATAATTCAAAAGATGGCGGTTTTGATTAAAACAAGACATGTTTTACCCAGGGATTAACCGGGAGGAAGGTATTGTTTACTGTCTCCAATGGTTGGTCTAGGGCCACATCTTCGTTCGCCACTCAGCCAGGAGGTTGGTGGCGAGTGGAGCTGGGGGTGTGGTCCTCGTGCGCTGCGTGTGCAATTTTGGTTATATGGAGACTGGTTTATCGGTGAGGTTGTTACAATTAAGAATGACAGGATAATTTGCGGTTGTTGCCAAGAGCTCTGCTATCAGAAAATATATTGTTATATTTAATAATGTTATGTTTTAATAAAAGTTTTGATCTTTCAGATTGTATTTCAAGAACATTAATAAAGCTGTGACCATTCACCTTTCCAACAAAATTTGTCTGTGTGTTTTATTAGTTAGGTGGGTGGTTAAGCTAAGGAATATATGGTTGTTTCCTGTGTCCAGAACTCAGCCATGGACTAGTCATGGAGTTACCTATCTCAGGTGTCTCCCTCATTACCTTCTGTCTTAGCTAGAAATGTCACACAAAGACTAACTTTTCAAAACAACATAATTTTGAGATTCTGGGTCACAAGATGCTCCGTTTATGTGTGGTCACCTAGCAGTAGCAGGTTCTTTTTATGATTTTGTCCACTCATTTTCTTTACCTTTAATAATGCCTTTGTCAGCATTCTGAATTATTTTAGTAGATTATACAACTTTAATACTCAGTGATCTCCTGGGCAGTATTGTCAGGCTTCTGGGGTAGTGAACCCCCTGGACCACCACAGACCATGACATAAGCCGACAGGACAGGAGTCTAAGTGGCACCCGGTTTTCACCAGAGCCTGTCGCAAAGCGGGTTGGACTTGCTGCGCCGTGGTACCACCAGGTCATTCCACAGGCGCGATTTGTCTGCGGTGGTAGCCAATGTCGAGGTACAGAATCGGCAGGCAGTCTCGCGGTCGGGGACAGGCAGCAGGTCAATACAGGCGGCAACAGTTCAGGGTCTGGGACGGAGCAGGAGGTCAGGGCTGGCAGCAGAGGAGCAGAATCGGTAACAGGTCTGGGGTCACAACGGGAGGTCAATACACGGAAAGAGGTCAGAAGGGACAGCTTTCTCTTGAGCATGAGCACATAGATCCGGCAGGGAACACAGGAAGAGGCTGGGAATTTATCAGGAACGACAGGTGCCAATTATCGGTGCGCCGGCCCTTTAAATTAAACAGAGCCGGCATGCCCTAGGCAGCGGGGACGCCTGCAAGGAGCCGCGGGTGACGCCACTTGAACCCAGCGAGATGAGTAGCGCAGCAGGGCACACGGAGGAACACGGGTCAGGGGAACCCATGACAAGTATGACTGCTGCTTCTAATGGTATTGTCCTATTTCTGATACATTTTTCTTCTCAGCCACGTCTGACTCCTTCTGGAGTAAAGATTCTCTCACTGGCATTTACTATCAGACTAACATAGACTCAGCTCTCACCTGGTACCAGGCCAGAAGAAGCTGCCAGCAACAAGATGCACAACTGCTGAGCATAACCGAGCTATACGAGCAATCCTTCATCTCAGGTAAGGTAGAGGAGAATTACAAGAGATGACATGAATGGAGACAGTAATATTAGATGTGCTTTGTCGCGCTGAGCACTTCACTGCCCGCTCTTCATGTAATGATCTGAGGAGCCATCACAGATGACAATAGGTCACCCCTGGCTTTGCTTCTCTAGTCACATGATACTGCCCACAGAGAGAAAAACTTCCCCGGCCTCCTGGTCACAACATTTATCACCAATCCACCATTTATGAGACCATCTATGCAACCTATGAGTGCACAGGCTCTGCTAGCCGAGATTTGTAGGCAAATCAGGTTCAGGACACTATACAGAATGTGGATCACCCCATGACCTGCTGTATCCATTCTACAGGTGATTAGAGAGTTCTAGAGCCTCGTGTCTACTGAATAATAATCAATAGATTTCATCCATTTTTCTAAGTTACATCATCATTAAGGCCACACATAAAAAGGGGTTTTCCCATAAAGAAAAGTTAGACCCTAACCATGGGATAGGGTCTAACCTGCTTATCAGTGGGGGTCTCAGTGCTGAGACGCCCACAGATCATGAAAACGAGGGGTCCGTTGGACCCGAGACTGATGGACCAGACGCTGTACATTATCTGCTGTTATACTTTATATAACCCACTATTGTTTTTGTTTATACCTCGAAGGATTAACACAGGGTCGCACCACAACTTTATGGATTGGGCTTAATAATCTGGACATGAAGGCTGGCTGGAGATGGGACGGCGGAGATCCTTTTAGATATCTCAACTGGCTTCCAGGTGGATACTGAGATTTATCTCAATAAGATGTTTGTGAGAGGTGAATGCTGGCGTTCAAGTTTGAAGATCCACAGAAGATGAAGTGAGGGACACCATTAAACGTCTAAAACTCATATTTTTCTTTGATATGTATTAAAATATTAACACAATATAATAACAATAACACTGTCAACCTGGGATATAAATGTATAAACTAACATCCATACTATCCATACTATCCATACATACAAAGAACACATGTGACACCAACCAGGGGATTAAAAATGTACCGTATGGCTTTGCACGTAGCAAGTACGGTCATATATATAATCTTATAAGCAGTGGTCTTACCGGTTCTGACGTGTGGTGCCAGTTAAGACGGAAATTCTGGGAGTCCTATGGTTGAACTGTCTTGGTGCATGGTAGGTATCCGGCTGGGAGCCCATGCCCGGGTGTTTAGCAGAGGGCATGCAATTGGTACTGCCATTGTAAGGGCGGGAGCTCTTATTTTTGGGTGGTAGGGTCAGTAGCAGGTGTTGTTTATACCCTTACATCCTGTCCTACTACATTCAGGTACGGTCCGTATACGTACCATGCACCAAGACAGTTCAACCGTAGGACTCCCAGAATTTCTGTCAGGACCGGTAAGACCACTGAAGATTGTGTATTTGCCAGCTAGATGATTATATATATGACAGTACCTGCTACATGCAAAGCCGTAAATGGTTGGTGTCACATGCGTTTGATGTGGCATCCAGTATAGATGTTTGTTTATGCATTTATATCCCGGCTCGAGTGTTATTGTTATTATATTGTGTTAATATTTTAATGCATATCAAATAAAAATACGAGATTTCTTGAATTTAGGATATATATCCTTTGATTTGGCAAATTTATTGGTGCTTGAATTTGAGGGACACCATTAACTGTAACAAAGATTACATTTTTCGACCTAAATTTTCCATTTTTTTCAGGAAATCCATCCGAAGATCCTGATGTGAACTGCGTTGGAGTTAATCTTGAGAAACGTACAAAATGGGAGAGCAGGGAATGCAAGCAAAGACTGGGTTATATCTGTAAGAAAGGAAAGAAGAAGCCGCCTGATGTAGGTAGGTAATAATGATACAATGCAAAATACTGGTACTTTTTTCTTTTGAAACCACTTAGAGTAATCACCATTCAGAGACACCAATCATCATTATATGGCAATAATGGGAAAATCAGAGAAATAGTCAGAACACAGGCCAAGGTCAGGGCAGGCAAAGTACCTGTAATCTTAGTCATCTCAAAGATCAAAATGGCTTACAAAATCAGATCCAAGGTCTAAAAACATGTACATATGCAAAATACAGAGAAACACAAGAGTGAAGACACTGGCAAGGAGCTCCAGGAGGATCTATAACAAGCGTAGCCACTAAGACATTTCCAATAAACATGTAATGGTCATTACAATTCTTTCATTTCATTTCAGGGTCCCTTGACCCCATCTCGTGTCCTTCATCATGGACTCCTTATAACGGATACTGCTATCACCTGGCTGGCGATTCTAACACGTGGAATGACGCCATGTTGTCATGTAGGAAAGAAGAAGGAGACCTTGTAAGTGTGCACAACATTGAAGAGGCCAGTGCTATCTCCACACAGTTTGAGTTTGGTAAGTATCTAGAGGCAGCCATGTTTAGTGGACATCACTTTCTCTCTCTTCATCCCTCACACAAGGATCCCTACATCCCTACATCAAGATCAGACACTTCTACGGAGACAGAAAATATAGTCCAGGTTGAAATGTAACAGGCCCAACCCTTTCTTCTCCTGACGTTTGCTGTCAGGGCATTGGTGGTAGCACCATACCATGACATCTGTTGACATATATCTGGTGGCCACAATTTCTTTTGGCTTGTCCTAACTGATATGGTTTGTGTCATGTAAACTTCTCCAATTCTCTGTATCAGTTCCTCATGATTTTCTACATCTCTGTTGCTGTCATTCGTCAGGAAGCCTCATTGTTTACTTCCTGTGGATAACAATTGGTCGCTGGTCATGTGATGTCACAAGAGCCTCGATAAAGTCGCAATTCCTGGCGCAGCACCAAGAATTGCTACTATTTTCCCCTTTATGCCAAGTGGACCTGAAGGGCTCTACACCTGGTGGTGGAGTGGGCCGTTCCTGCCCCCTGCTATGCACTAGCGTCAGCATAAGCCCATTCAGGGCCTGGTGTATACACAGGGTTGTCTGGCGGTTCAGCTGGCTGGTGTATACACAGGGTTGTCTGGCGGTTCAGCTGGCTGGTGTATACACAGGGTTGTCTGGCGGTTCAGCTGGCTGGTGTATACACAGGGTTGTCTGGCGGTTCAGCTGGCTGGTGTATACACAGGGTTGTCTGGCGGTACAGCTGGAAGGTGTATACACAGGGTTGTCTGGCGGTACAGCTGGCCGGTGTATACACAGGGTTGTCTGGCGGTTCAGCTGGCTGGTGTATACACAGGGTTGTCCGGCAGTTCAGCTGGCTGGTGTATACACAGGGTTGTCCGGCGGTTCAGCTGGCTGGTGTATACACAATGTTGTCTGGCGGTTCAGCTGGCTGGTGTATACACAGGGTTGTCAGGCAGTTCAGCTGGCTGGTGTATACACAGGGTTGCCTGGCGGTTCAGCTGGCTGGTGTATACACAGGGTTGTCTGGCGGTTCAGCTGGCCGGTGTATACACAGAGTTGTCCGGCGGTTCAGCTGGCTGGTGTATACACAGGGTTGTCCGGCGGTTCAGCTGGCTGGTGTATACACAGGGTTGTCCGGCGGTTCAGATGGCTGGTGTATACACAGGGTTGTCTGGCGGTATAGCTGGCTGGTGTATACACAGGGTTGTCTGGCGGTTCAGCTGGCCGGTGTATACACAGAGTTGTCTGGCGGTACAGCTGGCTGGTGTATACACAGGGTTGTCCGGCGGTTCAGTTGGCTGGTGTATACACAGGGTTGTCCGGCAGTTCAGCTGGCTGGTGTATACACAGGGTTGTCCGGCGGTTCAGCTGGCTGGTGTATACACAATGTTGTCTGGCGGTTCAGCTGGCTGGTGTATACACAGGGTTGTCAGGCAGTTCAGCTGGCTGGTGTATACACAGGGTTGCCTGGCGGTTCAGCTGGCTGGTGTATACACAGGGTTGTCTGGCGGTTCAGCTGGCCGGTGTATACACAGAGTTGTCCGGCGGTTCAGCTGGCTGGTGTATACACAGGGTTGTCCGGCGGTTCAGATGGCTGGTGTATACACAGGGTTGTCTGGCGGTATAGCTGGCTGGTGTATACACAGGGTTGTCTGGCGGTTCAGCTGGCCGGTGTATACACAGAGTTGTCTGGCGGTTCAGCTGGCTGGTGTATACACAGGGTTGTCTGGCGGTTCAGCTGGCTGGTGTATACACAGGGTTGTCTGGCGGTTCAGCTGGCTGGTGTATACACAGGGTTGTCCGGCGGTTCAGCTGGCCGGTGTATACACAGAGTTGTCTGGCGGTTCAGCTGGCTGGTGTATACACAGGGTTGTCTGGCGGTTCAGCTGGCTGGTGTATACACAGGGTTGTCCGGCGGTTCAGCTGGCTGGTGTATACACAGGGTTGTCTGGCGGTACAGCTGGCTGGTGTATACACAGGGTTGTCTGGCGGTACAGCTGGCTGGTGTATACACAGGGTTGTCTGGCGGTACAGCTGGCTGGTGTATACACAGGGTTGTCTGGCGGTACAGCTGGCTGGTGTATACACAGGGTTGTCTGGCAGTACAGCTGGCTGGTGTATACACATGGTTGCCTGGCGGTTCAGCTGGCTGGTGTATACACAGGGTTGTGGAGTCCTCACTGCTGCTGGGTCCTCTCATGCCACTCCTCTCCTGATGCTGGTCGACTGGGCGGGCGTCAGTACCCTGAGCAGATTGGCCCCAGGAGTAGGAGAAGATCCAAGTGCAGTAAGTAGTCTTGTCAGGTGTAATGTACTTTTCCTGGGTACTTCTGGGTCTCCAGTATTCTTAGTTTACTCTGGCACCTCCAGTTTTATTTATTTTTTATTCTGCTTTGGGGTTCTCCAGTATTATTACTGTTGTCTGCTCTGGGGTCTCCACTGTTATTATCTGCTCTGGGGTCTCCACTGTTATTATCTGCTCTGGGGTCTCCACTGTTATTATCTGTTCTGGGGTCTCCACTGTTATTATCTGCTCTGGGGTCTCCACTTGTCTGCTCTGGGGTCTCCACTGTTATTATCTGCTCTGGGGTCTCCACTTTTATCGTCTGCTTTGAATGCAGTAGTAGTATGTAGAACTTTCCATTACACAAACAATATCAATTACATGCTGTGGACAATCAAAGCAAAAGTGGAAAGGTATACAAGCCTCTCTATATATAATTCTGCAGCAGTTCTGCAGCTTGACGATTTATGAAATTTTCATAGTAGCCAATAGAAAAAGCTGAGTGTATGTATCATCCTCTCCACTAATAGCAGCCATGACAGTAAAGTCAGGACCCCATTGTAAAAATATCCTGCAGTTACACTAAGAATGTATGTGATGGGAATACCCTGGTATCTTAAAAGGGTTTTACCACCAATATCCCTTTTCCACTTAAAAGGGGAAAAATACCATATAGTTGGGGGCTGGACATTGAGATGATCAGAAATATGGGGTTATAAACCACCACTAAGCAACCACTGCTTTGATTGCTAGCGTTCAAGTTGTTAGACCCCCAGAGACCAGACATGTATCCCCTATCTTATAGATACAGTATAAGTGCTTGTTACAGAAACCTCCTTTAATTCCTTGCTACCTTAAGCTTCATTCACACGGCCATATGGGGGACGTATATACGTTGGATATATGTCCCCCATAGACAGCAATGGGCGCACAGCACCCTACGGGAGCGGTACAGTGCAGCACAAAAAAAAATAGGTCATGTCCTATCTTTTCCCGGAATACGGCGCCGTGTGCAATGTTTCTCTATGGAGAGGGGCGGGGCTGAGCAGCGACGGGCACATGCTACAGTACGACGCGCAAATGTCAATGTGAATGTAGCCTAAGACCTTTTCTATTTTTCCATTTCAGTTTTTCACTCGCCTCTCCCAAATGCCATAATTTTTTTATTTTTCCATTTACAAGTATGTAAGAGTGTTTGTTTTTTGCGTGACAAATTATATTCCCTACAGGCACGATTTAATATTTCATTCAATGAACTGTAAAGCTTTGCTATTAGGGCTTACAATATGTGGTCCAGATGACATCTTCCCTTCATTATTTAGGTTAAAACAATCACACAGATACCAAATTTATATACTTTTTCTTATGTTTTAATACTTAGGAAGACATATTTTCCGTATTACCATATTCAAACATCTTTGACGTTTTTATACTTTTATGTATGGAGCTGGCTGGTTAAGGTGTAATTTTTGAAAATACAATTGGTGTTTTCATTAATATCAGTTTAGAAAATTAACATTCTTTTTAGGCCCCCCAGGGTTTTTGAACCCTAGGGGGTCTGATCGCTTGTACAATATACTGCAATGCAACTGTATATTGTATATTAACTCCATCAGGGTCTATTGAAGATGTTTCAAAGTGGTCATAGTAACATGATGAGGTCATTAACATCCAATGATAGCCCCCATGTAAGTGATTGATGTCAGCACAAGTGTTAGCAGTGGGTGTCCAGTATAATAGTTCAAAAATTGGTATCAGTGGAGGACAGTGGATGACTGGTAAATATAATTACATATAGTTATATCTATCTCTAGGAGATGCAGAATATGTTTGGCTCGGGTTGAATGACTTGAAGACTCAGATGTTGTATGAATGGAGCGATGGATCACCAGTCACATATACAACATGGCAGAGAGGAGAACCTTCTCACCAGACCAACGACCAAGAGGACTGTGTGGCCTTATCCACCAAGGTCTGGAGATGTGCACCTGGGGGTCGTGAAGCTGAGGGTGATGTTCTCAGTCATACATGGTGTTACCATCCTTATCATATATTCTTATACAGGACGGACAATGGGCAGACCAGATGTGTGAGAAAAAGTTTCCATATATCTGCAAAAGAAAACCCCTGCCAAAAGCTCCTGAGCAGGTTCTCCATGCTGACCCTGGATGTGATGAGGTAAGATATTGGTAATTTACTGTACTTTGGCCTTAGGCTACAATAAAACAGCTGTAACAGTTATCACAGATGTCTGTATTTAAGTCTTACAGGCAGTCCCCGGGATACGTACAAGATAGGGTCCGGAGGTTTGTTCTTAAGTTGAATTTGTATGTAAGTCGAAACTGTATATTTTATAATTGTAGATTCAGACAAAAAATTTTTTTGCCCCAGTGACAATTGGAGTTTAAACATTTTTTGCTTTAATGGGACCAAGGATTATCCATAAAGCTACACAACAGGGTAGGAGGAGTAAAGTGGCTACTGGGGCGTGGAGTAGCCGCGCCGTGTAGCCGCATAACTAAATTTACATATTAGTTCAATAAAGTTTCCCACAAGTTAGCGGGGAAGTGAGGATTAGCTCTAAAAAGAGCTATCCTCACGTCCCTTACATCCACCTACCACCCAATCTACCTTTATAGGTAGAATCGTGGTGGTAGGTTCCCTTTAAATATAAACAAAGTAACATTAAATATAGTAACATCACCCATAATTTGGCCAATATAGTCACAGGGCTCCCATGGTAACCAATATAGTAACAATGTAGCCAATTTAATAACTGTGCTCTGACAGTAGCCAAGTT
Source organism: Engystomops pustulosus (assembly GCF_040894005.1). Taxonomy (NCBI): domain Eukaryota; kingdom Metazoa; phylum Chordata; class Amphibia; order Anura; family Leptodactylidae; genus Engystomops; species Engystomops pustulosus. The sequence goes on along the minus strand of NC_092415.1, from coordinate 193,830,836 downwards.
ACAGTCCTGCCCTACAGCAGCCCACAATCAGTTATTTTATTAGGGGTAAGGGTAAATCAAATCTTCTCTGTTCTGCGTTTATAGGGTCATTTTTTAACTGAAGGTGTCTGATGTAAAATGCATGTCTGGTGGATGTAGCTTCCTTCTGTGAAATGGTGGAGGCCCAGGGGTGTGCGTCCCAGGTGCTCTACCTATAATCTGACCATGTGCAATTCAATCACACTAATCTGATGTATTCTTTATTTATCTGTCCCCAGGGCTGGAAGAGACACGGACATTACTGCTACTTCATAGGTGAATCTCCTAATAAATTTGCATACGCAAAACGTGAATGCCATCATCATGGAGCCTCCCTGCTGACTGTACAGGACAGGTATACCTAAATATTACATTGCAGTTCTGGCTACATAGTACATGTACTACCCAGAGGCACAGGATATTGCTGAAGGCATCAGGGCACTGATACTTTATTGCTCTCTGACCTGTTAACCCCAGAGATACTTTGACAATACTGATAACAACATCTAAAGTGTTTGACAGAGGGCAATAGCTTTACTATGATATCCAGGAACCTACCAAAGGTTCATGTTAGTTATCAGTGGACCAGAACCCAGACTTCAAATAGAATTGCAGTTCCTGCTCTCCCCCACCATTAACACTCGCGATCTGTGCTGAGACCAAAAGCGGGTTTTAACTTGGCTATGGCTATAATACTTTTTGCATAATTAGCCTTAGTGCGGTTTTATGTATTTTTTGAATAAAAGCGATGTTTTAGCACTGATATTACTCCTCAATACCCCCTACATGCTGATTGTCTGTTCATAAAATAGTTTTATTTTGGGACCCCACTTTTAGTTTTGCCCGGGGCCCATCTATGTCTAGAACCGGTCCTGTCTCAGGGGAAGTTCTGTGGATGTTATTATGTAATTTACTGACATTTAGCCTCAGGTTGCAAGGGTCAACATAAGAGTTATCAAAGGTCCCTGCAATTAAGTTACATCACATCCCTAAACTTACTGTTTTACTGAAAAATACTGTGGGGCAAATTTATCATACACCCTCGCGGTGTCCTGTGGCTGCTGAGCAAAAGTATGCTGGGAATGACGGGAATACCCCGTACTTGCCCTCTCTGCCGGCAGCCACTCCACACCCACATGGAAGTACGAGGGCTGTCTGTATCCTAAAATAGAACCAATAAAAACCTAAATATAAATATAACACAATATCTGGATTTTTTTTTTTGTTTACAGTATTGAACAGGCCTATGTAATAAGTCTGATTGGGTTTAGAGAAGAGAAATATTTCTGGACTGGACTCTCAGACACTGCAGAGAGAAACACTTTTACATGGACCAACGAGGAAAGGGTTTTGTACACCAACTGGAACGTGGACATGCCAGGTAAGTGCCTCCTCTTCTCTTACTATGGTCAATGATCAGCAGTAATTTTCACTATATGGCGCCTTATTAGAGACCTAGAAGCTTGTTGGACCTCTAATGGCTCCAGAACCACAGAAATTTGTCATGACCAGTGGTGCAACAGAAAACTGGATTCATATCTTGTCTTGTCTTTCTGTTTTCTTTTGCCATTGGATTTTCAAATCCATTATGTGGATTTACACAGAAACTAAACTATGGAAAATCGAACAGGTTAATGGCTCATGAGAGTAAGGCTAGATTCACACTGGCGTTGCCTGCACAACAGCGCGCGGGGAGAGGAGGACGTGGTGAGCGCTGCCCCTCTCCATAGGGATGTATGGCGCACGGCGCTGTAAAACAGGAAAAGATAGGACATGTGCGGCACCGTAGGGCGCTGTGCGCCCGTTGCCGTCTATGGGGGATGTATATCGGCCGTACATACGCCCCCCATGCGGTAGCCTAACTTCCATACCGGACATCTGTGCAGGTCTGAGGGGTCTCATATAAAGTAATCATTGAGTGTACAGTAATGTCATTGTATATGACATTTTTGTTCAATTCTCAAACCAACTTAGTTTTTTTACAATATGGATTAATATGGTTACATTTATTTATAGTATTTTATTAGGATTTTGGGCAAAATGAACATTTGGTAGGAAGTAAAGATGTTGGTTTGGTGTTTTGGTTCAGTTGCATGACCCGGCCGTAATTCTGAATTGGCGGGCAAACAGCTAATCCGGCAAATTGCTGCCACTTGTCACGAGCCATGGCCATGTTGGCCTGGGGGAAAACCACGCATGTTTCTCACTTAGTACATAGCAAAGGTAGGCTTTCAATTATCTGAGTCATCAATGTAATATTATATTTGTATATGTCCCCTCTCATTTGTAAAGCGCTGCGTCTGCTTTGGGGGGGAGGGGGGATGGAGAAGGCGACAGAAATTGGGGGGCGTGCCGCAGACGATCTGACTGATTCGGACTGAGCACAGGATTTAAGATTCAAATTGTGTTGCAATCCAATGCACTTACATGCACCGGGAAGAAGAAGGTGAACTGAGCGGGCAGGCGACACATGCACAATATCGTGTGCATTATTGAGTGCATTATCATCAGACAATGCACTTTCGGTGAACAACTCCGGACGGGTAAGTAAATGTGCCAATGCCATATTCATCATATTCATGTTGGTGTATGGAGATATATTTCAAAAAGTGTTTATTTTTTTTTTTTTGCAGGTAAAAAACATGGCTGTGTTGCTATGAGAACTGGAAGCAAAGCTGGAATATGGGATGTTATAAACTGTGATGAGAAAATAAAGTTTTTGTGCAAAAAGCGTGCAAAAGAAATAACGACAGCTCCACCACCAAAAACACCAGAGCCCACGTGTCCAAGTGGCTGGTTCTCACTAGACCGTGCATGTATCAAGGTAAATAAACCTGTTCTAAAACTATTTGGCTTTTTTTGTATCTTAGCTTTTTTATTTCTGCTTAGTGAAAAAAAAAAATCAACCTACTCCCTCCCATGGAGATGCATATTCCAGCCTGTGCAGAGTGGGAGCTCTCATGTTATCTACCTGTATTTGGTTAAACAGCTCTGAGAAGGAAGGATTATAGAGACCATGTCATCAGGAAGGGCATTTTTCAGTGTTATAAGGCTTGTAATGCTCAATATAAATCATGTTTTGGTTAGTCCTGAAATTGTTTTAAAATCATTCAGGTTAATAATAATTCTTTATTTATATAGCGCCTACAGATTATGCAGCGCTGCACAAAGCATGACAAATTGTCCCCTGTCCCCATCGGGCTCACAATCTAAACAACCTACCAGTAGGTTTTGGAGTATGGGAGGAAACCGGAGGACCCGGAGGAAACCCACGCAAACACGGAGAGAACATACAAACTCTTTGCAGATGTTGGCCTGGGTGGGATTAGAACCCAGGACCCCAGCGCTGCAAGGCATAAGTGCAACTCACTCAGCCACCCTGTGATCCCAGAACCCTGTGCTGAGTGACTTTCAGCTTAATCTTTCAAAAAATATGGCAGAAAGAGTTAACACTCACAGCAGTGTAAAAAAAAAAACAGGAGGAGAGAGAGACCTGTCCGAAATCTGGTAGACAGATTTGCCTTGTTACTAAGTGGCGCTCTGCAGTCTGTCACGGGTGTCCCTGCGACCCATGTCTCAGGCGCACCCGTGAGACTCCATGTTCACCTCTGCCTCACTTACCTCGCCGGGCTCAGCAGCGCCTCCCGCGTAAGCTCGCACCGGCTGCATAGATTTAAAGGCCACCACTAATTGGCGCTGGCCGGCTGCCAGAGTATTAACTCTTGCAAGACAGAATCTGAGGGGTGTGGCAGACATAAACCCAAACATTAAGTCACAGTTCACACACATATTACCGCCACCTACGGATAGTGCGGCGTTTGGGCACAGACTTGACAGTAGGTGAGTTCTATGCAAAAATGATTATCAGTGCATTTTTTTTAAAGTTGCATGAGGGTGGAACGGGCTGTCAACTGTTAATTGAGACAAATGCAATCACCTCATCTGCTTTCAAACTTATTTAGGTTTTAGGGGTGCCTCGACTTTTTAATCCATTCTATTGCTATATTTTGCAGGTTGTGACTGTTAAAATGTACTGCTGAAAAGGGTTATTTCAGTTTTAGTGATATTCAGATGATTTACTCATGTGAACATATGACTATGAGGTACCTGCTAACTTTACACAAGTTCAGTTATTACATTTAGGATATGTGAAGCTACCGTATATACTCGAGTATAAGCCGACCCGAGTATAAGCCGAGACACCTAATTTCAACACAAAAAACTGGGACCCTCACATGGCTTGTATCCCCCCCCCTGTATATAACCCCCTCACGGGGCTTGTATCCACTCCTGTATATAACCCCTCACATGGCTTATGTCCTCTCCTGTATATAACCCCTCACATGGCTTGTATCCTCTCCTGTATATTACCCCTCACATGGCTTGTATCCTCTCCTGTATATAACCCCTCACATGGCTTGTGTCCTCTCCTGTATATAACCCCTCACATGGCTTGTGTCCTCTCCTGTATATAACCCCTCACATGGCTTGTATCCTCTCCTGTATATAACCCTCTCACATGGCGTGTATCCTCTCCTGTATCTAACCCCCTCACATGGCTTGTGTCCTCTTCTGTATATAACCCCCTCACATGGCTTGTATCCCCTCCTGTATATAACCCCTCACATGGCTTGTGTCCTCTCCTGTATATAACCCCTCACATGGCTTGTATCCTCTCCTGTATATAACCCCCTCACATGGCTTGTATCCTCTCCTGTATATAACCCCTCACATGGCTTGTATCTTCTCCTGTATATAACCCCTCACATGGCTTGTATCCTCTCCTGTATATAACCCCTCACATGGCTTGTATCCCCTCCTGTATATAACCCCTCACATGGCTTGTGTCCTCTCCTGTATATAACCCCTCACATGGCTTGTATCCTCTCCTGTATATAACCCCCTCACATGGCTGTTATCCTCTCCTGTATATAACCCCTCCCGTGGCTTGTGTCCTCTCCTGTATATAACCCCTCACATGGCTTGTATCCTCTCCTGTATATAACCCCTCACATGGCTTGTGTCCTCTCCTGTATATAACCCCTCACATGGCTTGTATCCCCTCCTGTATATAACCCCTCACATGGCTTGTGTCCTCTCCTGTATATAACCCCTCACATGGCTTGTATCCTCTCCTGTATATAACCCCCTCACATGGCTGTTATCCTCTCCTGTATATAACCCCTCCCGTGGCTTGTGTCCTCTCCTGTATATAACCCCTCACATGGCTTGTATCCTCTCCTGTATATTACCCCTCACATGGCTTGTATCCACTCCTGTATATAACCCCTCACATGGCTTGTGTCCTCTCCTGTATATAACCCCTCACATGGCTTGTATCCTCTCCTGTATATAACCCCTCCCGTGGCTTGTATCCTCTCCTGTATATAACCCCTCACATGGCTTGTATCCTCTCCTGTATATTACCCCTCACATGGCTTGTATCCTCTCCTGTATATAACCCCTCACATGGCTTGTGTCCTCTCCTGTATATAACCCCTCACATGGCTTGTATCCTCTCCTGTATATAACCCCTCACATGGCTTGTATCCTCTCCTGTATATAACCCCTCACATGGCTTGTATCCTCTCCTGTATATAACCCCTCACATGGCTTGTGTCCTCTTCTGTATATAATCCCCTTGCATGGCTTGTATCCTCTCCTGTATATAACCCCTCACATGGCTTGTGTCCTCTCCTGTATATAACCCCTCACATGGCTTGTATCCTCTCCTGTATATAACCTCTCACATGGCTTGTATCCTCTCCTGTATATAACCCCCTCACATGGCTTGTGTCCTCTTCTGTATATAATCCCCTCACATGGCTTGTATCCTCTCCTGTATATAACCCCTCACATGGCTTGTGTCCTCTCCTGTATATAACCCCCTCACATGGCTTGTGTCCTCTCCTGTATTTAACCCCTCACATGGCTTGTATCCTCTCCTGTATTTAACCCCTCACATGGCTTGTATCCTCTCCTGTATATAACCCCCTCACATGGCTTGTGTCCACTCCTGTATATACCCCCTCGCATGGCTTGTATCCTCTCCTGTATATAACCCCCTCACATGGCTTGTATCCTCTCCTGTATATAACCCCCTCACATGGCTTGTATCCTTTCCTGTATATAACCCCATCACATGGATTGTATCCTCTCCTGTATATAACCCCCTCACATGGCTTGTAGAGATGAGCGAGCACTAAAATGCTCGGGTGCTCGTTATTCGAGACAAACTTTTCCAGATGCTCGAGTGCTCGTCTCGAATAACGAGCCCCATTGAAGTCAATGGGAGACCCGAGCATTTTTTAAATAAAACTGAACAGTAAAAGAACAGTGCAAAAAAAAAAAAATCCAGATGTTTGCAGATGTTTTACTTGTAAGAACACATTGAAATAACACTATTCTTCACTTTGCAGTTGTTCGCGCGTGTCTCCCGCTAAGTTAGGAGATGTGCGCGCACATCAGCAATGTGAAGAATAGTGTTATTTCAATGTGTTCTGCACTTAAATGCTCCTGTATTCACAGTTTTTAATGTTTTAATTCTATTCTTCACATTGCAGGTGTGCGCGCGTGTCTCCCGATAGGTTCGGAGATACGTGCGCACAGCTGCAAAGTGAAGAATAGTATTAAAACATTAAAAACAGTGAATACAGGAGCATTTAAGTGCAGAACACATTGAAAGAACAATATACTTCACATTCCAGATGTTCCGAACATCTCTGAACCTAGCGGGAGACACGCGCGAACACCTGGAAAGTGAAGAATATTTCAATGTGTTCTTACAAGTAAAACATCTGCAAACATGTGTAATATTTTTTTTTTACAATAAAAATACTTTTATTCAATTTATTTTATTAATTTACTGCTCGATCTCGAGCCGGCGTGATACTCGTCCGAGTAACGAGCCGGTCCGAGTATGCTAATACTCGACCGAGCAGTATACTCGGACAAGTATACTCGCTCATCTCTAATGGCTTGTATCCTCTCCTGTATACAACCCCTCACATGGCTTGTATCCTCTCCTGTATATAACCCCTCACATGGCTTGTGTCCCCTCCTGTATATAACCCCCTCACATGGCTTGTATCCTCTCCTGTATATAACCCCTCACATGGCTTGTGTCCTCTCCTGTATATAACCCCTCACATGGCTTGTATCCTCTCCTGTATATAACCCCCTCACATGGCTTGTATCCTCTCCTGTATATAACCCCTCACATGGCTTGTATCTTCTCCTGTATATAACCCCTCACATGGCTTGTATCCTCTCCTGTATATAACCCCTCACATGGCTTGTGTCCCCTCCTGTATATAACCCCCTCACATGGCTTGTATCCTCTCCTGTATATAACCCCTCACATGGCTTGTGTCCTCTCCTGTATATAACCCCTCACATGGCTTGTATCCTCTCCTGTATATAACCCCCTCACATGGCTTGTATCCTCTCCTGTATATAACCCCTCACATGGCTTGTATCCTCTCCTGTATATAACCCCTCCCGTGGCTTGTATCCTCTCCTGTATATAACCCCTCACATGGCTTGTATCCTCTCCTGTATATTACCCCTCACATGGCTTGTATCCTCTCCTGTATATAACCCCTCACATGGCTTGTGTCCTCTCCAGTATATAACCCCTCACATGGCTTGTATCCTCTCCTGTATATAACCCCTCACATGGCTTGTATCCTCTCCTGTATATAACCCCTCACATGGCTTGTATCCTCTCCTGTATATAACCCCTCACATGGCTTGTATCCTCTCCTGTATATAACCCCTCACATGGCTTGTGTCCTCTTCTGTATATAATCCCCTCGCATGGCTTGTATCCTCTCCTGTATATAACCCCTCACATGGCTTGTGTCCTCTCCTGTATATAACCCCTCACATGGCTTGTATCCTCTCCTGTATATAACCTCTCACATGGCTTGTATCCTCTCCTGTATATAACCCCCTCACATGGCTTGTGTCCTCTTCTGTATATAATCCCCTCACATGGCTTGTATCCTCTCCTGTATATAACCCCTCACATGGCTTGTGTCCTCTCCTGTATATAACCCCCTCACATGGCTTGTGTCCTCTCCTGTATTTAACCCCTCACATGGCTTGTATCCTCTCCTGTATTTAACCCCCTCGCATGGCTTGTATCCTCTCCTGTATATAACCCCCTCACATGGCTTGTATCCTTTCCTGTATATAACCCCATCACATGGATTGTATCCTCTCCTGTATATAACCCCCTCACATGGCTTGTAGAGATGAGCGAGCACTAAAATGCTCGGGTGCTCGTTATTCGAGACGAACTTTTCCAGATGCTCGAGTGCTCGTCTCGAATAACGAGCCCCATTGAAGTCAATGGGAGACCCGAGCATTTTTTAAATAAAACTGAACAGTAAAAGAACAGTGCAAAAAAAAAAAAAAATCCAGATGTTTGCAGATGTTTTACTTGTAAGAACACATTGAAATAACACTATTCTTCACTTTGCAGTTGTTCGCGCGTGTCTCCCGCTAAGTTAGGAGATGTGCACGAACATCTGGAATGTGAAGAATAGTGTTATTTCAATGTGTTCTGCACTTAAATGCTCCTGTATTCACAGTTTTTAATGTTTTAATTCTATTCTTCACATTGCAGGTGTGCGCGCGTGTCTCCCGATAGGTTCGGAGATACGTGCGCACAGCTGCAAAGTGAAGAATAGTATTAAAACATTAAAAACAGTGAATACAGGAGCATTTAAGTGCAGAACACATTGAAAGAACAATATACTTCACATTCCAGATGTTCCGAACATCTCTGAACCTAGCGGGAGACACGCGCGAACACCTGGAAAGTTAAGAATATTTCAATGTGTTCTTACAAGTAAAACATCTGCAAACATGTGTAATATTTTTTTTTTACAATAAAAATACTTTTATTCAATTTATTTTATTAATTTACTGCTCGATCTCGAGCCGGCGTGATACTCGTCCGAGTAACGAGCCAGTCCGAGTATGCTAATACTCGACCGAGCAGTATACTCGGACAAGTATACTCGCTCATCTCTAATGGCTTGTATCCTCTCCTGTATATAACTCCTCACATGGCTTGTGTCCCCTCCTGTATATAACCCCCTCACATGGCTTGTGTCCTCTCCTGTATATAACCCCTCACATGGCTTGTGTCCTCTCCTGTATATAACCCCTCACATGGCTTGTATCCTCTCCTGTATATAACCCCCTCACATGGCTTGTATCCTCTCCTGTATATAACCCCTCACATGGCTTGTATCTTCTCCTGTATATAACCCCTCACATGGCTTGTATCCTCTCCTGTATATAACCCCTCACATGGCTTGTGTCCCCTCCTGTATATAACCCCCTTACATGGCTTGTATCCTCTCCTGTATATAACCCCTCACATGGCTTGTGTCCTCTCCTGTATATAACCCCTCACATGGCTTGTATCCTCTCCTGTATATAACCCCCTCACATGGCTTGTATCCTCTCCTGTATATAACCCCTCACATGGCTTGTATCTTCTCCTGTATATAACCCCTCACATGGCTTGAATCCTCTACTGTATATAACCCCTCACATGGCTTGTGTCCCCTCCTGTATATAACCCCCTCACATGGCTTGTATCGTCTCCTGTATATAACCCCTCACATGGCTTGTGTCCTCTCCTGTATATAACCCCTCACATGGCTTGTATCCTCTCCTGTATATAACCCCTCACATCCTGTATATAACCCCTCACATGGCTTGTGTCCTCTCCTGTATATAACCCCTCACATGGCTTGTATCCTCTCCTGTATATAACCTCTCACATGGCTTGTATCCTCTCCTGTATATAACCCCCTCACATGGCTTGTATCCTCTCCTGTATATAATCCCCTCACATGGCTTGTGTCCTCTTCTGTATATAATCCCCTCACATGGCTTGTATCCTCTCCTGTATATAACCCCACACATGGCTTGTATCCTCTCCTGTATATATCCCCTCACATGGCTTGTATCCTCTCCTATATATAACCCCTCACATGGCTTGTATCCTCTCCTGTATATAACCCCTCACATGGCTTGTGTCCCCTCCTGTATATAACCCCCTCACATGGCTTGTGTCCTCTCCTGTATATAACCCCTCACATGGCTTGTGTCCTCTCCTGTATATAACCCCTCACATGGCTTGTATCCTCTCCTGTATATAACCCCCTCACATGGCTTGTATCCTCTCCTGTATATAACCCCTCACATGGCTTGTATCTTCTCCTGTATATAACCCCTCACATGGCTTGTATCCTCTCCTGTATATAACCCCTCACATGGCTTGTGTCCCCTCCTGTATATAACGCCCTCACATGGCTTGTATCCTCTCCTGTATATAACCCCTCACATGGCTTGTGTCCTCTCCTGTATATAACCCCTCACATGGCTTGTATCCTCTCCTGTATATAACCCCCTCACATGGCTTGTATCCTCTCCTGTATATAACCCCTCACATGGCTTGTATCTTCTCCTGTATATAACCCCTCACATGGCTTGTATCCTCTCCTGTATATAACCCCTCACATGGCTTGTGTCCCCTCCTGTATATAACCCCCTCACATGGCTTGTATCCTCTCCTGTATATAACCCCTCACATGGCTTGTGTCCTCTCCTGTATATAACCCCTCACATGGCTTGTATCCTCTCCTGTATATAACCTCTCACATGGCTTGTATCCTCTCCTGTATATAACCCCCTCACATGGCTTGTATCCTCTCCTGTATATAATCCCCTCACATGGCTTGTGTCCTCTTCTGTATATAATCCCCTCACATGGCTTGTATCCTCTCCTGTATATAACCCCTCACATGGCTTGTATCCTCTCCTGTATATATCCCCTCACATGGCTTGTATCCTCTCCTATATATAACCCCTCACATGGCTTGTATCCTCTCCTGTATATAACCCCTCACATGGCTTGTGTCCCCTCCTGTATATAACCCCCTCACATGGCTTGTGTCCTCTCCTGTATATAACCCCTCACATGGCTTGTGTCCTCTCCTGTATATAACCCCTCACATGGCTTGTATCCTCTCCTGTATATAACCCCCTCACATGGCTTGTATCCTCTCCTGTATATAACCCCTCACATGGCTTGTATCTTCTCCTGTATATAACCCCTCACATGGCTTGTATCCTCTCCTGTATATAACCCCTCACATGGCTTGTATCCTCTCCTGTATATATCCCCTCACATGGCTTGTATCCTCTCCTATATATAACCCCTCACATGGCTTGTATCCTCTCCTGTATATAACCCCTCACATGGCTTGTGTCCCCTCCTGTATATAACCCCCTCACATGGCTTGTGTCCTCTCCTGTATATAACCCCTCACATGGCTTGTGTCCTCTCCTGTATATAACCCCTCACATGGCTTGTATCCTCTCCTGTATATAACCCCCTCACATGGCTTGTATCCTCTCCTGTATATAACCCCTCACATGGCTTGTATCTTCTCCTGTATATAACCCCTCACATGGCTTGTATCCTCTCCTGTATATAACCCCTCACATGGCTTGTGTCCCCTCCTGTATATAACGCCCTCACATGGCTTGTATCCTCTCCTGTATATAACCCCTCACATGGCTTGTGTCCTCTCCTGTATATAACCCCTCACATGGCTTGTATCCTCTCCTGTATATAACCCCCTCACATGGCTTGTATCCTCTCCTGTATATAACCCCTCACATGGCTTGTATCTTCTCCTGTATATAACCCCTCACATGGCTTGTATCCTCTCCTGTATATAACCCCTCACATGGCTTGTGTCCCCTCCTGTATATAACCCCCTCACATGGCTTGTATCCTCTCCTGTATATAACCCCTCACATGGCTTGTGTCCTCTCCTGTATATAACCCCTCACATGGCTTGTATCCTCTCCTGTATATAACCTCTCACATGGCTTGTATCCTCTCCTGTATATAACCCCCTCACATGGCTTGTATCCTCTCCTGTATATAATCCCCTCACATGGCTTGTGTCCTCTTCTGTATATAATCCCCTCACATGGCTTGTATCCTCTCCTGTATATAACCCCTCACATGGCTTGTATCCTCTCCTGTATATATCCCCTCACATGGCTTGTATCCTCTCCTATATATAACCCCTCACATGGCTTGTATCCTCTACTGTATATAACCCCTCACATGGCTTGTATCCTCTCCTATATATAACCCCTCACATGGCTTGTGTCCTCTCCTGTATCACAAGTAAAAAGACCTGATCTTACATAAGGTTCAAAAAAGAGCCACCAAATGTCTCTAAAATGCACCTCAGAGAGACAAAACTATGATACATGTGGCCCAATGTCTATAACCTCTTAAGTGCAATTTAACCCCTTATCACCGACACTAGTTTTCAGCTCAATGACCAGACTCGATTTTTCAAATCAGACATGTCTCACGATAATTGGTTATAACTTCGGAACGCTTTAACATATCCTGGTGATTTTGAGAATGTTTTCTCGTGACACATTGTACTTCATGTTAGTTATAAAATTTAAGTGATAAGTTTTGCGTTTCGTTCTAAAAAAAAGTGAAAATTTGGCAAAAGTTTGTAAAAATTCTTCATTTTCCAAGTTTGAAATGTTCTGGTTTCCAGACAGGAAGTAAAACTACCCAAAAAGTTTGATAATTAACATTTACAGAATATCTGCTTTATGTTGGGATGATAATTTATGCTTCCGGTCATTTTTCTAGGATGTTATGAGGTGCAGAACTTTAGGTGCGATTTTTCTTATTTTCATGAAAATTGCCAAAACTCACATTTTGAGGGACAACTCAGCTTCCAAGTGACTTTGAGAGGCCTAAATAATAGTAACACCCCATAAATTACCCCACTATAGAAAGTTCACCCCTCAACATATGTAAAACAACTTCTATTAAGTCCATTAACCCTTTAAGTGTTTCACATGGGTTAAAAAATATGGACCTGCGATTTAGAAACTATGGAATTTTTTTGGAAATACATTCATTTAGGCCAAAACTGACATTTTCAGAATAAATTAAATGATGAAGCGCACTGCAACGCTTGATGCCCAATTCCTCCCGAGTGTACTGATAGCACATATGTGGTGGTAAACTGCTGTACGGGAGCACGGCCGAGTATAGAATGAATGGAGGCGCCATCCACAGCAGATTTGTATTGTCACATTGTACGACCTATAAATTTTTATTTTTTTTGGTAATGCGATCATATGAGGGCTTATTTTTTATGGGATGAGATACAATGTATAAATAATTTATTTTGGGAGTCTAAAGCTTATTCATGAGATTTTATTAACTATTTCAAGGGGGACACAAACAAAATCATCAATTTTTATTTTGGATTGTGAGCATTCCCCCCCCCCCCCCGCTCACCGTAACGTAAAAATAATATTTTATCTTTATTCTCTGGTTCACTACGATTGCGGTGATACCTCATTTATATAGTTTTTCTTATTTTGCTCAATTTTCCTGAGCAAAACCAATACTGGAGAAAATCGCATTGTTTTTACTATTGACAACTTTTCAGGGCCATAACTTCTGTATTTTTCTGCTTGAGGGCTTATTTTTTGCGAAAACAGTTGTTCTTTTCAGTCGTATCATATTAGGTACCGTAACTTTTTTTGATCACTTTTTAGAACATTTTTTGTGATGGTGTTTGATGAAAAATTGTATATTATGGGAAGTTTTTCGAGTTTTTTTTACGTATTTCACCGAGCGGGTTCAATATTGATTTAGATTTATTGTACAGATTAATACGGACGCGGTGATACCAAATATGTACGTGTTTTGTGTTTTATATACTTTATTTGCATTTTATGTGTTACTGGGGAGATTATGGGACTTTTATTTTATTTATTTATTTAATTATATTATAAAAAGATTTATTTATTTTTTTTTTAACTTTTTTACATTTTCTACTTCTTGGCTTGAATAAGCGATCATCCGATCGCTTATTCAAGCCTTTACACTGCAATACACTTGTATTGCAGTGTATAGTGTAAGTAACTGAGCATGCTGCGCATGCTCAGTTACTTACAGCCGGGTCCTGCCAGGAAGGCAGGACCCGGTAAGAAGAGGAGCCGACAGCCCCGGGTCACTCGTCGGAACCCGGGGCAGCGGCAGGAGGGATCGGATCCCCCGGTAAGCACACCGGGGGGGTCCGATCCACGGGGGAAACACTTGCACGCCGCGGTCATGCTTGACCGCAGCGTGCAAGGGGTTAAACACCCGGGATCAGAGTTTTTCCGATCCCGGGTGTTAGTGCCGGGTCTGGGCTGTGATATCACAGCCCGACACCGGCACCAGCGAGACCCGGTGTCCCGAAAACTTCTTCTGATGCGCCGCCGTAGAAAGGCGTTGCATCAGAAGAAGTACCCTTAATGACCGCCGTAAAAACCCGATAGGGCGGTCATTAAGGGGTTAAAAAATGGGGCAAGTGTCTGCTTTTAGAAAATATATGGTTTGTTGGGGTTTTAGTATAATTCTTTAGACTAAATTTGTATAAAATTTGGCCAATAACGCAACAAAATTTCCAGAAATGCCTTGCAGAGAAAAGGTAAAAGTATTCCATATCAGATTCCTCAATATATTCTTTGATATATATTCTATAAATAGGAAACCAATAAGAACAATCCTAGAATTAAAAAAAAAATCAGGAAAAATTTCCTAAAAAGCTGTGTATTTTTATTCAACAGTATTATGACACAGAGAACTATGCTAAAAAGACATGGACTGAAGCAAGAGATTTCTGCAGAACAATTGGAGGGGACTTGCTCAGTATCCACAACTGGGTTCACTTCTATCAAATGGCAAAATTAATAGAGTAAGCTGTGATCTTGCTACAAATAATATGTTTTGTTACTAATAGTTTTTAATAATTTGCTATAATTATAAAACAGAAGTTAGTAATATAACATTTTCTATGTTTACAGGAAACACACGATAGACATTGAGGATATTATGAGAAAAATGCTTAATTGGGACACATTTAATAAGAACAGTGCAGTGTGTACTATGTGCAGTTACCTGTATAGTGTGCAGGGGGCGCCAGATTCAGGATTTCTGGTGCCCGTTCTTCAACACAGAGTTAAATAGCCACCTCAAGGTGTCATGTAGCATTGGGGGTTCTATTTCTTCCGGGAGACCCAGAATCCGTATGTTGTTGCGGAGCCCCCTGTTTTTTTGCAACATCCAGCTGATCCGCTACAAATTGAAGTTGATAGTTATGAGTAGATAAAGCTCTGTCATGAGCGTCAAGTCGTGCACGTAGTGAGGATTGTGTTACTTCAGACGACGACACTCTAGTATCCAGTCTCTGGACCTCTTCTCTTTATACGTTCAGTTCATAAGACTGCTCCAGACGAGCCACATAACTTTCCATGTCGTCCCAAGTGCTAATGGTGCGGACGTGTGAGCTGAGAGCCCGCAGCTCGGCCAGGGCCCCTTGGTCTTGAGAAAATAATACATACGGAGCACAAGTGTCCTTTTGAGGGCATAGATTAGCATGTCAAGGTTAGGCCCTGAGAGCATGAAGGCACAGCAGACATTGGCGATGTAGGTGGAGTTTTAACTGCCGGTGTGGCGGGCCACTCTTTACCCATATCCGACCACAGGGCTGGGGAATGTGGAGGGGATGCTACCACTCCTCCGGCACTGCTGTGCGCTGGGGACCCTCTCGGGGCCTTTGAAGTGTGAGAGTTCCCAATAACTGGCATGTCCTGGAGCACTCCATCTACCACCCAGGGGGGACCTGGGGATGGGGGTGTATAGAGCCTGATGGCGAGGGAGACCCCAGAAAAACTCTTACTGATGGAGAGAGGGAGTGCAGATCTTTAATTGCCCCCATTGGCTCTATGGGATATGGTGTCTGCAGTCCATCAGCCACGGTGTGTGAGCCTCCCTGCGCCTTAGCCTGTAAGGTTGTGTGGTTTGGTGGTTTGGTTTGGTGCTGTTATCAGCCGGCAGGAGAGGCACTGCGGGCCTTGGAACTCTGACTGTGGCTGCCTCTGCTCCAGCTGGGTCAGTGGAGTCGGTCCGTTAATCTGCAGCGGCCGCCATCTTGGCCGCGTGTGAGGGCAGCGGTAATGCAAGTGTTGCCGCCTCTGCTTGCCCCGCGGACTCCGGAGTCAGGATCTCATCTGCCTTTTGGATCGCTGCCAGCAGGGGAAACGACATAGGTGATCCGGTGCTGGGCATCGACGGGAGCTCCCCTGCCTGAGGGGGTACTGTGGCCATGTCTGGCACACGGGGCGGATCTGATGTGGAGGCCCGCTCTGTCAAGATTCTGCCGACACCCCGGGCGGAGGAGCGGAGCAAAGGTACCAATGGGGTCTTGGAGCACCCCCTCTTAACTCCCATCAGAAAGGGGGAATTGGGGTGCTGGATAGCTGTTCTGCACAGGGTAGGCCACAGGTGGGAGCAGGAGCTAAGCAGAGATGCGTGCGCTCTCCTTCATGACCAGGATACTCTCCCTCTGGTGCCCGTTCTTCATGAATCTGGCGCCCCCGGCACTGCTCCGACAGAGGGCACCAACTTTTTTTTTTGGTGCACCTTTAACATATGGGAAAATTACCTGTGCAAGCAGTTTGCACTAGAAAGAACGTCTGACAAGATGTCAAATTGTTTTCTACAAAGTCTCCTTTTTATCTGCAAAAAAGAACAAATAGTATGTTATCCTATACAGACAGGTGACAAACTTGAATTTGTATATAAGTTGGAACAAGTAGATTTAGTAGATTTTTTGGTCCCTTTGACAATTGGTTTCTAAATTTTTGGGTTGACAATGGCTTTTAAAATTAGTCAAATAAGCCTCAGGGGCACCGGGCTCCATCGGTGTTAGTTTGCATGATTTTTAAAGCCTTTTTTCTTATAAACAAGCACATTGCAAGCTTATAGAAGAGCAGACCCTGCCAGAGGGGGAACACACCAGTATGTCAGTGTGTTTGGTTTACAATCCTTCATCCTGGTAGTCAGGGTCTGCCTGTATCAGATATCACATAAAAAATAAAAGACAGAGAGTAATTTAGTATAGTATGTGGTGGGTAAATAGTGGTAGAGAATGGGCATTATGTTCAGCTATTGAGTAGACATGAGCGGATCTGTGGTTTTAATTCAGGTTCGGACAGGCGACCTGGACCTATTGCTATATTGGCAGCCAAACAGCCAATCGGGCAAACTGATGCCCTGGGTCCCGCAGCCGAACCCAAACTAGGGGTCCACTCATCTCTACTTTTGAGGTTTTGATAAAATGCAACAAAAGAGCTTGATATATACCGTATATACTTGAGTATAAGCCGAGTTTTTCAGCACAAAAAATGTGCTGAAAAACCCTAACACGGCTTATACTTGAGTCAATAATAAAAAGAAAAATCTCTGTGCTCCCCTTTCC
Organism: Engystomops pustulosus; assembly: GCF_040894005.1. Classification (NCBI taxonomy): domain Eukaryota; kingdom Metazoa; phylum Chordata; class Amphibia; order Anura; family Leptodactylidae; genus Engystomops; species Engystomops pustulosus. Next base: position 193,813,422 of record NC_092415.1, on the reverse strand, counting down.
AACGCTCCCTGCACGGTCCTGTCGCGCACACACCATGACGTCAGCCGCTTGCCAACATCATAGTGTGTGCGCCGCAAAGAACGGAGAGGACCTGCGGGGGGTGTCGGAAAGGTGAGTACAGAGTTTCTTGGGGGGTTTTTTTAGGCTAGGCAGGGGGCTGCTGACTATATCCGGGGTGGGGGTTGGCACTTGCTATATACGAGGGGGCAGGCACTAGCTCTATACAGGGGGGTGGAAGCACTGGCTATTTACTGGGGGGCAGACACTGGCTATATAAGGGGGGTTCAGGCACTGGCTATATATACGGAGGGTGCATGCACTGGCTATATACTGAGGGCAGGCACTAGCTATATACTGGGGGGCAGACACTGGCTATATATTAAGGGGCAGGCAATGGCTATATACAGGGGGGGCAGGCAATGGCTATATACTGGGGGGGCAGGCACTGGCTATATACCGGGGGGCAGACACTGACTATATATTGGGGGGCAGGCAATGGCTATATAGTGGGGGGGCAGGCAATGGTTATATAGTGGGGGGGGGCACTGGCTATATACTGGGGGGGGGCAGGCACTGGCTATATACTGGGGGGCAGACACTGGCTATATATTGGGGGGCAGGCAATGGCTATATATTGGGGGGGCAGGCAATGGCTATATACTGAGGGGGCAGGCACTGGCTATATACTGGGGGCAGACACTGGCTATACAGGCAGTCCCCAGGTTACATACAAGATAGGGTCTGGAGGTTTGTTCTTAAGTTGAATTTGTATGTAAGTCGAAACTGTATATTTTATAATGGAAGTTCTAGACAATTTTTTTTCTTTTGCCCCAGTGACAATTGGAGTTTCAAAATTTTTGGTGTAATTGGACCAAGAATTATCAATAAAGCTTCATTACAGACACCTTACAGCTGATCATTGCAGTCTGGGACTATAGTAAAGCATCCAGAGAGCTTCACCAGAGGTCACAGTGGGCAGAGGGGTCTGTCTGTAACTTACTTGTCTGTAAGTCGGGTGTCCTTAAGTAGGGGACCGCCTGTATACGGAGGGGCAGGCACTGGCTATATACTAGGGGGCACTGTCTGGCTATATACAAGGGGGCTTCTGGCTATATACTGGGGCAGGGGGCTGCTGGCTATATACAAGGGAGCAGGCACTCGCTATATACAAGGGGGCTGCTGGCTATATACTATGGGGTGGCTAGTTATATACTAGAAAAAAGGAAGAAAAGACAGCAATCCAAAATTTCAAATGTGATTAGGTGGTGCTTGCAGCTGGAGATCCGGTGCTCAGGATCCCAAAGTCAGAATAAGAAATGGAGAGAGCCACAGCACCAGGTATGTTAAGTTCCAGAAAGTCTTTATTGGTACGTCATCCAGGCATAAAATTACAACGTTTCAATTCCAGTTGAATCTTTCTCAAGCATGAGAGCTTGAGAAAGATTCAACTGGAATAAAAACGTTGAAATTTTATGCCTGGATGATGTGGTGTGCAGGGGGCGCCAGATTCAGGATTTGCGGCGCATTGCCCCGACAGAGTGCATCACTTTTTTTTGGTGCAGCTTTAACATGAAGCGTGCAACACATTTCTGTGGGACTCTGCATGATAAATGCAGCGCACGGTCCGACTGAGCACCGGAGCGCCCCCTTTAGTGGAGACGTGACCGTTTTGTGGCGCAGCTGCACTGGACTTTATGTCTAGTGCAGCTGCGCCACAAAACGGTCATGTGCGACACATATGTGGTGCGGACACTTCTCTAATACATGCGCAAGCTCAGCCTTTAGTAAAAATGGGCCACCATCTGTTCCATTTGCACAACAGCAGGAGAGATTGATTCACAAGTTGATATCACAGACGAGTGATTGGCTTAGATTTAGGCCTCATTCACACAGACGTTTGCCCGTTGCCAGGTGAGTATACGGGAGGCGGCCTGGAGAGGAGGACAGGTAAGCGCTGCTCATCCCTCCCCTCTCCATAGGGATGCATGCCGCTGGTTCTATCTTTTCCCCTTGTACGGTGTAGTACGGTGCCATACATGTTCTGCTGCTGAGAGCCTATTGCCATCTGTAGGGACGTACATATGTTCCCACAACAGCAGCGTGAATGTTTTTACTCTCCCCATGTTGAGCAGTGTGAATGTAGACTTACATTGGGGCTTATTTACTAAGGGTCGAGGATCGCACATTCGTCAGACTGTTCACGGTTTTCGGGATTTGTGTATCTTTGACAGGTATTTAACAGGGGTTGGCGCTGGGATTGTGTCGCACGCGGATTTTGGCGCGGTTGCTCTGGCTTTCATGCAACAGAAATTGGACGCTCAGACTGAGTGCGGGATTTAACTTTCAATTTGTGCTGAAAAACAATGCACTTACATGCACCAGGAAGAAGAAGGTGAACTATGGCAGACCTGAGCGGGGAAGCGACACATGCAGGATATCGGGCGCACGATCTTAGTGAATCGCGGCACAGTGCATGATCATCAGACATTGCACTTTCGGGGAACTCCGTCGGACAGTTAAGTACTTTGTCCCATTGTGTTGCTTAAGTCTCCCCTTTCCCTTTTCAGGAATGTGTAATGTTTAGCCGAATGGCAGGAAAAAATTCTATGAATTGAAATAATAAAGAAAATAAGGCTTTAATAAGCTGTAGGTTTTATGGAAAACATTCTGGGGATTGAATTCTATTAAATTGTGTGTTCAACTGCAATTCTGTTCTATTCCCCCTTTCGGCAATGAGAGAGATAGGAGCCTTCACTGATGAGTGCAAACATCACAGATGCCACAATCACAATCTGACTGCAGCATCTAAAGCAGTAGTGGCAAACCTATGGCACGGGTGCCAGAGGAGGCACTCAGAGCCCTTTCTGTGGGCACTCAGGCCATTGACCCCAAAACAGAGCTCACCAAACAGGACCAAATCCACCAAATATTCCTGTAGTCCCAGGCAACTTAAGAGATGCTGCAATCAGCGCTATTTTAAAGCGACACTTCATTGGCTGTTTGGAACTGCGGGAAAAGTGAGAAGGTGCTGATAGAACTGCAATATCTTTGTAGGTCCTCCTACTGGACCCACCATCCTTCATGTGCAGAGAGAGGCTGGTGAGATGCTACAATGATAGTCTGAATGTGCCCTCCTTCTTTCAATTGTATTAGTGGCCTCAAAGGGGACGATACGATTGATAGATGTTGAACAGCAGGTAGAAATAAGTTACTGCTTGAAATGCAATGTTGGCACTTCATGGTAAATAAGTGGATTTTGGTTATAGTATGGGTACTCGGTCTCTAAAAGGTTCCCCATCACTGATCTAAGGGGTCCCAATCAGACCAACGCTATGTGGTGAAAATAGCAAAAAATTGCTACATCTTGTTGGTAAAAATAGACGATAACCAAAAAGTAACATAATATTATTTTAGTTTGATACAGACCATAACACGTCGATTATTACTCATGATATAAGGGGACATTGCTGTTTATTCATCTATTATCACATTCATTTTTTGCAGAGTAAGATATCCTTATACGTTTAAAACACCATGGATTGGTCTTAAAAGAAGTGGTCCATACACAGGATATACCTGGTCAGACGGGTCTCCTGTAAGTATTTGTAATTGTGGTATTAACATTTGCCAAACAAAACCCATTGAGCAAGTTGTCTTATCTTCTAGCAATCTCTGATGAAATAGAAAAAGCTGACGTTGTACATATTGTTATATAGTGTTTAGTTATAGAGCAGGAGGAGCTGAGTAGATTCCACATACTGTCCTATCTGCAGGCAGCATGTTATAGAGCAGGAGGAGCTGAGCACATTGCACATAGTGTCCTATCTGCAGGCAGCATGTTATAGAGCAGGAGGAGCTGAGCACATTGCACATAGTGTCCTATCTGCAGGCAGCATGTTATAGAGCAGGAGGAGCTGAGTAGATTCCACATACTGTCCTATCCGCAGGCAGCATATTATAGAGCAGGAGGAGCTGAGCAGATTGTACATAGTGTCCTATCTGCAGGCAGCATGTTATAGAGCAGGAGGACCTGAGCAGATTGTACATAGTGTCCTATCTGCCAGCGGCCTGTTTCAGAGCAGGAGGGGCTGAGCAGATTGTACATAGTGTCCTATCTGCAGGCAGCATGTTATAGAGCAGGAGGAGCTGAGCAGATTGCACATAGTGTCCTATCTGCAGGCAGCATGTTATAGAGCAGGAGGAGCTGAGCAGATAGTACATAGTATCCTATCTGTAGGAAGCATGTTATAGAGCAGGAGGAGCTGAGCAGATTGTACATAGTGTCCTATCTGCAGGCAGCATGTTATAGAGTAGGAGGAGCTGAGCAGATAGTACATAGTGTCCTATCTGCAGGCAGGATGTTATAGAGCAGGAGGAGCTGAGGAGATTGTACATAGTGTCCTATCTGCAGGCAGGATGTTATAGAGCAGGAGGACCTGAGAAGGTTGTACATTGTGTCCTTTATGGATGCAGTGTTATACAGCAGGAGGAGTTGAGCAGATTGTAAACAGTGTCTTGTCTGCAGGCAGCATGTTATAGAGCAGGAGGAGCTGAGCAGGTTGTACCTAGTGTCCGATCTGCAGTCAGCATGTTATAGAGCAGGAGGAGATGATCAGAGTGTACATAGTGTCCTGTCTTCATGCAGCATGTTATAGAGCAGGAGGAGCTGAGCAGATTGTACGTAGTGTCCGATCTGCAGTCAGCATGGTTTAGAGCAGGAGGAGTTGAGTAGATTGTACATAATGTTGTATCTACAGGCAACATGTTATAGAGCAGGAGGAGCTAAGCAGATTGTACATAGTGTCCTATCTGCAGGCAGCATGTTATAGAGCAGGAGGAGCTGAGCAGATTGTACATAGTGTCCTGTCTTCATGCAGCAAGTTATAGAGCAGAAGGAGCCGAGCAGATTGTACATAGTGTCCTTTCTGCAGGCAGCATGTTATAGAGCAGGAGAAGGTTGTACAAAGTAATATGGTCCTATGTAAAGAGTGTAAGTTGCAGAATTCTCTGAGATGAACAAAATTTTGTCAATTCAGTAATAGAATTGAACTGTAACAGACCCACCAACCCTTACATGCACCATGATAATAAACACCACATACTATTACGTCGTGGTGTTGCGGCTGGTGTATGGAGAGAGCTCACCTGACTCTAACTGATGCTGGCACTGATTGCAATAGTAGACCTGTTAATTGCCACGGTCAAACCCAACCTTGTTGCCGATTGCCAAAGGGTGCCCCCCCAATGACATCATCGGAGGGAAGCGATCGGTTGCTATGAGAGCCTACAGTCTCATAGACACTTGTAGACCTGTATACTTGTATACTGATCTCTAAAAGCCTGTGGATGGCAGGCAACTAGAGATCAGCAGTAAAATGACTATATACTGCAATACACTAGTATTACAATATATTGTATGAGAGATCAGACCCCTAAGGGTTAAAGTACTGAAATAATAGCAGAAAAAAAAAGGTAAATTTTTTAAAATTTCTAAATAAATCTAAAATATAAAAAGTATATTCCCGGCCGTGAACACCGTTCCATTGTCCGAATCGCCACTTTATCATTTAATTAAAATATTACCACAAAGGTCCAAAGTTTATTTCAGTGAAATTGTCAGTGCATCCCTCTCACAGGTCCAGACATCAAAGTATGAAAAAGTTATTGGCAAAATGGCAAATTTTATGTACAAAAGATCTCAATTCTTTAAAAACCTAAAAAAACCTTTATAACTTTGGTATCCCGGTAATCGTACTGACCCAAAGAATAAAGGGGAGGTGTCATTTGGAGCGCACAGTGAAAGCCCTGAAAACAGAGCCCACAAAAATTGTAGAATTTCACAGCTTTCCCGTGCATTGCATAGAATATGAAATACCAACACTAAAAAGGGAAATTTGTCCTACCGGCTGCTCCGTCATCATTAGAGATGAACTGAGCTCCAATCATCTCAGGTGCAGCTGGGGTACTACGGGCCCCCCATTCTCACGGTCCAATCACTGAAACCCCCACCGATCCATACAAACCCTTTAATCAAACCAAATCAAAAAAGTCCAAAACAAAAAAAGACAAACGTCCTTACTAAAGATAAATGACCCCCATTTGTACAATTGTTATGCTCACAATGAAGGATACTCCGTCTAAGGAGCCTTATATTTGCGGTAGGCCCTAGTGTGGAAATACCGAACTGATTGCCTTAGAATCCTAGAGAATGAATAGCGCAGCTCCTCCAATGTCCTGAATTTTGCCCTTGTTCTTATTTGCTGATTCATCATTTATATTTTATTTTCAATAGGTGACTTATAAAGCGTTTAGTGATGATCACAATTCCCTCGAACTGAAAGACTGTCAATATCTGTATTTTTTCCGTTGGAAACTTAGCGACTGTGATGATTTACGGGAATGGATTTGTAAGATAAAAAAAGGTAAAATCTTATTAAAATTTTCCGATGATCTAAATAACAGACTACCCCAGAGGGGTTTCAGTGTGGTACTGCTGTTCTTTCTGACTCAAAGGAGTCGTAAGAGATCAGAGGTTTTTATATATAGGTCCCCAGGGGATATAAAAATAGAAGATACTCACCCCTTTGTATACAGGGGCTCAATAGTGAAGTGACATCGACAGGCGTGACCCTGCTACAGCAGCAAGTGCATGACGTAGTGGGTGGGCACCTTGTTGTTTAAACAAATCTTACACACTGCCAGATTTACCAACTAGCAATAGACAATTTTGATAATTTTGTGGTATTTTCCTTTATTTTCATTCCTTTTTCCCTGATGAGAAGCAAATCAAATCAAGCCGGCTGCAGGCAAGGAAAGTCTCCGACAGATTTCCAGACTGCTCGGTGGATTTCATTGAGCGAATCACAGGCAGTACCCGGCATTCGACAGAGCAGCTGTTAGGATCAGTGGTAGTGGATCCTCTGCACCACCGCGGACGATGACGTAAGCTGACACCTGGGACCGGAGTCTGAGTGGTATCAAGTCTTTACCAGAGCCCGCCGCAAAGCAGGTTGGACTTGTTGAGGCGTGGTACCACCAGGTTGTTCCTGAGGTGCGACTTTGTCTGCAGTGACGGCCAAGGCGTAGTACAGAATCTTAAGGCAGGAGGAGAGGCAGGCAGGAGGTCGAGACAGGCCGCACAGAATAAGAGTTGGGGATGTATTGGGGATGTAGCGGTAGGTCAGGACGGGCAGCACGGGAATCAGGAACGGAATCGAGGACACAGCGGGAAATTAGGAAAATCGCAAAGGGCTTGGAATACAGTTTTCTCTTATGCATAGAAGCACAAAGATCCAGGTGTCAGGGGAAGAGGTTGAGCAGGTATAGGTTGTGAAGTGGCCAGCGGAGCACAGGCCCTTTAAATTTCAGACGCCCTAGGAGGCGGGGCAGCACGTGCTGAAGCAAGAGACCGTCGCTGGAGCGCAGCTAGATAAGTGAGGCTGCCAGTTACACGGAGCACACGGGAGCGCCTGCAACCCAAAACATGGGTCGCAGGAGCACCTTTGACAGCAGCCATTCTAGGATATAGTAAAAAATAACTTAGGAAACAAGACCACACAACGAACAGATAAGATCCACAGCACCAGAGTCAGAATTAGCACAATTCATAGAAAACATGTGAATGTCCGGCACATAGCCAAGTCCTTAAAAAATGATCTGTTAAAAATACATTTTATTCCATTCCAGTTAAAAAATATTCATGACACTATGAAGAAATAAAAGAAAAGCTGATGCGTTCCAAATCTTACAAGATTATTAGTCGTAGTCTCAACTATAAAATGGCAAGTGCAAACTAAATAGCTAAAATGTATTGGGGCAGATTTACTTACCCGGTCCATTCGCGATCCAGCAGCGCGTTCTCTGCGGTGGATTCGGGTCCGGCCGGGATTCACTAAGGTACTTCCTCCGACGTCCACCAGGTGGCGCTGCTGCGCTGAAGTTCCCCGAGGCCCGCTGGAATGCCCTAAAGTTCACCGGCCTATACCTGGTGAAGGTAAGTGCAAGTCTCGCGACACTTTTTTTTTAAAAATGCAGTGTTTTTTCCAAATCCATCGGGTTTTCGTTCGGCCACGCGCCCCGATTTCCATTGCGTGCATGCCAGCGCCGATGCGCCACAATCCAATCGTGTGCGCCAAAATTCCGGGGCAATTCAGGGAAAATCGGCGCAAATTGGAAATATTCGGGTAACACCTCGGGAAAACGCGAATTGGGCCCTTAGTAAATGACCTCCATTGTTCCTATTATTGACCCCCATTGACCCCCAATGCTGCATTGGCTCATCATTTCAGAAACCTCATAATTTGTTATATTTAGTATACATATATGACAAAAAAAAATGAAAATTAACTCACAGTGTGCCTATTAGCAAACTCAATAAATATACATTAAATCATTACAATGATTTAACCCGTTAGGGGTATGTGTATTTAAACCCATTCCTCCCCCTCCCTTCTTCTTCCCCTTGTGGTCTTGTTTTGTCCTTTCTGTAGTTGTTCCGTGTCCACCCCACCTTCTTTTTTGTCTTATCCTTCTATGTGTTTAGGTGGGTAGCAATTACTTTTGGGCATCTGTTTTTTGGGAAGCTATTGTGGCAAATTGTGCAGCTGTTTTTCGATTCCCCTAAATGGGTGAATTTTAAGGAAAATTGTTATTGATTTTCATTTGTTTTGACATTTACTTTATAAGACTTTTCATTTGATAAACTGGGCAGACTATTGCTGGACTGCTTTGTCGTATTGCGAAGGTACCATTTTCCTGCAAGCGATTCCTTTGGGCGGTCCTGTGCCATTACATTCTCTGTTCTTCGTTTAGTAAAAATCTTTGACATTAAGTATCTTTTAATGTTATAAATTTGGTTATTAGAAGAAAAAAATTGTGAAGTGACTTCAATAGGGCTCATTTACTGAGGGTCCGCGGACCGCGATTCTGTCTGGTTTCCATTTTCCGGCTAACATGCAACAGAAATCGAGGGCATGGCTGCCAGACAAATTTAAAAACGGAATTGTGTCGCAAGATCAAGCACTCACATGCACCAGGAAGAAGGTGAACTCCGGCGGACCGCAGCGCAGAAGCGACACATGCAGGAAATTGGACGCAAGACCTTCGTGAATCGAGGCAGACCTGAATCCACGTCGAACAAGGCACCACAGGATCGCGACAGGACCGGGTAAGTAAATCTGCCCCATTGTGTTTACACAAAGTGTATCTCAGATCTCCACATCTGTGGCTGCCCTGTACACATAGCCATGTTGGTTTACCTTCAGAAATAGAGAATAGGTTAGGTGACAATTTGGAAACTAATTGACAACCCTGTGGTAGAATCTACGTTAGATCGTTGCCCTGGTACAAATTTGGAAGATGTCTTTTATTGACTCTTATTATGTACTTGTTTATTATAGGTTATACTAAATGTTACTTGAATGTCTTCATTGTTACCGTTTATTCCTTGTACAATAGTTCAGTTCTGGACCTGCATTGTATGTCAGTAAGTGTTCTGGAAATATTGTATTTATTATAACCTAAAAATGATTTCACATATACTTAGAAACTTTAGAGAACAAGTCATCCGAGGAGCAGATTCTTCTTGCTCTCGAAAATTCCCATTTAGGGAGGTTTTTTTGTGACATGCGGAGGGTGGCAAGATGTCGCAAATAGCAGAGTATTACCTGACATTGGATATCTTAATTCAAAACTCTCTAAATTCTAAATTCTCTAAATTCTAAACTCTCCAAATTCTAAATTCTCTAAATTCTAAACTCTGTAAATTCTACATTCTCTAAATTCTAAACTCTGTAAATTCTACATTCTCTAAATTCTAAACTCTCTAAAATTTAAACTCTCTAAAATTTAAACTCTCTAAAATTTAAACTCTCTAAAATTTAAACTCTCTAAAATTTAAACTCTCTAAATTCTAAATTCTCTAAATTCTAAACCCTCTAAAGCAGTGATGGCAAACCTTTTAGAAGCTGAGTGCCCAAACTACAACCAACACCCACATATTTTTTGCAAAGTGCCGATTCGACAATTGAAGCAGTAACTTATTACTCCCTGTTCTGTTACATGTTTAAATTGTATAGGCATCTGAGGACAACAATACAGTAGAAAGAAGGAGAAGAAGTTTGGATTATGATTGTAGCTTCCTTCTAGGGTCCTGGGCTGCCTGGAACCGCAAGAGGCCTTGAGTCCTGTCTGACAAACTCTGCGCTGGGGTGATGGCGCAGGTGCCCAAGGAGAGGGCTCTGAGTGCCACCTTGGGCACCCGTGCCATAGGTTCGCCACCACTGCTCTAAAGTCTAATCTCTCTAAATTCTAATCTCTCTAAAATCTAAATTCTAAACTCTCTACTTAAGACATAACCTCATTCCCTATTCCTTTTTGGAATGGTTGAAGTTGAATTTTAAGTTGAAATTATTCTCATTAAAATAATCTACAGACAAAGGTATATTATCAGATGGACCCGAACAACGAACAGATAAGTTATAGGAGTCTACCATAAGTATATCTTATAGTAGATGTCCTTTAATGCAAAAAAACTGAAAAAAACTTTACCTTTTCTTCTCTTTTGTTTAGGAGCTGTTTTATATGCTGAACCACAACATATTGGTAAGGATTATATATTTTATTCTTCATAGGGGAAAAAGTTTCGGATTGTGGTGGTATAGTGATTCACTCATGGACCGGAGAGGCTGGCTTGTGGAGCGGTCTAGCATCAGGTTGTGTCATAATGGCTTGGTCCACATGAATGGGCATCTTCCATGCAAGTGAGGGCAGAGAGATTAAAGAAGAGGGAGAGACAGCAATATATATATAATTAATATATATATATGTGTGTGTGTGTGTGGTAGTGATTACCCTCATTCAGATGGTAAAAAGGAGGCATGTGATGTTAGCGGCAGGCCAGAAATTATACTAAACAATGGAAATCTTGAAATAAACCCATGATTTCCTTTTTGCCACACAGTCCAGAACATCAGCCGGTAACAGGATGTAAACAGGCTTTCCAGCAGGAACACTATGGGGGACATTAATCATAGGGGGTCTCAGGTTCGCCTGTTTTTGCGCCTGGTTTGCTCTTCTTTTTGGCTCCTGATCTATGATGGATCTGGTTCTGGCTTAGTAAATGCACTTTGGAATTGTCGCATGTCCGATTCATTTGCGCCAAATTTGTCTCAAATTGTTAGATCTCTCTGTGACCAATAATGAAAGGAGACTGAGAAAATGTGACAGAACGTTCAGGGCTTCATCTCTGCACAAAAAAACTATCATAGTGATGTAACTGCAGGGACTAAAAGTTACAGAGATGTAAAAAAAAAAAAAATTCTTGCTGAAATGAGTCTTTTCCTTTTTTATTATAATTTACATGAAATGGAGACAATAATCACTCACAGTATTTTCCATGTTGCATGGAGGGAATTTTTCATTTGGGAACCTAAAATGTATGTTTTTAGTAATGAAAAGTGAAGTTTTTTGGAAGTGCACCTGCTGAGAGTAGGTGCATTTTTGCGCCTTTTTTTGCATCTTTTTGTGATAGATCCCGTGCAAACATCTGTATAGGACGCACTCACTATGTCAGATAAGGCGCAGGGACTCAAAACCACTAAGTGCTGAACTTTGCCGTGTGCCAGAAAATGGTGCATAAATGCGCCAAATTAACGAGATGCGCCAGATTTTTGCGCTAAAAGACGCTCAAAACAGTCTAACAGACTATGATTAATGTCCCCCACAATACTGTGGACTGGTTGGCTGCAAACATAACATAAATAAATTGCACATTCACTTCTTTGTGGCAGGCATGATGTAATACAGATGTAAACAGTCCTTTTGGGCAGATGACAAAGGATCATTATTGGATAGCTATAGTATTAGTAAGATTAATCCCCAGGAGAAATCACAGCCTTAAAGTCACTTCCCTAACCAAGCACTTCATGATCCCTCTGTGCTGGTTGATGGTGTGTGATGACAATGTGCTTAATTTATCAGAGTACAGGGTTTAGCTAAACTTTAATTTAGCTTATAAATAATCTACAAGTATCTGACAAAGAAAAAGCGAGATGAGACAGCTCATGAGATGGATATAAGACACAATAACACAGTCAGCACTGCTACATCACCCCCTCCAGAGCGTAGTAGTGCTGTCTGCCTCCTACCTCTACCCTTCCTCCTGCAATGCAAGATAAGCTAGAGGGAATTGTCCAGTCATAGAAGATTTACGGTTGGATCCAGGGACAACCAAAATTATAAACACCAGGACTGATAGAGAGAGGTTGGAATTATATCTGTCAAATGCTGTACTTTTGTTGATAATATTGAATTAGAGAATATGTTATTTTGTTATACTGAGTATATTGAAGAATCTTGTCTTTGTGGGAATACCCTTTTAAATGTGATGAATTTAGTAATGTCCTATCTTGTGGGACATTACAGTCATGGCCAAAAGTTATGAGAATGATACAAATGTTAATTTTTACAAAGTCGACTGCATCAGGTTTTTAATGGCAATTTGCATATACTCCAGAATGTTATAAAGAGTGATCAGCTTAACAGCAATTAACTGCAAAGTTAATATTTGCCTAGAAAATGAACTTTTTCCCCCAAAACACATTTCCACTTCATTGCAGGCCTGCCTTAAAAGGAGCAGCTAACATTGTTTCAGTGATTGCTCCAGTAACACAGGTGTGGGTGTTGATGAGGACATGGCTGGAGATCAATCTGTCATGATTAAGTAAGAATCACACCACTGGACACTTTAAAAGGAGGCTAGTGCTTGGCATCATTGTTTCTCTTCTGTTAACCATGGTTATCTCTAAAGAAACACGTGCAGTCATCATTGCAGGTTCCATTGTTGCCAAAAAGGCTCCAAGGCGCCCAAGAAGGACCAGCAAGCACCAGGACCATCTCCTAAAAGTGCTTCAGCTTCGGGATCGAGCTACCAGCAGTACAGAGCTTGCTCAGGAATGGCAGCAGGCAGGTGTGAGTGCATCTGCATGCACTGTGAGGCGGAGACTCTTGGAGTAAGGCCTGGTGTCAAGGAGGGAAGCAAAAAAGCCACTTCTCTCCAGAAAAAACATCAGGGACAGACTGATATTCTGCAAAAGGGAGTGGACTGCTGAGGACTGGGGTAACGTCATTTTCTCTGATGAATCCGATTGTTTGGAACATCTGGAAAACAGCTTGTTCTCGCTGCAGTAACTCATTCTCACTGTCAATAAAAGCTTTTGTTACTCATAATATGATTGCACTTGTATTTCTGTATTTGATAAAAACATCTAACACACACATAAAAACAGGGCAACAGATCATGTGAAAATATAATATTTTGTCATTCTCAAAACTTTTGGCCATGACTGTACAATAGTGGGGAAGATTCTTTTTGTATATATTTTGAGATATCCAATGGGGCTTGTCTAATAGAGCGCTCATTGATTAGAAGTACAAGCACTCAACACTCTCAAATACTCACTGTAACAGTAGCGTACATTGCCTTGTGATGAGTAGCCTGAGAATCTCCAGAAGAAGCCTGCAGAGGTGTTCCCACTTCTCGACATGCTTTCATAATTTTTGGCCTTTCTAGCATCACCTTACTACTGTATCCTAGGTGAGTGAGTCAGTCGCTAAGGTTAGTAGCATCACAATAAATATGTCTCCTAACACTTTGGAGGTGCCCAACAAAGAGGTGCTTCATCTGCTAGTACTTTATATGATTTCTGTGTTTTAACTCACACTCGCAGCATGTGCTAGCTGCAACTTTTGGCCCGATCGCTGACAATCGGAACTGAACTCAGCAGTAGCATTTGGCCCGGACTTTCCATCCAGCAAATGCTTTGAGAGTGATGTGAAGTTTAGGAAAGCTACCATGAAAAATCTACCATCAGAAGTAGAGGCTACTGGGGTGTGGAGTATCCTTAGCTCCCGGTGCCCGGACAGGCTACTACACGCATGAGTAGCCTATGCAGTTGGTTTACATAATATTAAAATAAAGTTTTTTAACAAGGTAGGTTCCAAGGTTATTAAATTACAGATTATGGCATAGGCCGGCAGGAGAAAGCTACCACCAGATCTACTTCTAGGTTTCCTGAAGCTTCATTGTTAATCTTGGTTCTTACGTGAATCCAACATTTTTAAAATCCGATTGTCACAGAGACCAAAAAAAATTTGGCTGTGGTTACAATTATAAAATATACAGTTGCGACTTGTATACAAATTCAACTTAAGAACTGCCTGTATTTGTATCCCCTTTACATTACAGATTATGAATTTACCAGTAACGGCTGGCTGATCTATAATGACAGCCAATACTATATAAGCCAGGATGAAATGCCCATGGAGAAAGCCCTGGAATATTGCAAACACAATTTTTCCCATCTTGTCACCATTAACAGTGAATCTGAGAGGAGATTTCTGTGGCAATATGTAAGTTCTGAGCACTGATCATCTTCTTATTTTAGGCTCGGGGTGGGGGGGTGGGGGTTACAATGGCTCTTACATGGAGCTTTACATTCACTGACCTTCTCCGTTTCCTTTTTAGATTGTATCTGAAATAAAAAGACGTGGCAGTTATTACATTGGTCTACGTTTGGGACTGGACAGAGAATTTAAGTAGGTGTAAAATGCATGAAATAGGCTTATCTTGCCTTTAATTGTTGAATACTTATGGGTAATATGCAGAATATACTGTAACTGCTCTTTACACAGTGTTCATTGAGAAATATAAAGCCTAAAGTGCTAATCGCCTGACTGAAGGAGCAACGCCTATGTCTTATATTATATAGCAAATACTATATTTAGTCTTCACAAATTTACATTTAATTTCCATTCTTGTTGTATTTTTATTCTTGGCCACTAGTGGCTGCTGTTTCTCTGTCTTATTGAGCTGCACTTCTGCCCCCCACCATTGGAGGCCGCTGTATTTGCCCTTCAATTTCCCGAAGCCAAAAGCAGTTTGGACAGCACAAGTTCGGACAAGTATCCTATATGATAATTCTTCTGTGTATTATCCTTTATTCTTCTTTATTATTAGGTGGATGGATGGTTCTCCAATTGATTTTGTTGCCTGGAAATTAAATCAGCCTAACTTTGCCAATAATGATGAGTTTTGCGTGGAGATGACATCACCATATGGTAGGGCTTCAGCCTGATAACATACATAAGATGACAAGACAGCTTATACAGAAGTCTTTGCAGGACACGAAGAACTAAATACCCTTTTGTACAGGCAATTCATGAGGGCGCATGCTGGCTCTTTAACCCCTTAATGCTGCAGCCCTTTTTTCGTTTTTGCTTTTCTCTTTCTCTCTCCCGACCTTCCAAAGGCCACCTTTTTATTATTCTTGTTACAGAGATATATGAAGCCTTGTTATGTGCAGGACCAGATCCATAAAACAAGAGCAGTGTTTCCACGGGAGTCATCTTAGTCATAGTCATCATAATGACAGACGGCTCCTGTCGAAACGCGTTGATCGATCTTACTGCTGCACTTGCATTACGGATGCTGAAATCTTGAATACAATATAGAATATGTCTTTTTAATCCGAAGAAAACTTGCGTGATGCTGCAGTTACTCTTTGTTCGCTGACTTCCTAGGGATAGTATTCTATATTCTATGGAATGGGACAAAATACAAAAGCAGTACAATTTACCCCCAAAAAACAAGTTGCATTTTGTTTGGGCTTGGTTTTTATGGTTTCCAATTTATGACCAAAATGACACTCCCCCTTTATTCTTTGGGGCATTATAATCACAACTTTTTTTTATACTTTTGGGATACACAGTTGTGCAAAATGATATTTTTTTGCTGATGTGTTCATTGATGCCATTTAAGGACTTTTATGATATTTTGATCACTTTCTATAAAAAAATATTTTGCATAATGGTGTTCCCTGAAAGGGATAATTTTTTTTAGATTTTGATAGACCCAGAGTTTGGGGATGCAGTGATACCTAACTTATTTATTTTTTTATTTGAATTCTTAAGTGATTTGAAATTTAAGATTTTAATTTTTGAAGTATTTTTAAAAAAACGTTTTAATTTATTTTTATTTATAGTGATTTTAATTTTTTTTTTAATTAGTTTGAAGTCCCCTAGGATCTTAGAACCCTAAGGGGTCTGATCTCTGGTACGATTGTACTATGTACATTGTCATTTTGGTGCATTTTATACCTCCAGTCTACTGCAGATAATTGGAAGACATCTATGGGAGCCTTTAAAAAGGCTCCCCTCTGTCAAAGTTACAGATCTCTGCTCCTCGATAAGGTCCCTGGGGAAGGTGTACGTGCTGCCACGTTTTAAGTGCTGTGGTCATGTTTGACTGTGGCACTTGAAAGATTAAAGTGCCAGTGTCACCAGGAGTGACATTTTTAGCTGGTGGCAGGTTCCAATAACCTATGCTCTACTGATATTAAAAATGGATTTGTCAGCATTTTGAATTATTTCAATAATTTTTAATTTATTTTAAATGACCTGGCTCCCTGCAGCAGCACGTGGCAAGTCCCGGGAAGAAGGGGGGCAGCTGCAGCCTGTGTGTGCCTCGTTCAGTCTCCTCTTATCCACATTCATCCAGCTCCCTCCTCCTCCCCATTTCCTGCTATGTGTATTGGGCAAGCATGCGAGGGGAGGGAATGGGGTGGAGGAGAGCAAGAATGCTCCCTCACCCCTGGGACTCACCAAACGCTGCTGGCAGAGAGCTAGGTAATAAGAGATAAACTTAAACTACTGAAATAGTTCAGAATGCTGACAAAGGCATTTTAAAATTAGCATATTGTAACCTATCACCAGCTAAAAATGACATTCCTGGTGACAGGTTCACTTTAGCACTCCTGATCAATGCCAGCACTGATCGCAGATATTAGTGAAGATGGCTCAGTCTGTACTACTACAGTGCATGTATGAAGCTGGGTGGGTTCCTCAAAATTCTACTAAATCTAAGACTGCACAAGGCCAGCAGGAAGAGCTTCAGTGGTCACATGCCCTTTCCTAATGTGTAATTTTTTAAAAATAATTTCATCTTATATAGGACTTTGGAATGACATAAATTGTGGTGTTCCTTACAAATTTATCTGTGAAAGGACAAATAGTTCCATCAATACAACATTGGCTCCAACTATTCCTGCACCAGAAGGTGGATGTCCATCAGATTGGCTTTCATTTGGACCAAAGGTATAAAAACCTGAGTACAATATTGTAATATTATTCCCCTTACTTCACTCCTACACCTATAGCCTTGTGATCCTCCTCCCCCACAGTCATGTAGACCTATCCCTAGGAATTTCCTGGCTGTCTTTATTAACAGATTTCGCTTGTTTTCATAGGGCTATTCCCATTTTTGTAATTTATGTCATAGCTATATGATATCATTTTGATCTTCTGTACATACTCGAGTATAAGCCGACCCAAATTTAAGCCGAGGTACCTAATTTCATCACAAAAAACTGGGAAAACCTATTGACTCGAGTATAAGCCTAGGGTGGCAAACACATGTCACAGCTTCCTTGCAGTATGTAGCTATTCAGCCCCCTGAGCACCAGTATATAGACAGCCAGCCCGCCCCGAGTATATAGCCAGCCTGCCCCCGGTATATAGCCAGCCCCAATATGCCAAGCACATATGCCATGCAAAGTCCAAATTATAATTCTGGGTCTTTATTGATATATTTTTGTATACATTTGTTATACATTTTTAGTGTCAAACATATCAATTTTATTGATAATCCAGAATACAATTGTATATACAGTAACATGGTAAGCATATTTATGATTATAGATGACCAATTACAAACAGTAGAAACTAATTCACAGGTTCATGTGAGCATAGTGCAAAGATCATATTAAGTGCAGGCTTTCAGCAGGTCATGATGACAATACTAGGCAAAAAGCAATCGTGTTAGACAAGTGGGACTAGAAGGGGAAGAAGGGTCAGACCCCCTCTTAAAGGGGCTTTCCCACAAATACAAGTTAGGCCCTATCCACAGGATAGGGCCTGACTTGCTGATCAGTGGGGGTCTGAAAGATGAGACCCCCACAGATCACAAAAATGAGGGGTCGGATAGGATCCCACGTACCTCTGTCGGATCCCTCGTTGCTCCATGAGAGTAATGGAGCAGTTGGCCGCTCACGACTGTTCTGCTCCATTCATCTCTATGGAGCTGACGGAGATTGCCGAGTATGGCGCACAGCAATTTCCGGCAGCTCCATTGAGATGATTGGAGCAGAATGGTCATCCTGTGGATAGGGCCTAACTTGTATTCGTGGGAAAACCCCTTAAAAGAGAAATGTAGAATACAATACTGAATTGGGTGTAAAGGATCGATTCAAGCTTATCGCTCAGCAAGCAAAAGGTGGGATTGTCCGGGGCTGTGTTATACATTTTTATACATTCTTGATATAAAACTTAAAATTTGTATTAATCTCATTCAGTGTTATAGAATATTTGATGCAACAAATGATTCCGTTCACTGGGATGATGCCAGATCTCGATGTCAGTCCTTTGGAGGAAATCTGGTCGCTATAAATGATGATTTGGTACAATGTAAGTAATGGATGGAGGTTTTTTTTTTCTGCATGTTTTACTGTTTTCTTAATGTGAGTGTCTTTTGTGAAATTATTTATCAGGTTCCGGATTTCCCAATGAAGATTTACAATGGGTGATACTGTTCCCCAAAGACTGCACCATAGTATCACCTGATCGCCAGGATGCCGATACTGGTTGGCTGCTGCTGGGTTTATCTAGACCCACCACAGCCCTAAGGCTAAATTCACACAAACGTGTGTTCACCGCCGCGTAGCACGCTGGGCGCACGTCGGTGCATGGGAGAGGTGGAGGGGGGGAGCGTTGCTCGCCCCCGCACCTCTCCATAGAGATACATGGCGCACAGCGCCGTAATACGGGGATAGGGCATGTCCTATCTTTTCCCGGGTACGGAATGGTAGGGTGCCTCCCGTGTGCTGCACCTTAATGCTCCGTACGGCTCCGTGCACCCATTGCTGGCCTATGTGAGACGTATATACGGCGTATATACGCCAGCTGTATATATGTTCCCCAACGGTCATGTGAATGTAGCCTAATAGTGACTATTCTCACTGCAGCTGTTGATTTTCTTTTGCCTCTAACTGGTGATGCAGAGCGACTCCATTACGTTGGAAAAGTTAAATTTAAAAAATGACAAATAAAAATAAAGTCAACAGAGGTCTATTTTTAACATAAAGTAAAAATAAAATACACTATTAGGCTAAATTCACAGTGCCGTGAGCCCGCCGCACCGTAGCACGGCGGGCACACGGCAGCGCGGGGAGAGGAGGAGAAGGTGAGCGCAGCTCACCCCCGCCCCTCTCCATAGGAATTAATGGCGCACGGCGCCGTAATACGGGGAAAGATAGGACATGTCCTATCTTTCCCCGGGCTATGGAGCGGTACGGTGCAGCACGTGTGCCCATAGACGTGTATGGGGGACGTATATCGTCCGTATATACGTCGGCCGTATATACGTCCCCCATACTGTAGTGTGAATGTAGCCTTAGTTATTACTGAGGGAAGCATTTTTCTTACTATTTTATCTTGATCAAGGGTCATTGGTGCCTGAAATGTACAGGTGAAGACACTGGAAAGAAGCCAAAATGATGCAAATTTTTCATCTTTCTACTGTGTTGGTGTCCTCAGGAGGCCAATATGATTGAAAGCTGGTGAAGAACAGGGGGCAATAAGTTACTGCCTGAATTTTTGGTTGCCACCTCAAGATAAATAAGGGGTTTTTGGGTTGCAGTCTGGGCACTTGGCCTTTAAAAGGTTCACCATCACTGCTCTATGGAGTCACTGTGTCTGACTCTTTTTTTATATTTGGCATATTAAAAGTTATATTTTATTTCCCGGTTAGTACTCATGCTCTCCTGGTGACAGGCCGCATATAGTGTCACCTGTAAGTGGCAGAATCACTTTCCTTATTACCGTTTTTACTCGAGTATAAGCCCTAATTTTACCACCAAAAACTGGGAAATGTATTCACTCGAGTATAAGCCGAGGGTGGGAAATGCATTGGTCACATACCCCCCCAGTATATAGCCAGCAAGCCCCCAGTAGTATATAGACTTCTCCCTGTAGTATACAGCCATCCCAGCCTGCCCCCTGTTGTATAGAGCCAGCCCAGCCTGCCCCCAGTAGTATACAACCATCCCAGCATTATACAGCCAGCCCAGCCTGCCCCAAGTAGTATACAGCCAGCCCTGCCTTCCCCCAGTAGTATACAGCCAGTCCAGCCTGCCCCCAGTAGTATACAGTCAGCCCTGCCTGCCCCCAGTAGTATACAGCCAGCCCAGCCTGCCCCCAGTAGTATACAGCCAGCCCAGCCTGCCCCCAGTAGTATACAGCCAGCCCAGCCTGCCCCCAGTTGTATACAGCCTGCCCCCAGTAGTATACAGCCAGCCCTGCCTGCCCCCAGTAGTATACAGCCAGCCCAGCCTGCCCCCAGTAGTATACAGCCAGCCCAGCCTGCCCCCAGTTGTATACAGCCAGCCCCCAGTAGTATACAGCCAGCCCAGCCTGCCTCCAGTAGTATAGAGCCAGCCCAGTCTGCCCCCAGTGACATACAGCCAGACCAGCCTGCCCCCAGTAGTATACAGCACAGCCCAGCCTGCCCCCAGTAGTATGCAGCCAGCCCAGCACTAAAAACAAAAAAAATACTTATATACTCACCCTCTGGCGGCCCCGATGCGCAGCGTGGCTCCCCGATGTCAGCGTGGCTCCTCTTCTGGCTTACGTTCCTGTCTTCTTTCTTCGGTAACATCCTGCAGGGCGATGCCATGTTTTCTCCTGGCCAGCGCATAGTATGACGTTAGCAACAGCCGCGTCATAGTATGCGCCTGCCGGCCAAGAGGAAGCATGGCCGTGCCCTGCAGGATGTTACCGAAGAAAGAAGACAGGCGCAGAAGCCAGAAGAGGAGCGGCGCTGCGCATTGGGGCAGCCGGAGGGTGAGTATATAAGTTTTTAAAAATGTTTTTTTAAGTGCTGTATTGACTCGTGTATAAGCCGAGATGAGGATTTTTAGCAAATTTTTTGTATATATGGTAATATATGGTAATACTTCCCCATAAAGATGTATACACACTTTTAATGCAGATTAATATTTGCCAGGTAGACAATATACTATGGCTTGCCTGTGTATTCCATATACATCTTACAAATCTGTGACATGTTGTATTCCAGCTTTTTTGATGTCTAATTTAAGAAACGTTACAGACGATGTATGGATCGGATTACACGATAAGAATAAGGAAAATAAGTTTGTTTGGACAGATCAAAGTGGAGTGTATTATACCAACTGGGCCAAAGGTTGGCCACAGCACTTTAGAGGAAGCTGGTCTGTAAGTAATTTATTGTATATATAATACAGGGGCCAGAAAATATTATTTTATGGTTAAAATATCAACAGTATTAGTTGATCCAAGAAAAGAAAAAATATGGCAAATATGGAGTACACTAGGTTAATGTTACCCCTACCCTTTTTAAAGGACCAAAAGAAACACTTTCCAGATGGTGTTGCGATGGCTGACACAATCCCTATAGACACTTGTAAATTTGTACACTGGTTTCATTGGGTCAAATCAATCAATTGAAGCTGGGTATTCACAGTGGCACTGCAACAGAGCGATCACATGATTAGGTGTTTCAGTGGTGTCACGGGTACTCCTGTGACCCATGTCCCGGGTCGCAGGCGAACCGTGTACCTCCGTGTCCCCCATCATGGCTGGAGAAGGCTGACTTCCCGGTCTGTGCTCCAGCAACGGCTCCTGTGGTCCAGTGTCGGCTCTGGGAGGTTTAAAGGGCTAGCACGCCGCTAATTGGCGCTGGCCGGACCACTGACCTGATAAATAAGCGGCCTCTTCCTGTAAGCCCCCGGATCTTTGTGCCTCATAGCCTCAGAGAAAGCTTCCTATTGTCACTCCTGCGATTACCGTTGTGGCCTCTGTTTCCATTTCTGACCTCGATTCTCTGACGCCCATCTCGACCTTCTGCTCCGTCCCATACTCCGAACCTGTGCTGCCTGTCCTCTTGCCTGACCATGACTCTGATTTTACCTGTCGTTCCTGTACCTTGCTTGGTCACTACCCCAAGCAAAGTCACGCCTGTGGAGCGACCTGGTGATATCTCGCCGCAGCAAGTCCAACGGGCTTTACGGCGGGCTCTGGCCAATAATCTGTGCCACTTAGACTCTGCTCCCCGGTGATGGCTTATGTCAGCACTCACGGTAGTTCAGTGGGTCCACCACCACTAACCCTGACAGGTGGATTCTATTAAAAGAATGAAATCACAATGGGGGAGAGCTATCACCACGTTATCTGGTTTCTTATACGTCTCAGTTAAAGGACACCTGTCATCAGGTCTGTGCCACTTGTCCTGTCACCTCTACCTGTTGGAGCAGCTCACAAGGATCCCATCCCAGCCTTTATCTAGTTATTTCATACATTAATCATTGTAAAATCATCTATTTTTTATCATGTAAATGAGGCTGGTCACATGGTCAGAGGCAGTGATGTCACCCCTGTTACCCCTCCCCTCTCCTCCCCCTGCTCATGTCTGTGTGTAATGTATAGTAAAGCATGGCTAGTGTCTGTGCTGCATCTGCTGACATGCTGCATCCTCCTAATATACAGGTGAGAGACACAGACATCAGCTACACATGAATCTGCCATGTTCTTCTGTGACATGGCTGCATCCTGGAGCTGCTGTATCTCTCCTATATACACACACACATGCACACACAGGCTGCAGGGGGCGTGGCCACCAGCACCAGGAAGCACATCATTATACAGCCTCACATCATTATACAGGCTGTCAGTCAAGCACTGGGGGTGTGGCTGTGCCTCCCACTCATGAATAGAGTGGACAGCTTGAATATGCTAATGCTTCATTGGACATTTCACAGGTCATTTGCATACAGCTTTAGGACCTCATTGCTTAGGTTTACAGGCATGTAGAGGGACAATGAAGGGATAGAGGCAATGCTCTCTAATGGCAGTTTATGAAAATATATTTAGTTTAGGGGGGTTATTTTGCATGACGGGTTCTCTTTAAGACTTTATGATCTTCGTAACTTTTGGTCTCAGCTGAGACTTTTTGGTCTTAGTTGAGACAAAAAAAAGTCCCAACTGAGACTAAAAAGTCTCAAGCAGCAGCACAAGAAACCAGGTAATGTGGAGATAAATCTGACCCATTGGGTTTTCACATAGGAAAAGTTCCGGTATCAACAGGACAGGTAGCACGACGTATGTAAACATCATAAAATAACTTATATGCAGGAGAAGGGTCAGCACACAGTCGGTTCTGCACTTCATAGACCTCATTCATATGAATCGATTTCGTTTCTGGCAGATTTGCATTATGAACTTTCTGAATTTAATCTTTTCCAGGAAGCTGATTGTGTGGCTTTCCAACATGGGAATATATTGGAGGCTGGTACTTGGATTGAAGAGGTTTGTAGCCTAAAAAGAGGATATATCTGCCAAAAATACAAGGGTAAGTTCCACCACTTTGATCTTAGTAATGATTTATTATGGATCTCTTCTATTAATGGAAATGTGTTGAGAGCAATAGGAGAGATCACAAGCCAAATGTGACTCCTATATCATAAACAGAATTGTATATCTAGATGTACAAGTTACGATGTAATAGTTTGTAGTCTTCTAATAAATTATTTGTGTTTCTTCTTAAGATCCTCATCTACCCGTCATTCCCACCGCTCCTCCAGACTATAATAACTACATTACATATGGAGACGCCAGGTACAAGTTTGATAGAACCAAAAGGACGTGGGACGAGGCTCGTCAGGAGTGTCTGAAGGAGAAGTCACAGCTCGCCAGCATCTTAGACGAGTACACCACATCTTATCTAAAACTTCACTTGGTAAAACTCAAGGAGCCATTTTGGATCGGCCTGTACAGTAGGAAAGAGGTAGGAACATTTTTTTTTGTATTGTTTTTGATGTGATAACACAATTGTAATACTTTGTCTAATTCTATTCTGGATATTAAAAAGGATGATCTTGTTCTACAGTTTTTTATTGACAACATGAGTAATTACATTACTGTTTTAATCACTAAAATTCTCTCAGACCAGAAATACGTATAAGTGGGTTGATAACTGGAGGGTACACTACACAAAATGGGCCCCCGAGGAGCCGAGCAAACGCACCTCTTGTGTTTATGTGGATACGGACGGACAATGGAAGACGTCGTCCTGTGATGAGAGTTATTCCTCCATCTGTAAACAAACACATGGTAAGCGGCTCATCTGCTGGATGTCTAATAATTTACATGGAGAGCACATATTGTCATTTTTGATCCACTTGAAATCCTAAATTCTGAGCAGAACATATTTCTGATGTATCTGGTCTGCAGTTTCATTTCCAGCAATAGGAAGCGGCACATGCATGTATCAGCTGTTATTAACCTCCTTAGACATCACATATGGTCACCTCGGTCCTTCAGATGAAAATGCTCCTCAAAGCCATGGAAAGCTAATTTTCATGGAAAACAAGCCCTCTCTGTATGAGGGCTTGTTTTCTGCTAGACAGAGGGGCTCGTTTACTAAGGGTCTGAACGCTGCACTTTCATCGGGTTTCCCGAATATTTCAGTTTTGAGTCGAATTACCCCTGGATTTTGCCGCACGTGAACGGATTTTGCCGCATTGGCGCCGGCTTGCACGCAACAGAAATCGGGGGGCCGGGCCGTCGGACAACCCGACGGATTCGGAAAGACCGTGGAATTTGAAAAAACCGAAATGTGTCGCAAGGTCAAGCACTCACATGCATCAGGAAGAAGAAGGTGAACTCCGGCAGACCTCGGCACAGCAGCGACACCTGCAGGGAATTGGACGCACTGACCTTAATGAATTACGCCGGACCCGAATCCTCGTCGGAAAACGTGCCGCGGGATCGCGACAGGACCGGGTAAGTAAATCTGCCCCAATCTCTACTTCCTAAGGGCACAATTTAATATTTCATGCAATGCACCCTAAGCTGGAAGAAATTCCAAATGGTGTAAAACGGATTAAAAAAATTAATTTGCTTTTGCATTTTCTTAGGTGCTATGTTTTTATGGTTTTTCACTATGCACACCAAATTACACCTCCCTCTATTCTTTGTGTCAGTACATTCATGGAGGTACCAAATTTATAAACCGTAGGTTTTATTATGTTTTACTAGATATAAAAATGTAGTCTTCAAAATGAAACAAAGGCTCCAGGAGGGGAAAAGAGTTTATTTTCTTTCCTTAACGTCCTGGCCCTCTTCCATTTTCACTCCCCGTCTCCAAAAATCCATGCGCCCTGTATGAGGGCTAATTATCTGCCAGAAAAATTGAAGCTAGAAAAAATTTCCAATTAATGAACAACCTACAACTGCTTTGATTTTTTAGAGGCATCAAATTTACGGCTCACTATTGGCACCTCCCATTTATTCATTAGGTCCTACAATCATGAAGATTCCATTTCTGTATAGGTTTTGTTATAACTATACCTAAAAAAATGAAATCCTTTCGAGAGAAAAAAAAACGTAACACCAATAACTTTTCTATACTTAAAGGACATCTACCGATATTTTCACTGATGTTAGATGTCCAGCAATTACTTGCCCGTTTCTTATGGAACTGTTTCTAGTGCATAAAAAAACGACACTTTGCAAAGAAAATTCATTTTAAAACATTTTTATTTTTCTAAACTTTTTTTCTCTTTTCATTTTTTCCTATTTTTTAGGGCTCTGGGGGTAAGTTTTTGTCTCTGATAAACAAATCTATGGTAGTCATTTCCTCTGACCCTGTTGTGCTATGTTTAGTCTGTGATGTGCCTTTCCTATTTTTATATATGACTTTTATATTTTGAGATTTTAAGTTATTGGGAGGGTATTTATCATCAACCGGTGCTCATGTTCCTGTAGATGTATCCGGTGGATTGCTGTGCAGCATTTTATTTTTTTCTATTCAAGGTCTTACCTGACATAGAAAGAGCGAAGTCAACTACTTCTCACGTCAGCAGTGAGTGCGTCGGGGCAGGGACAAGAACACCCAACGCCGGCTCACTCCTCCACCAGCCATGCCCACTCCCCAGCCCGGTTGCCCCCCAGCAATAAGCTAGCGTTTGTGATTATTCTACGGCAGTTTCTGCCCCCCTTGTGTTGAACATTTAGCACTTTTTACCTGTTATTGGTGCTATGCTTTACACTTGGAAATACGTAAGGACATGTTGTACTTAGAGCTCTATTCTGTTATGTTTAAAATCCATTATAAAGGTAATACAATATACACAACATACACAATGTATACAGTATATCAACTTTAATTTCTTCTTCTAAACTTTGGTCTTAAAGTTCTCCCTCCCACTGATCCACCTGAAACACCTGGAACATGCCCAAACATAACTTCAATGAACTGGATAACCTTCCGTGGCCATTGCTATCTATTTCAATCAGGTTTCTTATCGTGGTATGGGGCATCGTTAAAATGTATTGAAATTGGTAAGTTCTACAAATTCTTTAAAGGAAAACACAGTTTTGTTTAGAGTGTCGATGTCATACTTTTCAAGAGGCTGCACTTGAAACCCTTACCATAAAAGAAAGAGATAACACAGTCCAAAAGAGGTCAATTGCATAGGAATAATCACTAAATATCTACACAGAAGCACCAAAGAAATAACACTCCCCAGCAATGTCACACAAATACTGCATATGTACACTGCATTGTGTTTTTGAGGCTTATTTTTGGTAAGTCATGTGGATTTTCCAATGAGAATGTGAATATTTCATCATAGCCGGTTACTGTATGTGATATAGGGCATTATAAAAGCACATCTACCACCAGGATGAAGGATTGTAAATCAAACACACTGACATACTGCTGTGTACCCTTTCTGGTAGGACTCAAAGGGGCACATTTACTAAGGGTCCGCACACCGCATTTCCGCCTGGTTTCCCGACTATTTCCCATTTGCGCCGCAGTTAACGTTGGTTGTTGGAGCACGTGATCGGATTTTGGCACCGACTTTCATGCAACACAAATCGGGGGCCGTGGCCGTCGGGCAACCCGAATGATTCGGACTAAGCGCGGGATTTAAAATTCAAATTGTGTCGCAAAACATGCACTCACATACACCAGGAAGAAGAAGTTGAACTCCGGGGACCTCAGCGAGGAAGCGACACATGCAGGATCTCGGGCGCACAATTTCACTCCGACTGTCTCTGTGTGTCTCTCTCTTTCCTACTGTCTCTGTGTGTCTCTCTCTCTGACAGTCTCTGTGTGTCTCTCTCTCTGACAGTCTCTTTGTGTCTCTCTGACAGTCTCTATGTGTCTCTCTCTCTGACAGGCTCTGTGTGTCTGACAGTCTCTGTGTGTCTCTCTCTCTCTGACAGGCTCTGTGTGTCTCTCTCTCTCTGACAGGCTCTGTGTGTGTCTCTCTCTGACAGGCTCTGTGTGTCTCTCTCTGACAGTCTCTGTGTGTGTCTCTCTCTGACAGTCTCTGTGTATGTCTCTGTGTAGGTCCTTTAGCCTACTAGTGGCGACAGTGTGTTCTGCTGTGCGGCAGCCGGCTGTCACCGGAGAGTGCTGGGAGGGGTGTTATGGTTATAATAAGACATGAGAGGATGTGTGGACAACCTTACCTTCCAGCAGCACATAGGCAAAGGCTTCCGCTCAGCAGAACATAATGTGGCCACCAGTAGGTTAAAAGACCTTTACTGACGCCACGGCCATATGATCAGTCACATGAGTATCAGCCGGTGACGTCACCCAGCTGTTTGGCCAAAGGAGGGTTGGGAGGGGTGCATAACAATGAACCGCGGGGGGGGGGGGGAGGGTGTGTGCATAAATTAGGTATGGGAGAAGCCAGGAGGTGCTCGGCCAACACGACCCTGAGTGCCTCCGGCTCATTTGAATATTTTGATAACCTTATTTTATGGCTCTGACGGAGGCTCGGAGGAAGCTTAAAAAGGCTCAGTCATCCGCTGCAGGTAAGGATGAAGGCTACGCTATAGGACAGTCTACCACCTGAGATAATGGTGGTAGATGACCTTTAAACCCCATGACATTTTTTACTGCTACAGTATAGCAGTAAATGAGCAATTCAGTGAATCGGTACTAAACCCTTCCTCCGGCAGGTGCCTGCTGTATAATGAGGAGGACACCCGCCGTAGATGGAAAGTGCACAGCCCATGAACCCTCTCCATATATCCCTAATCAAACTACAAACTACAGTTGCTTTATGAGGGGGAAGGGGTTAAAGTAGCTTCAGATCACTGAATATGTTGTGTAATAGCATCTCCCTAAGAGGAAGAAGAGAGAGCATATAGACTATAAGTATAGACTATAACATACTATGTGAATTTTATAGGTGGCCATTTAGTTTCAATTGAAGATGAATCAGAAGCCGATTTCCTCCGACGTCAAACTGAAATACACAGTGACAGTGTACAAAGACGATGGATTGGTCTTTACAGGACTGTGGAAGGTACCGAACCATTGTCTGTTCTACTGTCTTTCATACATTCTATATAGTAGAGGGCAATGGCTGCAGGAATTCTGTACTACAGAAACACAGGTTTTTTAGTAATTCCCCCCTGATCATATGTTTAATGGGGTGACAGACTGACCTCTACAGTCAGGACCTGATAGAGGCCAGATTAGGGGTACGTCTAGTAACTTATGTGTGACTGGTAACTTGCTGGTTTTGTCAGCCTTGAAATATACTCCAGAAATGTTTTGGTTTAATTTGGGAGCTCCTAAGGCATTTAGTGGGATATTCCCATATTCCATATAGCAGTCAGTGCTTGGCCCTGGTTATATAACACATGGATGAAGTTTAGTTCTATCCAATCTTTATCGTAAAGGAATACACAGCATCCATACATCGCCTGATATACAACTTGAGTTTTCTAAGAAAAAAAAAAACAGGTAACTTTATCAAGTGTAATTCTGTTTTTAGACAAGTGGCTTTGGTTAGACAAAACTCCCATGGACTATGTGAACTGGAAATCCTATAGAGACAATAAGGGAGATGAGACTGACAAGTGTGTGATGATGAATGCCAAGAAAGGAAGCTGGGACACCATATCTTGCACATCAAAGTCAGGATTCATATGTAAAGTTGTAAAAAGTAAGTAATTATAATCCTGCAACTTCTTGAAACATTATCAAAAGGTTTGTTTAAGGGGAACCTGACACCAGGGACCTCATTTTCACTAAAAACAGGTTGCAAAAAGCCCATTACACCTGCAGTGTAAATGTGCATTTCTTCTTTCTCTAAACATTTGCATTACAATATAATTGTGTGTTATAACTTATCTTGCACCATGACAACATCTTCTATGTAGTCCTAGGGGTTGGGTTTCTACACAGAGCTCACAGCCTGGTGAGCTGACATCAGTGGGAGGAGCTGTACAGGAGCACAAAGGTGGGGGCTAAGAGCTGAGCAGCACAGACAAGTCACAAGTTGTTTTTTTTAATGCATCCAAACCAAAGCCCAACCCCTGGGACTACACAGAGGATTCTGTCAGGATGCAAGGAAGGTTATACCACACTTGTACTGTAATACAAATCCTTAGAAAAAGAAGAAAGGTATATTTGCAATGCAGCTGTAATGGGCTCATGCAACCTGTCTTTAGTGAAAATGAGGTCCCTGGGTACCTAGCTCCCTTTAAGCGTAAAATAAGCAAAAATGAAATTATAGTCTGGGGCAAATATAAAAGCACGTGGATAATATACAC
The DNA here is from genome assembly GCF_040894005.1 of Engystomops pustulosus. Lineage (NCBI taxonomy): Eukaryota > Metazoa > Chordata > Amphibia > Anura > Leptodactylidae > Engystomops > Engystomops pustulosus. Next base: position 193,783,692 of record NC_092415.1, on the reverse strand, counting down.
AGGGTTTTTCCAATGTTATTATCTGGGACTTGTTCATATCAATATTTGAATGTCAATTTACATATAATTTAAGGCTCACCGGATGTAGGACATGTCCCATATTCTGTGGCATCGCCACCCGGCTTGGTCGTGGTGCGGCAAGACTTTGTCACCAGGTGCATAGACCTCAATGGGAACCTTGATCTGAATGCACAATTAGGCCCCCTTTATTTTGTGTAAATTTGGCCTAATGTAGGAAGGTCAGCTGATTAAGGTGATGATGAACATAGAATGATTCCACCATGAAAATGAAATCTTATGAATGAAATAGATTTTTGCAATTAAAATATACCAAAATCTCATGTATGACATGTGTTTTCTGTTAACAGCTCCGCCGCCCACAAAGAAGCCAATGGAGGAACCAGGTACTGTATGTAACAATATAGCAATGTAAGAAACAATTTATACCAGCAGCGGTACAATATTGTGAGCATTTACAAAAGATAATTATGAACATGGCCGACCTTATCCATGCGAAACCTGTGTGTTTATGCAGGTTTCTGGCCTATAGAGAGCAACAGCTAAAGATGTAAACTTGACTCCCTGAAAATATTCGGTATAGATGAGCAGAAATTACATTATAGTTAAATTTAAAAGCCATAAGATAATATACACATCTTTCATACACATGTTTTTATCCATTGCTATTATCAGTTTATATATATATTATTAAATTTATACACATATACATTTCAATGCCTAATTACATATATTTTAAGGCTCACCGCCCCCACAAAATTTACCGGAACCACCCAATGTAAGTGAAAGAATAAAGTCCCACAACCTTTTATCAGGAAGCTGTCATCAGGAATGTCATTTTGACAGGTTCCAATAACCTCTGGCATGTTGATTTCAAAAATTCCTTTCTGGTGTATCTGGATAATTTCACTGATTTTACTTGTTTCTTTAACATTACCTAGCTCCATGCGAGCAGGGTGTGGTGAGTCCCGGGGAAAGTAGCAGTTCAAATGAGAATTGCTTGTGGCAGTGAGTTGGAGAGGGAGTAGGGAAGAGGCTGAGGGAGTGGGAGGGCAAAGAGTGAGGGTAAGTGGAGAAGAAATTGAAGAGAAGACAACTTGTGCCTTATGAACCACCCCTTCCCCTGGATACATCACCCACTGCAGGCAGGGAGCCAGATAATCAAAAAACTAAATTAAAAGTAGTCAAATTTCTCAGATGCACGATAAAGGCATTTTAGAAATCCACATGCCAGAGGCTATTGGAACCTGTCACCATATATAAATGACATTCTTGATGACAGGTTACTTTTAATGTAGGAAAGTAATCTTGGAGGTAATAACCAGTGATGGGGAAAAATTCCACTATGTAAATGAAACCTTATGAATAAAATAGATTTTAGCAATCAAAATACACTAAAATCTGATATATGACATCTGTTTTCCGTTTACAGCTCCGCTCCCTACAGAGACCTCACTGAAGGAACCAGGTACAGTATATAACAATATAGCAATGTAAGACACAGTTATTACCAGCAGTGAAACAACATTGTGAGCATTCACAAAAACTAATCATAAGCATGGCCAACTTTTTCCATGTGAAACCCATGATTATAGAGGTTGCTGGCCTGCAGAGAGTAAACTTAAAATTCACACTTGGCCCCCATGCAAATATTCAGCATAGATGCGCAAAAGTAACATTATAGTGTAAGTTAAAAAGAAAATATTCCATACAACTTGTTATATTATCTCTGCTCTTTCAATTCTTAAAAGTCAAGGAGGCGGTCCTTTCCCTTTTTTTAGTGATGAGTTTACCCAAAACGCAAAGTTGAGGTTCATACCAAACCTTTTGGCTTCGGACCTCCTGGACTCGACCCTAGACTTCATTAGAAATTTGACACCCAATGCAGGTTCAGCTTGAAACCCCCACCCCCTTGATTCTGATAACTGCCATGTAATGCTCCCTAAAGCTTCTGTGACGCCATCTCCATCACCATACAGTAGCCTTTTCCTGTTTCTCTTCCTCCTATAAATTGATATCCCATATCTATATGTGCCTAGATTATGGTATCTTATTACCCCCCAAGTTGGGAAGGCCTCCTACCAACGTTGTGTTGCCCTGTGATACACCTTCCCCGCCCCACCTGGAAGCTTAACTCCTTCTGGTTTACCATCCTGCCATCTCCAAATTTTCCTAACAATGGTCTTCCTTTTTCCGCACACACGCAGATAACAGTGTTCTGGACCGTTGCGATGCTTTTTTAAGGCCATTGTAAGGGGAACTATGTCCCATGACATATACGACCTAAAGCGAGGCCTGGCCTGTAGGGAGACCACAGCAAAACTAGCAGCATTGCAAATTGAGCTGGACTATGTTCTTCTTCTTCCTTCTGAACAGCACCTACATAACTGGGGTTAAGCACAACGGGCTTACTCAACTCTCATGACTGATTCTTCTCCAAACAGAGTTACTTTGAACACAGGGGCCATTGTGGGTCACTGCTTGTCTGTCTGGCTAGAGTGGAGTTTCCTGCAGTTGTCACCGAGGTTAGGCATCTGAATGATGCCAATGTTGTCCTACATGACCCGAGAGAGACTGCCAATGCCTTTGGCGACTTTTATAGTACCCTATACTCATCTTTGTATACTGTAACCACCCAAGCGACGGTTGAATACCTCTCCTCACTTGCCCTTCCCTGTCTTCTGTCTCCTGAGGACAGCGCAGCCCTGGCAGCCCCAATTGCAGAACTGTAAATTGCTGAAGGTATCGCGGATCTGTCTAACTGTAAATCCCCGGGCACAGACAGCCTACCAGTCGAGTTCTATGAGCAACATGCGGACCTCCTGGCCCCTCTGTTGTATAAACTATATGACGAAGTGTTTGAAGCAGGATCTCTCCCTCACTCCATGGCTGAGGCACGCATAGCAGTAATCCCTAGGCTGAGAAAGGACCCAACACTCTGCGAATCTTACAGGACTACATTATTTCTCCAGGTTGATGTCAAAATATCATCCAAGGTTTTTGTGTGCGGAGCTAATTCAAATATCTTGTTGACCAAAGCAGTTTTGTGCCAGGAAAGTTCACTGCCCGTAATTTACGTAGGCTATTCTTGGATATCATGACAATGTAGGGTCTAAGTGTTGATCCCGCTGGACGTGGTAAAGGCCTTTGACTCAGTGGAGCGGTCTTATCTGTGGTTAGTGTTGGAAAACTTTGGGTTTCCCAGGGAGTTTGTGCTCTGGGTCCACCTCTTGTACGGTTTTCCTATGGCCTCAGTTCTAGTTAATTCCCTCCAGGCAGTTCTCATTGGGCAGGGGCACTCGCCAGGGCTGCCCCCTTTCCCCTCTTCTTTATGCTATTGCTGTGAAACCTTTGGAAGTAAGATTTCGGGGTTCCCATGGAGTCCACGGGCTGAGGGTGGGGGAGTTGGTGGAGACAGTTTTCCTTTATGCTGACAATACTTTACTTTTCCAGGAAGACCCTCACTGAACGTGGGTTTGCAGGTTATTACAGATTTTGGACTCGGGCCTCATGATCAACTGCGTCATGCACTCTGTGGCTGATTATTACTCATTGAATGTGTTCCGTTCGCCGGCTCTGGTGCGCCAGCATACTGGGGCATGGTCAAAACTCCCCCTTTTCCTCTCGGGTGAATTTAGTCCAGATGACTCTCTTACCCAAAGTCCTGTATATCCTGTGGCAATCACCTGTATAGAGTCCATGCATTTGTTTTTAGAAATTAATCAGCTGTATGGCCTCCTTTGTGTGGGTGTAATAGGCCAGGGGTGGGCACTCAATTGCTCTGGGTATTTCTAACTTTAAATTATTTAATGGGCGGCCCAACCATCTCATCTCCCCTGGATGTTTTCTACATTGAAAAACTGTGTACCATGGCACTCCTCATTGGTCCCTATTCTAGCCTTTTTGCTTCACCCAAACACCTCCTGTTTGGTGGGGACGGAAAGACTAGAGAGGCAGACCCCCTACTGTGCTTCTCTTATTGTTATGAGCCAGAGTATGCTCCCACTACTATTCTATTGGGTTCCACAGGTACATCCCCCCTATGGAATAATCCAGCCCATCCTGAACTTTCAGGGCTAGCTGGGGGGCCAAAGAGGACTATATGGGGAACATATGTGAGGACGGTGTTCTTCAATCGCTCCAGCAACAGAAAGAATCTTATGACCTACCAAACTCCTTCCACCTGTTGTACCTTCAGCTTCGGCATGCCATAAATACCCAGTTCACCGGGTATCAACTGGTAGATAATCCTTTCCCACAACCAGTTACCCATACGAATAACCAGGTTATTTTTATTGCCAGTTGGCATTTCATTGTGTCTTAGGCTATTTACAAAAAAAATCTTGTTAAGAAAGAGAGGTCCATGAGAGATCTCTAGCATGATACATAAGCTTCCTCTTCAAAGATGCCTTGAACTTATACTGTGTATTCCGCATATTCACCAACTCCACCATTGTACTGTTTCCATGCAACTATGAATAATTATTGACCACAAATGTGACCCAGTTGTCCTAACCTTCAGCCTCTTCCTTGATCCAGCTTTTTGTTGCCCGTTCACTACATGGCCCCTTTTTAACCTAATTGACAAATCCAAACCCCGAGTAGTTTGGTGGCAGAATGGGACTATAACACTGTCCAGCACAGTATTATTATTAATCAAATGACTTCACTGGAAAATATTTAGTGTGTCCTCTGTCTCGAGATTTTATAACTGTGATAACTTTTCAATCCATCTTTTTCTTCATAGAAGGAAAGCCTTCACACGGTGTGACTATTGCTGTGGTGGTTCTCGTCATTCTTGTCCTCGCTGGTTTCGTCTTCACAGTCATTTTTGTATTGAAGAGGAAAGTGATCAATCTACAGCCAGGAAATTATTTCATGAATAATATTTACTATAACAGAAGTCACGCGGCTGCGAAACAGGAAGAATCTTGAGCAAAATGAATATGCAAATCCTCAAAAGAAATCTACCGATACCTGTTACGAAAAATAGACTGAAAATACTTACCTCCGCTCCTCTTCATCTTGATCCTGGTGGTTCTCTGCCCTAAAACCTTCTTTGTATGTGCCAATATCACTTATAAACGTTGACATGAATGAAATTTATACAAGAATACTTGCCGATAGATTGGGGGAGATCCTTCGAGAGATTATACATCCAACTCAAAATGGTTTTGTGAAGGGTAGACATGGGGTGAAGAATATTAGAACGGTTCTCTCGGTTTGTGATTGGGCCAGGGCAAGGCAACAACAGATACAGGATGATGCAATTCTATCTTTTGACGCTGATAAAAGCGTATGATAGTGTAGCCTTGCCCTGGCTGAAGAGAGTTATGCATCAGATGGGAATAAGGCATTATTTTTACAGGGCACTAGCTATAGGGGCACATTTACTAAGGGTTTTCGAGAGTTTTTACGCGTTGCGACGCTGTGACATGTATTTAACTGGGGATTGTGTCGCACGCGATCAGATTGTGATGCGGCTGTGCTGGCTTTTATGCAACAGAAATCGGGGGGTAGCCGTCGCACGATCCGACTGATTGGGAATGAGCGCAGGATTTAAGTTTCAAATTGTGTCGCAAGACAATGCACTTACATGCACCAGGAAGAAGGTGAACTCCGGCGGACCTCAGCGGGTAGGCGACACGTGCAGGATATCGGGCGCACGATCTTAGTGAATCACGGCAGAGTGCATTATCGTCAGACAATGCACTTTCTTGAACTCCGCGGGACCAGCTAAGTAAATGTGCCCCATAATGTATAAGAATCCACAAGCACAAGTGGCCACTCGGGGAATTGTTTCAGATAAGTTTAGGTTGTATAGGAGAACTAGACAGGGTTGTCGCCTTTCTCCATTAGTATTTAATTTAGCCATAGATCCACTGGTAAGAAAAATTATACATGATAACGAAATATGGGGGGGGGGGGACATAAAAGCAGCACTTTTTGCCCACGATGTATTGATTTTTGTGTTCAAATAGATTGGATTATAGATACAATTAATACATTTGATTCTTTATCTGGGTATAAAATTAACCTTCACAAAACCAAAATCCAGATTTAGGCTAAAACACTAAGTGTGAACATAGCAAAGGTAAGTATTAGGGATTACATTTTGGTAAAGATATCACTAGGATTTACAGGTTATATTTAATTCCACTGATTGATAAGAGATTTAAAGCACTGGATGGATCTTCCCCTTTCACTTTTTGGCAGAAATAAATCTAATTAAGATGATAATTTTTCCTTGACTACTAATATAAAATGCAAATGTTCTCTTTTCTGATGAGACAAAAGCAATGTACTGTAAGAGACAAAATCTATGTTGCGAAAATTTCTATGGAAAAATAAAAGATCAAGGGCACCAGTGAAAAATCTTCAAGGGGGGCGATAGAAGATGGAGGGATTTCCTTTCGAGAGTTTGGAAATTATAATATTGCTACATTTGTGGCCCAATGGATTAACAGACAAAATAAATGTGTTGATTTGAAGACTAAAGAGGAGATAGCACAACCTACATCACTTTCACTTTTTCTACTCAGAAAACATCTAAATTAGACTCAGTTTGGATGAAGGATTAAAGATCTGTCTGGAGAATAATAAGAAAAAGATTTTTCTTACCACAGGAAATTTCAGAAATAATGACATTGCAGGATTTATTCAACTATCAAGCAATAAAAGGACATTAAAAGTAGGAAAAGGAAAAGGTTAACAAAGGTTTATGATTTGATAGAGCTTAAAAATAATTGCAGCTGTATTGTTAAAAGGTTAATAAAAAATGTTATAAAAAATAAAAATAATGGCAAAAAACTTTTACAAATTCTGGAACTATTTCAATTAGTAGGGATCTTACACAGGAAGATGGAGAAGACAGGTTGTTAAGAGGGTGGAGGAAAATACAGAGGATTACAAATTCTGAAAACTTAAAGTTTGCCCATGAAAGAAAGTTCCTAAATGATAATCCCCTAGTGATGTTAAAGGGAACCTGTCAGCATATATTCACCTTATAAACCACTTGCAGTATGTTACCAAGCAGCTGGACATCTTCCATATTGGGGGTCATTTACTAAGGGCCCGATTCGCGTTTTCCCGATGTTTCCCGAATATTTCCAATTTGCGCCGATTTCCCCTGAATTGCCCCGGGATTTTGGCGTACGCGATCGGATTGTGGCGCATCGGCGCTGGCATGCACGCGACTGAAATCGGGGGGCGTGGCCGAACCAAAACCCGACGGATTCGGGAAAAACTGCTGCATTTAAAAAAAAATATCTGTTGCGGAGCTTGCACTTACCTTTACTCAGCCCGAGCCGGTGAACTCCAGTGCGTTCCGATGCCGATGTTATACCTTAATAAATGCCGGACCCAAATCCACCGCAGAGAACGCGCCGCTGGATCGCGAATGGACCGGGTAAGTAAATCTGCCCCATTGTCTTTCTTTCATGGTCCAGTGTGGTGGCAGCATCCAGAAAATCAACTTTGAAGTGAGGTGTAAATTGGTTGTGTAAAGTCAAGGAGGCAGAGATTTTAACACTGAAGTCAAGCTCTCTCTTCCTCAGAAAGCTCTCGTCATTGTAATTGAGGCTCCTGCATCCAGATTTTAACACTGAAGTCAAGCTCTCTCTTCCTCAGAAAGCTCCCGTCATTGTAATTGATGCTCCTGCATCACTAACCAGATCTCCTGAAGTCCGATGCATGATCTCAATCACAGAGTAGGAAGCTTCAGAGCTTGACTTCAGTGTTAAACTCTCTGCCTCCTTGACTTTATGCCACCAATTTATATCTCACTTCAAAGTTGATTTTCTTGTTGATGCCATAACACTGGACCATGAAAGAAACAAAAACTAGAAGGTGTTACACTGTTTGACAATATACGGGCAGTGGTTTATTAGACCAATTGCTGGTGGAAGGTTGCCTTTAACACAATAAAGCTCCTTTTTACCTCCTAACTTAACAATTTTACTCAGTTTTATTGCTGTTTTAGCTCCTATCACTCAGTGATTCCAGAGTGAGCGGGGACTCTCTAAGCAGGCACTTAATGATCCTTCTGTGCTACGAGATGCTGTGTGCTGACAATGTGCTTAGATTATCAGGATACAAGGTTCACTTCATTTAGCTTCACTGTACTAGTATCTCACACAGAAAAAGAGAGATCAGACATGAGATCCATAGCATGGATATAACACACAACACTCAGCGCTGCTATCTCAGAGTAAGTCTGTGCATGCAGTCTTGCTGGCAGGAAGTGTCTGTGTGTGAGCTACTAATGGTGGGGGAGTAGCAGAGATCACACTGCAATCTGAGAACTGCAAAAACCACGCAAATGTTCAAGGTGAACGCTTCCATTGTCTAGGTAGTGCGTATGTATGGGGCACGAATACCAAACGCCGGCCCATTTGCCTCTGGACCCCTCTACACCTTCTTGGCTTAGAACTGATGTGAGGAGGGAAATAATTGCAATGCTTAGCATTTCACAAGGCATTGCAATTTTTCCAGGGCTTCTACGACAATTTTCTGGCATAAAAGCCCTAATAAATGTTCCCAATAGAATCTGAACCGTGTGATCCTCCCATCGTCAACACTGTGATCTTAGATTATAAATAATGCAACACACAGACAACAATGAACAACAGTGTACACAACGCTGAGCTCTGGACTAAGGGGATGCGACGGGCTGCAGGGTGAGAGTGGTGCTGTTACCTGTGGGATGGCTGGGCCTTGTGGTGCCCCGCAGTCTTACTGACTTGTCATGGTCTCAGGTGGACCCGAGGGTTTCCACAGGAATGGTTCAGAGGACTAGGTTTACCCTGCCACCCAATATACTCAAGGATTACAGACTGAACAACCACTCCTCCCTTTCCTGTTACATGTAGGGCTTGTGGGTGTGGCCCTCATTAGCATATCCCACCTACCTTCCAGGGGGTTCTAGGAAAACTGATAAAATAGATATACTACCTGAAGCATTTCACACCACAGACTGCGGTTATCACTGTTGCCAGGTTGTGTGTGTTGTAGGTTCAATGTAATTCATTCTTTGCCAACTAATTACAGTAACACAAGGAAAACAGTCTACATAAAAACATGTTTCCTCATGAAACACATAAATTACCACTTGTGCACTATGATAAACTATATATGTGTGTATTGTATGTGTGTAGTTATTGTTTGTGTTTAGTGTAGTGTTTGTGTGTAGTGTATGTATATAGTCATTGTATGTAGTTACTTTGTTCAGTTACTGTGTGTATATACTGATTGTATATTTGTAGTTATTGTTTGTGTATATAGTGTGGTATTTTTTTTTAGTGATTTTAAAGTGATTGGGGCAGATTTACTTACCCGCTGGATTCGGGTCCGGCCGGGATACATTAAGGCAGTTCCTCCGCCGTCCACCAGGTGGCACTGCTGCGCTGAAAAGCATCGGAACGCGCTGGAGTTCACCGATGCGGCGGTTTTTCCGAATCCGTCGGGTCTTCGTTCGGCCACGCCCCCCGATTTCCATCGCATGCATGCCGGCACCGATGCACCAAAATCCGATCGCGTGCGCCAAAATCCCGGGGCAATTCAGGGAAAATCGGCACAAATCGGAAATATTCGGGTAACACGTCGGGAAAACGCGAATCGGGCCCTTAGTAAATGACCCCCACTGTGTGTAGTGTGGTGCATATTTTTAGTCCCATTGGGCTCTTAATCAGACCATGTCTCGAAACAAATATGAAGATATGAAATGCCATCTTGCTAACTCTTTCCTGTCTCGCTTCCACGCTCAGGGTCCTGTGCCCCCGATCACCTGATCCATTACCCGCATCACGTGCCCCGGCGTGACGTCACCATCACGCGGTGAGGGAGTGTCACCCCCGGGACGGCGTGCGCTCAATAGCACTGACCGGAAATGATATTCACCACCTGACAGGTACAGAGAGGTTTTCCTCTCTACTATTGGCCACTGCTTATTTAAAAACCCAGGTGTCCTAGTCACACATTACCCCCAGACGAAGGCTAGCGCCGAAACGCGCGTCGGGGCTTCTGTGTCAGACCGCAGGCGAACTTACTACAATGGGTATGTGCAATATGATTACTTCACTGCTATCATGACAAATATATTTGTTTACCTTTAGAATAGGACATATAATAGAGCTGTCCTATTTGTTCCATGATAAGCTATAATGAAATGTGTGCTTTTTAGATTAAGATATGCCCCCTATTGGGATGCACAGGCACTATGCACTTTAAACATTATGCATCGATTTCAGGATCATTCCTCCTTTTGGACTTATAGCATATCTCCTCAGGCACACCTCCCCCTAGGAGGGTAGCACCCATTCCCATGTACCACCCTGCAAGATTTGTCTGATTTTGTGTAGTGTCTCCGCTTTCCCTTCTATGTGACCAGCCTGTTCTTGTTGCTTTTAAAGTGTTTGTCATTTGATTTGTAATAAAGATTAATTGTACTTTATAATCCTTTGGTTGGAATGGCTTTTTTGTAGATAGGTTTCCTGTGCCATGATCTAGAATTAAACATCATATGAAATATAGGATCATCACAGACTTTAAAGAAAAGATCACAGATCTTCTGTTTTTTACTAACCAGATGACAAGTGTCTCGGTCTACCCAAGCTCGAAATCCCATCCAGATTAGCAGCTAGTCGTGTCTGTGTAGAAGCCGCTCCTTCTTCCTGGTTCATCTCCATCCTGGCCCCTACTTATTTTAAACTGATGAACTATAATATGGCTGGGACATCAATATCAAGAACCTGGAAGCCCCTTTCACACCACAATGCGCCACAGCTGTACGAGTAATGGCTGCTACATCTGTATTGTCACATAACATTGAATAACGTGTCATGTTAACAGATTTGGCTTATAATAAAGAAAAATCACCGACTGCTTATTCCTCAGGACGAAGCCTGGCTCTTCGGAAATACTTGAGGACTATGGTGAGGTGGTGCTGATGGGAGGAGAAGGAGCATTAGACACTGTTACCAGATTTATTATCAACATATGTAATCTTATACAATGTATACAGTACATAGTGATACCTTTTCCGAAATCCTAAGACAGCAGTCCCTGTCCACAAGTCTCCTGATGAACTCGTTGTCCAAGAAAGCAACAGAAATAAGGTTATATCAGCTTTATCCATCTCCCGGCCCTTCCTCTACGGTATGTCACCACTAGCACATTAGTTTTAGTGTATGTGTGTTTTCATATGTTTGTGTGTATAAATGTATTTCTGTGGTGTATGTGTGTAGCTGCTGTTTGTTCGAAAGAGGGGCCCCCAGGATTGGCTAATCTGGGGGACACATGGCCACACAACCCTCCTTGCTTAAAGGGAACCTACCACCCCGATTCTACCTATAAAGGTAGAAGGGGTGGTAGGTGGATGGATGGGACGTGAGGATAGCCCTTTTTTGGGCTAATCCTCACGTCCCGGGTGTCTTTTAGAAAACTTTATTGTAGCTATATGCTAATTTTTTTTATGCAGCTACTGGGGCGTGGAGTAGCCGGACATGAGGCTACTAGTCGCGGCTACTCCATGCCCCAGTAGCCACGTTACTCCACCTACCAGATAATCTTCGGCGCGCAGCTCCTGGTAGGCCTTCGGCTGCGTGGCCGCGGCTCCGAAACTACTGCACATGCGCAGTAGACGGGGGACTCGGACGAGGGCGTGCAGCTACCAGGAGCTGCGCACCGAAGATTACCTGGTAAGCGGAGTAACGTGGCTACTGGGGCGTGGAGTAGCCGCGACTAGTAGCCTCATGTCCGGCTACTCCACGCCCCAGTAGCCGCATAAAAAAATTAGCATATAGCTACAATAAAGTTTTCTAAAAGACACCCGGGACGTGAGGATTAGCCCAAAAAAGGGCTATCCTCACGTCCCATCCATCCACCTACCACCCCTTCTACCTTTATAGGTAGAATCGGGGTGGTAGGTGCCCTTTAATTTAACCACTTTCCATTAATTTAGGTAAGAATTAGTGTTTGTTTGCCTGCTACTTAAAGGGAACCTACCACCACAAATCTACCTATAAAGGTAGATTGGGTGGTAGTTGGATCAATGGGACGTGAGGATAGCCCTTTTAAGGGCTAATCCTCACGTCCCTGCACTTTTTTGATAACTTTATTAGATATTTATTCAAATTTACTTATGCGGCTACTGGGGCGTGGAGTAGCCGCATCGGAGATTACACGAGGCGGCTACTCCACGCCCCGGTAGCCACTTTACCCCTCCTACTCACCCATCTTCGGCGCGAAGCTCCGCGTAGCTGCGCGCCCTCGTCTGGCGATGCTGCCGTCTGCGCATGCGCAGAAGAGCAGGCCCGCGCCTGCGCGGTCACTGCTCCGAAACAGGCGCGGGCCTGCTCTTCTGCGCATGCGCAGACGGCAGGATCGCCGGACGAGGGCGCGGAGCTGCGCGCCGAAGATGGGTGAGTAGGAGGGGTAAAGTGGCTACCGGGGCGTGGAGTAGCCGCCTCGTGTAATCTCAGATGCGGCTACTCCATGCCCCAGTAGCCGTATAAGTAAATTTGAATAAATATCTAATAAAGTTATCAAAAAAGTGCAGGGACGTGAGGATTAGCCCTTAAAAGGGCTATCCTCACGTCCCATTGATCCACCTACCACCCAATCTACCTTTATAGGTAGATTTGTGGTGGTAGGTGCCCTTTAATTATACGTTTTGGTTGTTTTGGCAGTAGCACCTTTATGATGCCATGTTTTTAATTCATCTTTAATAATGCTTCAAGTTTCAGGAAGTGCCGCGACTCTTCGTTTTTTCAAAACTTTATCCTATACCTGCAGCCCTAGCAGGCAACGCGACTGCACTCCTGCCGTGCTGGATTCACGGGAATCTTTCTCCTACAGTATCTGGATATTCGAGACCTCAGAAAGGGTGAGCCGCACAGATTTGTTTCATGTTTGTGATATATTAGGTAGGGTTTGTGCTGCCATGTAGTGTATGTATATAGTGATTGTGTATCTAGTTACTTTGTTCAGTGTTTGTGTGTATGTACTGATTGTATTATTATGTGATTAATCAGACCATGACTCGCTTCCACGCTCAGTGTTCGGGGTCCTGTGCCATGATCTAGAATTAAACATCATATGAAATATAGAATCATCACAGACTTTGAAGCAAAGTGAATAGTTCCTCTGATTTTTTTTACTAACCAGATGACAAGTGTCTCGGTCTACCCAAGCTCGGAATTCCATCCAGATTAGCAGCTAGTCGTGTCTGTGTAGAAGCCGCTCCTTCTTCCTGGTTCATCTCCATCCTGGGCCCTACTTATTTGAAATTGATGAACTATAAAATGGCTGGGACATCAATATCAAGAACCTGGAAGCCCCTTTCACACCATAATGCTCCACAGCTGTATGAGTAATGGCTGCTACATCTGTATTGTCACATAATCTCGAAAAATGTCTCATGTTAACAGAGTTGGTTTATAATAAAGAAAACTCACCGACTGCTTATTCCTCAGGACGAAGCCTGGCTCTTCGGAAATACTTGAGGACTATGGTGAGGTGGTGCTGGTGGGAGGAGAAGGAACATTAGACACTGTTACCAGATTTATTATCAAGTTATGTAATCTTATACAGTATATACAGAACATAGTGATACCTTCTCTGAAGTCCTAAGACAGCGGTCAACAAGAACTACAAGAACTTGTTCAAAAAACAACAGAAATAAGGTTATATCACTTTTATATATCTCCCCAAAATCCTAACAAATACCCAGAAAAAAACTATATTTGAAGCAAAGTTCATAAATCTTCTGTTTTTTACTAACCAGATCACAAGTGTCTCGGTCTACCCAAGCTCGAAATCCCATGCAGATTAGCAGCTAGTCGTGTCTGTGTAGAAGCCGCTCCTTCTTCCTGGTTCATCTCCATCCTGGGCCCTACTTATTTGAAATTGATGAACTATAATATGGCTGGGACATCAATATCAAGAACCTGGAAGCCCCTCTCACACCATTATGTACCACAGCTGTACGAGTAATGGCTGCTACATCTGTATTGTCACATAACATCAAAAACATGTCATGTTAACAGACTTGGCTTATAATAAAGAAAAATCACTGACTGCTTATTCCTCAGGACGAAGCCTGGCTCTTCTGAAATGCTATGGTGAGGTGGAGCTGGTGGGAGGAGAAGGAGCATTAGACACTGCTAATAGATTAATTATCTACATATGTAATCTTATACAGTGTATACAGTACATAGTGATACCTTCTCCGAAATCCTAACACAGCAGTCCACAAGAACTCATTGTCCAAGAAAACAACAGAAATAAGATCATTTGGTTCATATATCTCCCCAAAATCTTACCAGATATCCAGAAAAAAACTTTTTATTTGAAATTAATAAATGAAATAAATGTTCCCCATAGAATCTAATTCCGGTTAATCTCCCATCACCCGAGCTGTGATCTTAGATTTATAATTCTTAGATTCTTTTAGATTCTTATAATGCAAATCAAGAAGGAACGACACAGACATAGCAAGTAAAATAAAGTAGTAGAAGTTCATACTTTGCATGTGTATATTGTATATGTGTATATTGTATATGTGTATATTGTATATGTGTATATTGTATATGTGTATATTGTATATGTGTGTATTGTATATGTGTATATTGTATATGTGTATATTGTATATGTGTGTATTGTTAACTCTCATCACTAAAGAAGAGCAGGCAGTGACATCCAGTGGAATAAACCTGCAGGGAAACCATGGCCCCCGCCCGGCCCTTCCTCTAAGGGAGGTCACCTCTAGAGCATTAGTTTTAAACACTGTTAATAGATTTATTATTATTATACAGTGTATGCAGTATGCAAAATCATACCTTCTATGAAATCCTAAGACAGCGGTTCCTGTCTACAAGTCTTTTGATGAACTCACTGTCCAAAAAAACAACAGAAATAAGATTACATAATATATATATATATATATATATATATATATACACTCACCAGCCAGGGGAGGAAACCTGCAGGGAAACCAAGGCCACTATCCAGCCCTTCCCCAAAGCGAGGTCACTTCTAGAACATTACTTTTAGTGTGTGTGTGTGTGTATGTGTGTAGTTATTGTTTGTGTGTAGTGTATATAGTTATATATCTGGTTATTCTGTTCAGTGATTGTATGTATGTGCTGATTGTATGTCTGTAGTTATTGTATGTGTGGTATATATTTTTAGTGACTTTACAGTGATTGTGTGTAGTGGGGGGAATATATTTTAGTGGGGGGAATATATTTTATGTGTGTAGTGATTGTACATTGAATGTGTGCAGCGTATGTGTGTAGTGATTGTACAGTGAATGTGTGCAGCGTATGTGTGTAGTGATTGTACAGTGAATGTGTGCAGCGTATGTGTGTAGTGATTGTACAGTGAATGTGTGCAGAGTATGTGTGTAGTGATTGTACAGTGAATGTGTGCAGAGTATGTGTGTAGTGATTGTACAGTGAATGTGTGCAGCGTATGTGTGTAGTGATTGTACAGTGAATGTTTGTAGTGTATGTGTACAGTGTATGTGTGTAATGATTGTACAGTGAATGTGTGCAGTGTATGTGTGTAGTGATTGTACAGTGAATGTGTGCAGTGTATGTGTGTAGTGATTGAACAGTGAATGTGTGCAGCGTATGTGTGTAGTGATTGTACAGTGAATGTGTTCTGCGTATGTGTGTAGTGATTGTACATTGAATGTGTGCAGCGTATGTGTGTAGTGATTGTACAGTGAATGTGTGCAGCGTATGTGTGTAGTGATTGTACAGTGAATGTGTTCTGCGTATGTGTGTAGTGATTGTACATTGAATGTGTGCAGCGTATGTGTGTAGTGATTGTACAGTGAATCTGTGCAGCGTATGTGTGTAGTGATTGTACAGTGAATGTGTGCAGCGTATGTGTGTAGTGATTGTACAGTGAATGTGTGCAGCGTATGTGTGTAGTGATTGTACAGTGAATGTGTGCAGCGTATGTGTGTAGTGATTGTACATTGAATGTGTGTAGCGGTTGTACAGTGAATGTGTGCAGCGTATGTGTGGTAGTGATTGTCTGTGTGTTTATACCGATTGTGTTCAGTGACTGAATGTATGTAGTAATATGTGTGTAGTGACTGTACAGTGAATGTGTGCAGTGTTTGTGTGGTAGTGATTGTCTGTATGTTTATAACGATTGTGTTCACTGACTGACTGAATGTATGTGAGTAGAGATTGTGCGTGTAGTGACTCTGTAAAGTAAATGTATGTAGTGATGTGTGTGTATGACTTAAAAAAATGAATTGCCATCTTTTGGGTCTTCGTTCTGATCTCTAGATGTTGGAGGTCCATCAGCTTGGTCTTCGTCCATCCACTCTTTCTTGTAGGTCCTGTAGTTTCATCTAAGAAGAAGTGAAAGAAGGAAAAGCTTATTAAAAGAATAGAAACATGGACATTTATCGAGGTTTCTATGCCAGAAAACTGACATAGAAGCCCTGAAATAATTGCAATGCCTTGCGACCTACCAAGCATGGCAATTATCATCCCCTTTAGGCCAGCTCCCACCAAGAGGCCTAGAGGGGCTTAAAGGGGGTTATGACTGGCGGCGGAGGAGGATCACTACCTCAAACATTGACATGGGTTTTCTGCACAAAACTATGCCATATAGGAGCTTCCATGATCCACTGATGCGCCGGCGTATAATAAATTTCCCCCATATAAACATTTTTATATAAACCTCAACATCTATCCAGAATTTCTCTTGTACAGTGATAAGCAGTGTACAGGGAGCTATGACACCACCCCACATGAGTAATAAAGGTACTTGAGACCTCTCACCTTCTCCAATGTTACGCTTACCTGATATTTATGATAGGGATTGTTTGGGGCTAGTGTGGGGGGGTTACCACTTTCTTCCCCTTTGCATGGACTGATGGTACACAGCCGGCAGGTTGGAGGGGTGAAACAGGAGCCTTTGAAGACAAACTCTTTCCTGTCTCGCTTTCATGCCCAAAGCTTGGGGTCCTGTGCCATGATCTAGAATTAAAATTTAAATATATAAACTATTAGGATCATTACAGACTTTGAAGCAAAGATCACAGATCTTTTGTTTTTTAACTAACCAGATCACAAGTGTCTCGGTCTACCCAAGCTCGAAATTCCATCCAGAAGCTAGTCGTGTCTCTTTAGAAGGTGGTCCTTCTTCCTGGTCCAAGTCAATCCAGGAGCCCTATTGATATGATAATGATGAACTATCATTTGGCTAGGACATTAATATCAAGATCCTGGAAGCCCCTTTTCACACCATAATGCGGCACAGCTGTACGAGTAATGGCTGCTACATCTGTATAGTCACATAGGGGCAGATTTATCAAGCTGTCTGAAAGTCAGAATATTTCTAGTTGCCCATGGCAACCAATCACAGCTCAGCTTTCATTTTACCAGCACTCATTAATATTTTAAAGGGGAACTGTGATTGGTTGCCATGGGCAACTAGAAACATTCAGACTTTTAGGCAGCTTAATAAATCTGCCCCATAATCTTGAAAAAGTCTCATGTTAACAGAATCGGGTTGTAATAAAAGAAATTACAGACTGCTTATTCCTCAGGATGAGGCTCGGCTCTTCAGAAACACTTGAGGACCATCATAGGAAGTGCTGGTGGGAGAAGAAGGAGCATTAGACGCTGGTAAAAGATTTATTATCTTCACACATAATCTTATACAGGATATACAGGACATATTCAGAACTGTCTGAAATCCTAAGACAGTTGTCCCAATCCAGAAACCTCCTGATGAACTTGCCTCCTAAGAAAACAACAGAAATAAGGTTATATCACAGTGGCGTAACTACCGCCGTAGCGGTTGCTACGGGGCCCGTGAGGTTCAGGGGCCCGGGTATGCACGCTCCCTGCAGTGCTTTGCCCAGGCCCCTCCCTCTCTGTCCAGCTACTGCCCACATCTCTCCTCGCCCACCCACCTCTTTCCGGGATCGCCTGCCCTCTCATCTCCCTGACCCGCCCGTTCATCTCTCTGACCCGCCGCCAGCCACCTCTCTGACCTGCCTGCTCATCACCCTGCAGGGCTGCACAGTCGCCAGTCTGCCCCCCTCCCACGCTCGCGCTCCCCCCCTGCTGCCCCCCCCCCCCCTGCCGCCTGAATGCCTCCGGAAACCCACCTGAACACCTGCCTGAACACCCATACAGCCCCCAAACTTCCTAAAAGGTAAGTATATACAGATGTATTTCTGTATGTATATATGTATTTATATGCATATACTGTGTGTATGTGTATATATTGCATATATACTGTGTATACATGTATATATACTGTTTATATATGCATATACTGTGTATAAATGCTTTGAAGCAAATACTGTATTTTTACATGCATACATTTATATAAGCATATATATGTGCACATTTAAATATATGCGCATATATATATATATATATATATATATATATATATATGATGTATGTGTGTTTTTGTATATGGTACGTATGTATGCTGTATATACTGAATGTTTGTGTATTTGCTGTATGTGTGTATATTCTGTATGTAAATGCAGCATATGTGTATATGGTCCTGCATGTATGTGTATATATGGTCAGTGTATGCTGTATGTGTGTATGTATGTATATATATATATATATATATATGTGTGTATTGTAAATGTATTATATGTATATAATGTGTATACTGTATGAGTTTGTATATACTCTGTGTATTAGTGTATAAATGTATATGAGTGCATAAATGTGTGTGTATAAGTGTATACTTGTATGTATATGGGTGCGAGTATACGAGTGTAGAACTTTATGTGTGTGTATATAAAGGTGTGTATATATCAGTGTATAAATGTGTGTAATTGTATAAACATGTCTGTATAGGGGTACATTGCCAAGAACATATGGGGTACGTATATCTGCCCGCAAATTTGCTGCCGGATATACTTCCCCCATAGGCTTCTATACCGCCTGGGCTCGGTACGGTGAGCACAACGAGTACTCACTGTTTCAAGCAAAAGAGATAGAGCGCGCTCAATCTATGGCCATGAGAACGATCATGCGGCTCTATTCTCTATGGAGAGGGGAAGGGTGAGCCGCGACCACCTCTCCTCTCCAGCGCGCCCGACGTGTGCCCGATATATATATATATAATATATATATATAGCCCCACGCAGAAATCTGCTATGGGGCCCAGCCTCTCCTAGTTACGCCCCTGTTATATCAGTTTCATCTATCTCCCCAATATCTTCTCTAATATGCACAAAAAATCTTTGGGGGACATTAATCATAGTTGGTCTCAGGTTCGCCTGTTTTTGCACCTGGTTTGCTCTTCTTTTTGGCTCCTGATCTGGTTTTGGATTTGTCTCATGTCCGATTTATTTGCGCCTAAATTAGCGCCAAATTTGTCTCAGATTGTTAGATCTCATTTGTGAGCAATAATGAAAGGAGACTGAGAAAATGTGACAGAACGTTCAGGGCGTCATCTCTGCTCAAAAAAACTATCATTGTGATGTAACTGCAGGGACTAAAAGTTAGAGATGTAAAAAAAAATAAAAATAAAATTCTTGCTGAAATGAGTCTTTGCCTTTTTTATTATAATGTACAGTAAATGGAGACTGATAATATTCTCAGATCTGTACAATAAGACAATAATCACTCCCAGAGATGATCCCATAGACAATGATGAAGTCGTTACTGGAGAAATTTTACATTTTATAACTGCTCCGAAGTATTTTCCATGTTGCATAGAGGTTATTCTTCATTTGGGAACCTAAAATGTATGTTTTTTGTAATGAAAAGGGAAGTTTTTTGGAAGTGCAGCTGCTCAGAGGAGGTGCATTTTTCTGCCTTTTTTTGCGCCTTTTTAGGCGCAAATTAGTGATAGATCCCGTGCAAACATCTGTATAGGACGCACTCACTGGGGCACATTTACTAAGGGTCCGCAGCCGCGAATCCGTCGGGTTTTTCCCGAATATTTCCTCTTTGCGCTGTATTTCACGGTATTGTGGCGCACGCGATAGATTTTTGGCGCAATCGCGCCGACTTTCGCGGGACAGAAATCGGGGGGCGTGGCCACCGGACAACCCGAAGGATTCGGAAAAACCGCAGAATTTAAAAAGCCATTTGTGGCGCAAGATCAAGCACTCACATACACCAGAAAAAAGCAGGTGAACTCCGGCGGACCTCGGCGCAGCAGCGACACCTGGTGAATATCGGCGCACGGACCTTAGTGAATCCCAGCAGAACCCGAATCAGCGTCGGAGAACCCGCCGCTGGATCGCGACTGGACCGGGTAAGTAAATGTGCCCCACTATGTCAGATAAGGCGCAGGGACTCAAAACCAATAAGTGTCGAACTTTGCCGTGCGCCAGAAAATGGCGCATAAATGCGCCAAATTAACGAGATGCGCCAGATTTTTGCGCTAAAAGACGCTCAAAACAGTCTAACAGACTATGATTAATGTCACCCATTATATTTAAATTATGTGCCTATTACAATAGATTTTTTTTCCACCTTTTTTTTGTTATTTTCATTTTCTCTACTGAGATAATTATATAATACATACCATATCTAATATATAAAGCTGGACGGGTATGTATGTTCGCTAAAGGAATCTGCACCGCAGCGTTTGCAATCACCAAAGTTTGCACAGTTGTTGCCTGTGACTCAGGGAACGTCTTAGACCAGGTTTTGAGCCGAAATTTTCACCCTGCGCTTTCCAAAACCCATTTATTAACTTCCATATACAGAAGCCTGTCAGGCTCAAGGGGTAGTGAATCCACTGGACCACCGAGGGCGATGACGTAAGCCGAAACCTGAGTGCCGACACCGGAGTCTAAGTGGCACTCCGTCTTCACCAGAGGCTGTCGCAATGCGGATTGGACTTGCTGCGGTGTGGTACCACCAGGCCGTTCCACAGGTGCGCCTTTTTCCGCAGTGGCGGACATTTTTAAAAAAATATCAAATCCAGGGCCTGGTTTTTTAACAAATGTTTTAATTGAAATAATCTATGCTGAGCTGCAGTACCAAACAAGTGCACTAGGAGGGGACAGACTATACTGTGAAGAAGACTAACACGGCACTGCTATAGTTCTTCCATGGTTGGTATTATACACATTATAACAAAATAAACAACTGGACTCTTTACATATGGACTTCGGTCCTGCTGTACTCCTATATGCATACATACAGAGGTTTGGGCCTATTGTACGCACAAAAGTAATTTTTTTTTAAAAGAAAAGCAGATACAGGCGGTCCCCTACTTAAGAACACCTGACTTACATACGACCCCTAGTTACAAACGGACCTCTGGATTTTGGTAATTTACTGTACTTTAGTCCTAGGCTACAATAATCAGCTATAACAGATATCACAGGTGTCTGTAATTAAGATTTATAGTTCATCCTGGTTCTTATGACAACCCAACATTTTTAAAATCCAATTGTCACATAGACCAAAAAAATTTTGACTGGGGTTACAATAATAAAGTATACTGTTCCGACTTACATACAAACTCAACTTAGGAACAAACCTAGAGACCCTATCTTGTATGTAACCCGGGGACTGCCTGTATACTAAAAATTCAAATCACACTCTTTAATACAAATATAAAGAAAATAAAAATTGGTATCACTGTGTCCAAAAATGCCCAGAATAATACAAAATGTCCACTGAAAAAGATGTAATAAAAAGCGATCAATAGGTCACACATATCCCATATTGCTATTAATAAAAACTAAATAATAAAATAATTAATAATAAATAATAAAATCGTGGTAGATGTGCAGTCCGGTCTGACAATGCACTTTCGGGGAACGCGCATAAGATAAGATGATGCCGTTACAAAATATAACTCATCCCACAAAAAAATAAGGCCTCATATGGCTATATTAATAGGAATATCTGAAAGTTATTTAAGAGTGATTAGGTAAAAATGAAAGCAGAAAACATAAAAGTAGCCCAGAATTAAGAGGTTAATATATAATACAAGGAAATTCTTTATACTTTGTATTGATATGGCTTATCCTGCAGGAAGGGACTTGTCAGCATCTTCTGAAGCTTTGTGCTACACTGATTTATCTTGCCTTATTTCATTGTCTCTTGGTTAGACATATCAAGGACAACATCCGAATAGCGGCGAGACATAGATGCGACTCCATTCAGATTGTCGGACCCTTCCAGAACAACTTCCTTCTCTAAGTCACAGAGATACTTACGAGAACTTTGTCATCTACCTTATAGTAATGTGATGTGTCTGGCTGTAGCAAAGCAAGTCTAGTACAGGCGGTCCCCAACTTTAGGACACCCGACTTACAGACAGACCCCTCTGCCCCCTGTGACCTCTGGTGAAGTCTCTGGATGTTACTATAGTCCCGGGCTGCAATGATCAGCTGTAAGGTGTCTGTAATGAAGCTTTATTGATAATCCTTGGTCCCATTACAGCAAAAAAATTTTGAAACATCAAAAGTCACAGAAGATAGACCAGGGTGGGGACTGCCATCAATCTGTCACCATCAATGAAATCAATCGTATTGTGAAAACTAGTCTTTGCATATGATGAATTTAGAGCAAGCCGGGTCTATGTCACATTGAAATGTCACAATGGAAAGTCACAAAACAGCATTTGCATCACCACTGCGCCAAACATTGACAAAAAAAAAAACAATCATACATCAGCCCCAGAGAATTACTCAGTGGTTTGTAGCTGCAACCTGTCAACATGGATTAAGGCAGGGGCTTAACTACAACAGTAGCAGCCATAACAATTGCTATGGGGCCTACAGTGTCAGGGGGCCCCGGGCATCGGACCTAACACACTAAAGAATGGAGAATGTGCACCATCAATCGATCCTAAAAAAGAGGCAACCATAGCCAGAGTTCACACTGCACATTATTCAGTATAATATACAGGCAGCCCCCGGGTTATGTATAAGATAGGTTCTGGAGGTTTGTTGAATTTGTATGTAAGTCAGAACTGTTTTATTATTGTAACCCCAGACAAAAATTTTTTGATCTCCGTGACAATTGAATTTTTAAAATGTTGGATTGTCATAATAAACAATATAACAATAATATATACATAATGTAACAATAAGGCTTTATTGCAGACGCCTCTGATAAATGTTATAGTAGCCTAAGGCTAAAGTACAGTAAATTACCAAATTCCAGTGGGCCGTTTGTAACTAGGGGTCGTCTGTAAGTCGAGTGCACATCTTCCAAACTACACAGCGTGAATCAGCAGCTCAGATAAGAAATTTTGGAAAAGAGGGACTAGGGATCTCTTATCTCTAATTCCTGCCGTACACTTCCCCTATGTGATCATCAACTACTGGGACAGATCTGTGTAATAGTAAATATGCATATATCAGTGCATAAATGTGTGTGCATAAGTTTTTATACAAATATTTTGAACCTCCAAGGCAAAAGCATTGAAAAGGCTGCACAATTATTATGATATAAAATTTCCAATACTGATCCAATACAGGCAGTCCCCGAGTTACGGTACAAGATTCCGTAGATTTGTTCTTAAGTTGAATTTGTATGTAAGTCGGAACTGGATATTTTATAATTGTAACCCCAGCCAGAACTTTTTTGGTCTCTGTGATAATTGGATGGTAAAAATGTTGGGTTGTCATAAGAATCAGGATTAACAATAAAGCTTATTTGCAGACATCTTTTATAACTCCTACAGCTGATTATTATAGCCTGGGGCTAAAGTACAATGAATTACCAAAATTCAGAGGTCCGTTTTAACTAGGGGTTGTCTGTAAGACGGGTGTTCTTAAGTTGGGGACCACCTGTATAGGTCAAAATAAACTTCAGGACCACTTTCTTTATAGGACTTGGGTACAACCTCATCCTGTGCCGCTCACACAGAGTTCTGTAGTGATGGTGTAACCCATTTTCTTCAGAACTTCCTTTGACTTAGGTAAAATGTTAGGACAGCAAATCAGTTATCTGGAGGAAGGAATAAACATTAAGTGCTTCTTGCCAAACACAAAGTGACTCACAGGAAAGCTACACCACAATAGTAAGATATCAGTTCTTAGGGGAAATGGACATGAGGATCCATCTGGAATTTTGTACTCGCATTATATTATCTGTTCACTAATTGTAACGGAACAACAGAATCTGTGTGAACCTATTCAATGCATCACAATGAAGAACCCAATCCTGAGGACCTACTAACAAAATATCATGGCACAGCCCCCATCACAAAAACTGCCACTGCCCCCGAATTAATGAAGAAAACTTAGAAAATTACTAAATTCCAACTCACAACCCAATGACACACAATTACAGAAGTGGCATTTCATCGGAAATCCCAAAATATAACCGTACTAGATTATTTCACAGCTGTGGCCGTATGGACCCTCTGATCCGATAAATGTAAGGCATCAATACCAGGGGCAAAAAAGTAAAACTTACACTGCACCTTACATCCCACAGGTGCCATGTCACCCGACGTGGCTGTTCTCCCAACAGTGACCATGGTCAAGTGACCACCAACACTCCTGTGCCTACTAAAGGTGACAAAAAGAGAACGCAAGGTGCAGGAAAGAAGAGCCGGACAGAGGCAAACATTACATATTTTGTTCTCAGTCCCCCTATCATTTGATTTGATGCATTATGAAGCAAACAACCTTGAGAATGCTGTAGCTACAGTCATAGCCAAAAGTTTTGAGAATGATACAAATGTTAATTTTTACAAAGTCTTCTGCATCAGGTTTTATAATGGCAATTTGCATATACTCCAGAATGTTATAAAGAGTGATCAGCTTAACAGCAATTAATTGCAAAGTCAATATTTGCCTAGAAAATGAACTTTTTCCCCCAAAACACATTGCAGGTGCCGTAAAAGGAGCAGCTGTCATGGTGTCAGTGATTGTTCCAGTAACACAGGTGTGGGTGTGGATGAGGACAGGGCTGGAGATCAATCTGTCATGATTAAGTAAGAATCACATCACTGGACACTTTAAAAGGAGGCTGGTGCTTGGCATCATCGTTTCTCTTCTGTTAACCATGGTTATCTCTAAAGAAACACGTGCAGTCATCATTGCACTGCACAAAACTGGCCTAACAGGGAAGAGTATCGCAGCTAGAAAGATTGCACCTCAGTCAACAGTCTATCGCATCATCAAGGAATTCAAGGAGAGAGGTTCCATTGTTGCCAAAAAGGCTCCAGGGCGCCCAAGAAGGACCAGCAAGCGCCAGGACCGTTTCTTGTTGAAGTGTTTCAGCTTGGGGACGGGGCTACCAGCAGTGCAGAGCTTGCTCAGGAATGGCAGCAGGCAGGTGTGAGGGCATCTGCACGCACTGTGAGACTGTGGAGACTCTTGGAGCAAGGCCTGGTGTCAAGGAGGGCGGCAAAGAAGCCACTTCTCTCCAGAAAAAAACCATCAGGGACAGACTGATATTCTGCAAAAGGTGCAGGGAGTGGACTGCTGAGGACTGGGGGAAAGTCATTTTCTCTGATGAATCCCCTTTCCGATTGTATGGAACATCTGGAAAACAGATGAAGACAAGGTGAGCGATACCACCAGTCTTGTCTCATGCCACCTGTAAAGCCTCCTGCAACCATTCATGTGTGGGGCGGCTTCTCAGCCAAGGGAATCGGCTCTCTCACAGTCTTGCCTAAAAACATATCCATGAATAATGAATGGGACCAGAATGTCCTCCAAGAGCAACTTCTCCCAACCGTCCAGGAGCAGTTTGGTGATAACAATGCCTTTTCCAGCATGATGGAGCACCTGCCATAAAGCAAAGTTGATAACTAAATGGCTCAGGGAACAAAACATAGAGATTTTGGGTCCATGGCCTGGAAACTCCCCAGATCTTATCCCATTGAGAACTTGTGGTCAATCATCAAGAGACGGGTGGACAAACAAAAACCAACAAATTGTGACAAAATGCAGCATTGATTGTGCAAGAATGGACGGCGATCAGTCAGGATTTGGTGCAGGAGGTGAGTGAGAGCTGCCAGGGAGAATTGCAGAGGTCCTGAAGAAGACGGGGCAACACTGCAGATATTGACTTGCTGCATTAACTAATTCTAACCGTCAATAAAAGCTTTTGTTACTCATAATATGATTGCACTTGTATTTCTGTATGTGATAAAAACATCTGACAAACCAGAGGGACACATCATGTGAAAATATAATATTTGTGTCATTCTCAAAACTTTTGCCCATGACTGTTCACGGATGCAGGATCATATCTTGGTTAATCCCTGAGCTGAGTGGTTTTGCTGAAAAAACGATTATAACATTCAGGACCTTGGGAAAGTTGGGTCAGGCTGGCTGACATAAACACATTACACACAGAGCTTGTAATTATAAATGGAGGTTAGACAAGACATGACTAATCAACCTGAGCTGGATCACTCATACACAGCAGCTTGGGGGATGGTGCAGCAATTTATTATTCTGCCTTCAGGCACATCCCAGAGATTACATCATCTTCTCCTGTAGAGAATAACTCACATGCTAGGAGAAGTGCTGAAGGAGCCATAGAAGCGACAGAGCTTCATTATCATAATGTTATATCTGTTTTATCAGCAAAACCACTCGGCACAGGGATTAACCAAGATATGACCCTGCATCAGTGTAGCTACAGCATTCTTAAGGTATGTTTCCTTCATAATGCATCAAATCAAATGGTAGGTTTCCTTCAAGCACCCACAATTTTTTCAAGATAACTAGAAAACCCCTTTAACTTTACTGCCAATGTTTGCTGAAAACATCCCTTCTTACTGGGAATGAAATAGAAGAAGGATGTGGTAAATCTGGGTGATTTTCTAAATTGAAACTGTAAAGTCCCGATTCTCACACAAAGTAGAAAAGGTTGGAAAAAGACACAGGTCCATCAAGTCCTACACATAATTTAGGATTAAACAAATGTCTTTTTTATCCCCCATAACCCTTAATATTTATTTTATTCTTAAGTAAGGCTTCCAGGTCTCTCTTCAACGTGTAAAAGGACCCAGATTTTTTATAACTTTAACAGGTTCGATCATCACTATATGACACATTTTGGTAGAGGGTTACAGAGTATTGGGGAAGTATTGCCAAGGGCAATGTATAGAAAGCAAAAGCTGGCTCATTGTGCAAAAGAATAAATGAAAACACTTGTACAAATGGAATGAACAGGATTATTCGTATTGGTAAAATTCTACAAATAGATATTTCTTAATAATAAATGCTCAGCACAGACTTCAAAGGACGAACAAAAAATGTGATTCCCAACCGCTCCCCCCACCCCCAAGGAAAATTGTTAGCTCACAATCCCCGCCACTAGAGTAGAGGACAACCCAGTATATTACTGACCCTCCTGCCCCACTGTATAAAGTCCTCCTGATTGGCTCCCGCTCAGTATAAAGCCCCCTCCCTCTTCTACTTCATATTGTATAGCACTCGCTATCCTGTAGTCCTGCTCAGTCTGGGACATATGGGAGATATAATACTCATACAAACCATTACATGAATCTCATATAGTAGAAGCCTAAGTAAATATTGATGTGACCCTCCAAGGTCAGTGTCTGGGAAGAAGATAACAGAACAGAATAAGCTAAAATGTTATCATGAAATATTATCTATTGCACCATATAGGACATTGTGGAGCTTTGGCGACTGTTATCCTGTGCAGGAGCAGCTTCCTGTGACACTGTGCTGTTTACTGGATGTCAGCAGCTTCTCTAAGTTGGGATGGGGGGATTTACTGGAACTATCAGGGGTCATTTATCTTAAAAAATACTTCATTTTACCATTGAAATCCCTCCTGATAAACCAGGGACATTACTCATAGATCCAGGCACCGGGACTGTGGTATCTTCTTATATGTGTTATCCATGGCCTCCTTCCTTCTAAAATCAACCTAAAATGATGCTAAGGAGCTAGGAGGGCTCTGGTGGGCGTTACCAGTGCCCCTCAATGCTGTAGCTTAACATGCTGTTAGAGTGCCCCCCACCCCTCCCTCTGTATGAGGTAATCTCACTTCAGCAGGGTTAGTTTCAGCACACTGTGGGACTGGGGGTGATTTTCTGCAGTGTAACTGCCTGTGTAGCTACAGAATGGAGGGCTCTGGTAACACCCCTGTTAGAAGGAGGCTATGATAACAAATATAACATTACCAGTCGTGGCTCCTGCCCCAAGAACATCATAATGTTAGTGGCATCATTCAGCTCAGACTTCTCAGAATGTTACACTGTGCGGAGCGAGTCTCCTCTCCACCTGCACCTTCTGCTGCTGCTAGAGCAGGGAGAGCGCAGGGGGTTGAGTGACACGTGTCCTGCTAATTGTAACAGTCTGCGAAGCTACAGCAAACAGGGGTACTGGTAATGCCCCAGAGCCCTTCTGATTTTAGAAGGAAGGAGGCCATGGATAACAAATATAAGAAGATTACCACAGTCCCGGTTCATGGATCTATGAGTAATGTCCCTGCTTTATCAGGATGGATTGTGATTTTTTGGAAACAATTATCACCGGGGATTATTTCCAGTACCAATCAAGGATGTTACTGGTTGGGGTCTAGGTTAAGTACCTGTACCCAAAACTTGGCTAAACATAAGGGGGGACATTAATCATAGGGGGTCTCAGGTTCGCCTATTTTTGCGCCTGGTCTGTTCTTCTTTTTGGCTCCTGATCTATGATGGATCTAGTTCTGCCTTAGTAAATGCATTTTGGAATTGTCTCATGTCCGATTCATTAGCGCCTAAATTAGCGCCAAATTTGTCTGTAATTTTTACCCTATAAAGTAGATCTCATTTGAACTTATAATGGAACGAGATTCCAAAAAGTGACAGAACGTTCAGAGCTTATTTTTACACAAAAACCTATCATTGTGATGTAACTGCAGGAACTAAAAGTTACAGATATTTAAAAAAAATACATTCTTGCTGAAATGAGTCTTTTCCTTTTTTATTATAATTTACATGAAATGGAGACTGATAATATTCTCACATCTGTACAATAAGACAATAATCACTCCCAGAGATGATCCCATAGACAATGATGAAGTCGTTACTGGAGACATTTTACATTTTAAAACTGCTCCGAAGTATTTTCCATGTTGCATCGAGGTTATTCTTCATTTGGCAAACGAAAACCAATGTTTTTAATAAACATTGGTTTTCGTTTGCCACCTTTTTAGGCACAAATTAGAAATAGATCCCGTGCAAACATCCATATAGCAGCCGCTCACTATGTCAGATAAGGCGCAGGGACTCAAAACCAGCGCCGGACTTTGCCGTGTGCCAGATTTTTGTGCCCAAAAAAGCCGTCAAAAACTGTCTAAAAAACTATGAATAATGTCCCCCAAGATTTAACAGGTCTGCTAATCGCTAGTGTCAAACAAAAGATTCAAAAATGTTTAATGTGGTAAAACACAACAAAAATGAGAAACTTATGGGCACAGGTACCCATAAGATAAAGGCGGGTGCTGTAATTCAGTACGAAAGTACAGGCAGTCCCCGGGTTACGTACAGGATAGGTTCTGCTGGTTAGTTCTTAAGTTGAATTTGTATGTAAGTCGGAACTTTAGAGTTGTAGCTCCAAGCAAAAATTTTTGGGTCTCTAGGACAATTGGATTTTTAAATTGTTGGATTGTCATAAGAACCAGGAGTAACACTAAAGCTTCATTACAGACACCTGTGATAACTGTTACAGCCGATTATTGTAGCCCAAAGTCCAACGTACATGTAATTACCAAAATCCAGAGGTACGTTTGTAACTAGGGGTCGTCTGTAAGACGGGTGTTCTTAAGTAGGGGACCACCTGTATTGCAATTCTATTCTGTTCTCCTATTTCACCTACACATCCCACAAAAAGGAAGCCCTCATCCAGCTCTGTGACTGAACATAGATTTCATAATATATACTGTATATATGTCCTGTAATCTCTTAAAGGGATATTCCCACCAATACTAGCTTGGTCCTATCCACATGATAGGGTCTAACTTGCTGATCGGTGGGGGTCTCAGTGATGAGACCCCACAGATAACAAAAACGAGTCCCATATACCGTCGGACCCCTCATCGTTACCCCAAGTGTAATGGAGCTGACAGCCGCACATGACTGTTATGCTCCATTAATCTCTATGGAGATCAGTGAGCGCTGCGCTCAGAAATTTCTGTCAGATCCAGAGATGAATGGAGCAGAACGGTCATGCGCAGCCGCTCCATTCGTCTGACGTAACGATGAGGGGTCCGATATTGTTATATGGGACTCACCAGACCCCTTGTTTTCGGGATTTGTGGGGGTCTCATCACTGAGAGCCCCTACTGATCAGCAAGTTAGGCCTTAAAGGGGATTTTCTCCATTCATAGAGCTGGGGATGAGTAATTCTTTAGGGTCCTATCCCAGGGACCCACTGATGGGCAGCACGAAGAGCCTCATCCATGTATATACATGTATACAGCGAGCACAGCCTCTGCCATAATGCTGTAATGTGGTCTCCATGTCACACAGGAGCCTCCTCATCCCCATGTTCTGATCTGCACACATCCCTCACTGCTCCCCAGGCCTGACATGCCGGGGCATGGTCTCCTCAGACAGTAGCCATGACACTACAGGGAGGCTGAGGACAACTTCCTCTCTTCCTGCTCCTGATAGAAGCTTTTACACTCCAGGAGGGCAGCTAAACTCTCCACTGCCCGCACCACAGGCCGCTCTGTACTGGCCAGGATGGCGCCCGTCCTGTGCTGTTATGTATCATCAGAGCCCGCCTCCTCCTCCTCACCTACATGTCATGTCAGCTAGTGCACCAGCATCCTCTAGTGGCGGGGGCGGGAAACTACACTAACATACCTGTCCAACTGAGCAGATATCTATCTTCTATCTATCTATCTATCTATCTATCTATCTATCTATCTATCTCATATCTATCATCTATCTATCTCATATCTATCTATCTATCTATCTATCTGTCTATATATCTATCTATCTATCTATCTATCTATGTATCTATCTATCTATCTATCTATCTCATATCTATCTATCTATCTATCTATCTATCTCATATCTATCATCTATCTATCTCCTATCTATCTATCTATCTATCTATCTATCTGTCTATATATCTATCTATCTATCTATCTATGTATCTATCTATCTATCTATCTATCTCATATCTATCATCTATCTATCTCATATCTATCTATCTATCTATCTATGTATCTATCTATCTATCTATCTATCTATCTATCTCATATCTATCATCTATCTATCTCATATCTATCTATCTATTTATCTGTCTATATATCTATCTCATATCTATCTATCTAACATCTATCTATCTATCTATCTATCTATCTCATATCTATCTATCTATCATCTATCTATCTATCTGTCTATATATCTATCTCATATCTATCTATCTATCTCATATCTATCTATCTATCTATCTATCTATCTAACATCTGCAACACCCTCGCCGATGCAATGGCGAGGTAGTGCTTGCGAATACGTCCCACCTGCATGTAATCCCATTACACAACATGGTTCTAATAGGACATAGGGATATTGCAGTGGTGAATCCTGCCTGGCAAGGCAGAGGTTAAGTATTTTGTATAATGCCAGATGCTGTTATCCAATGATATGTGTTACATCCTGTGCTCTGTAAGCTGAGATGTGATTGGAGGAGCAGCCACCACCTGACCAAAGGGAGGTAATAAAACCTCTGGCCAGGAATGTTCTGGACTAGATTATTCTAGTAAGGATTCAGAGAGATTCTGTTGTAGGAGAATCAGTGAGTGAGTGAGAAATCTCTGTCTAGCCCATACCAGAGCAGGAAGAGCCTAGCCCCTGCCTCTGAAGAGTGGAGTATTAGACTAGAGTTAGTATAGTGAGGAAAAGGGGTATCATCTTACCTTTGAAGGTGATACCTGAAGCCCTACAGGACAAGCTGAAGCTTCCTACCAGGACACAGCTGCCTCCCAGCCTGCCCTCTACTTCCAGGCTGGTGAACTATCTCCTGAGGCTTCCTCCAACTCACATCTCGGCACCCTACCTTCCTGTTAAAGGCACGTTTGCTGCGGTTCCTGCGGTTCAAATAAAGAACTGTAAGTTGTTTGCTTCAACTTCTGCCTCCATCTGGTCCCTGCTAATACGGCTGCCTTCATCACCGGCACCCTGTCCATCACCCAGAGACTCACACTCGGGACATTAAGGGGTTGCCCCAGGGAGATCCGCTATAGCAGCCGCTCCCTCATCATTTCTTGCCAACACCACCCTGCTGGAGACCTGCCAGGCTGTAGGACAGCCCTCCGGTTCCCCCGTACCAAGCACCGTGACAATAGCGTGCTTAGGCCGCAACCGCCAGCCACTCCGGTACCGCGGGTCCCGGCTGACTCCAGGCCTCACCTCAAGGGCTAGGCCCCGGTGGGGGATGTTACAAGTGGCGTCACGAATCACAGGATATTTACTTCTGTGCCTTATCCTGGCACTAAAGACTGTACTTTATTAAGAAAAAGACTGTGCTGCCTAACCCTGCTGCCATCCGGGTTTAGGCCCAAGTATTTGTGTGTTTCTACATTGAACTTTATACTGCTGCCACGTGCTGTCGAGCGTCGCTCCAGCACTCAAGAGGTTAATTCCTGCAAGAACTGTGTCAGCTCTGCTACATCCGGCGCTGCTGCGCCTGAAGCATTTACCTCAGAGGCGTGTGGCGCAGCAAGTATTTCAAGCCCGCCAAATCTTCACTGGCGGGAACTCCAGAAGCGTCATTAGGCCCCGCCCCCTGCGCGAGTGGCGCGAAGCACCGTGGAGGAGGAGCTGGAGCGTGTGCGGCCGGCAACGAAGAGGGTTAATCGGCCATCTTGGATTTCGGCGCAGGCCGCGCCTGAAGCCTGCCAGCAGTGTGCGCCTCATCCGGAGTTCCGGCGCACGTGTCCTGCGACTGGAGAACACCGCGGAGCATCACTGAACCCTGCTGCCTGCCGGACATCGGGAACGGAGACCTTCGTGTACCGGAGCTGTCCTGTCACCGCGGCTGATCCTGAGTGAGTACCGCTGGGGAAGTTAAAGGGGGGTAGAGATTGGTCTTTTGAGATCTTCTATCAGAGAGATTCAAGTGTGGGGAGGAGGGTGGAGCATGTGAGCGGATGTCCGGTCCGCCGCCCCCGCCCCCCGTGCCGTGGCACCTAGACGGCCTCGCTGGGATGCATCATCTCTAGCCTGCACTGGACCCCGGCGCGTAGCTCGATTCTCGATCTGCGCGCTAATTAGCTAGAGACACATGAGCACCATAGGGAGAGGCACGTGGCAATACGTTTGATCTGCTAACAAGGAGTGGGCTGCAGAGCGAGGAGCACAGACTACCATCGTTTTCTCCTGTGGACGAAGGGCGTTCGTTTTCTTACCTGGCTGGAGCTGTCGGCTGGTTTGCATGTCCCTAAGGGGAGGTGTGGAACCTGGAAGAGGAGCCTGCCCAGGTGGAGCGAATGCCGATGTCTGCATAGAAGTTGAGGAAGTTTCCTGTTGCTATAGCTCGACTGGATGCAGTTAAGTGTCTGCTGAATTCCCTCCTGTTCCTGGGCTATACATCTTCCTAGGAAGCGCCACAGTTGTCGTCTCGGGTATTTACAGATGGAAGGTGTTAAGTATCTCGCTTTGTGCTAAGCGTTCTTCCTAACCTTCTAATAACTATGTGCCGGCTATTTAACTTTGCTTCATTCTAACGTGACTGTCCTCCCTGTCTGCATGGCTTTGCCATTATCACACGGCAGCAGCTGTGAAGTCGCTTACTGTTTGTTGAACCCTACGTTGTTGGCTGGCCGATTTACGCGTTAGGAGGTGACAAGGCTGTTGTTTGCATTTTACATTTGGATTCCACTCTCTGTTCAGTCTTGTGTTATGCACCTCTAACCCTGTTAACACACATGTGTCAGCGTTACAAATCTGCCTCAAGTGCTTTGCTAATGTGACTGCTCCTTATGTTTGAATGTCCATCTCGGCATTGCAAGAAAGTATCTGTGGAACTGTCTAACGCATATTTAACTTTTTTTTGGCTTCAATACCTGGTATAAGGCGCTACAGCTACTGCCATTGGGGTTTTCATATGGAAGCCCTGTATTGTGTTATGTGTTTCTTTTAATCCACTAATCCACAGGTGCTATTGCTTTAAAACTGTCTCCAAGTTTACTAACGTGCTATTGCTTTAAAACTGTCTCCAAGTTTACTAACGTGCTATAGCTTTAAAACTGTCTCCAAGTTTACTAACGTGCTATTGCTTTAAAACTGTTTCCAAGTTTACTAACGTGCTATTGCTTTAAAACTGTTTCCAAGTTTACTAACGTGCTATTGCTTTAAAACTGTCTCCAAGTTTACTAACGTGCTATAGCTTTAAAACTGTCTCCAAGTTTACTAACGTGCTATTGCTTTAAAACTGTTTCCAAGTTTACTAACGTGCTATTGCTTTAAAACTGTCTCCAAGTTTACTAACGTGCTATTGCTTTAAAACTGTCTCCAAGTTTACTAACGTGCTATAGCTTTAAAACTGTCTCCAAGTTTACTAACGTGCTATTGCTTTAAAACTGTTTCCAAGTTTACTAACGTGCTATTGCTTTAAAACTGTCTCCAAGTTTACTAACGTGCTATAGCTTTAAAACTGTCTCCAAGTTTACTAACGTGCTATTGCTTTAAAACTGTTTCCAAGTTTACTAACGTGCTATTGCTTTAAAACTGTCTCCAAGTTTACTAACGTGCTATAGCTTTAAAACTGTCTCCAAGTTTACTAACGTGCTATTGCTTTAAAACTGTCTCCAAGTTTACTAACGTGCTATTGCTTTAAAACTGTCTCCAAGTTTACTAACGTGCTATTGCTTTAAAACTGTCTCCAAGTTTACTAACGTGCTATTGCTTTAAAACTGTCTCCAAGTTTACTAACGTGCTATTGCTTTAAAACTGTCTCCAAGTTTACTAACGTGCTATTGCTTTAAAACTGTCTCCAAG
This sequence comes from Engystomops pustulosus, assembly GCF_040894005.1. Lineage (NCBI taxonomy): Eukaryota > Metazoa > Chordata > Amphibia > Anura > Leptodactylidae > Engystomops > Engystomops pustulosus. The sequence goes on along the minus strand of NC_092415.1, from coordinate 193,748,754 downwards.
TTTACTAACGAGACTGCTTTTGCTTAAATGCATGTCTAATCTTCGCATGCTTCCTGTCTTCATATTGGTTATAGGGAGCGGTTGCTATTCCTACAGGGTTCTATAATTGGAAGCCACTAACTGTTCTGTATAGTCGTACTGTTTATTTATGTGATTGATCCCCCTGCCGACTATCGTGGTATCAGAGGAAACATGCCAAATAATAAGAAACTGGTAAAAGGGGGGGCGAGTACCATGGCTACTACCCCAAAAGAGCAAAGAAAAGCCGCAGAAAAGGCTAGGGAAAATGCTAAATCTAAATTGAATAAATACGCCCTTTCCCCGAAAATTCCACAGCAGAGCAGGCTTTCCCTGGGGGGAAGTGAGAAGGTGAATGAGGATAAGGAGGATGGGTCCCAGGCTGGTCTATCTGCCCACTCTGATGAATCATTGGGAGAGATAACGTCAGATACTTCAGTGAATAACATCTCTGCAGTTAGTATGGCTGAGACCATACCGGGGAAAGATAGTAATGGTCATAGCCCCTTAAGTAATCGTCAAGAAAAAATACAGGGGAAACAACATACAGATATTCCATCCTTAAACCAGATCTATGAAGCAATCTTGAATTGTAGGGGTGACATTAGGATGCTAACAACAGAGGTCACACAGGTGAACAAGGAAGTGTCTCAACTCAGGATCGATATTTCAAAAATGGGGCAGCGGTTGGATGAGGCGGAAGGTCGAATCTCTGGGTGGCCATATCTCTAGAGTATTCACACAGTTTTTTTTTTTTTTTTTTGTTTGTTTTTTTTTCTTTTTCTCTTTTTCGTTTTCTTCTTTCTCTCCCCTCTTCCTGTTGCATTTTATTGGTGGTCAGCTCTCGGTTCGAGTGGTCAGTCCCCCTAATAAGTTTTGGTCGACTTGAGAGCACTGAATGAAAGTTTTGTCATGGAATATTAGGGGGTTGGGCCCCAGGAACAAACGAGTTGCGATTTTTGATTTGATCAATAAACACCGTCCTGATATTGTTGCATTACAGGAAACCCATTTGACCACTGAATCAGCGGTCAAAATTGGAAAAAAATGGATTGGATGGATGTATCATTCCTTTTTCTCCTCATATTCGAGAGGGGTAACATTAATTTTTCGGCGGGATTTGGAGTACCAGGAGATTCAAGTAAAGGTGGATCCCGAGGGGAAATACATCTTTGTGTATTGTATTATAGAGGGTAAATCATGGGTTATTGGTAATATATATGTCCCACCCCCATTTTCCACAGGCGTAATAGTAGAATTTTTCACCTTTTGCACAAAGATGGGAGGATTATACACGCTATTAATAGGGGACTTCAACACAATTTTGGACATAGAGGCGGACGTTGCCCAGTTGGGTCCGGCTAAGCGTTCCTATCACAAACCTCATATGCTTAAAAATTTATTGGAGTCATTCGGATGGTATGAGACATGGCGGGAATTAAATAAAGGAAAAAGGGGTTTTTCATATTTCTCTAAAACTCACAATGTTTTTTCACGGTTAGATATGGCACTCATTAATGCTAGTACTTTGTCCCTCTGCACGTCATGCACTTATGGGACTAGAGGGGTCTCTGATCATACACCTTTAATATGTAATTTTAATTTAGGGAAAAAGATAAATACTAGGTGGTTTAAAATCACCCCATCATGGATAAACACATTAGGGAAAAGTGATTGGGTGGTAAATCAAATTAATGAATTTTTTTTGTTTAATAAGGGGATCTCCCCATTAGATTTAGTATGGGACACGGCCAAGTCTTTTATTAGAGGTATATTTAAGGCACAAATACTTAGGCATAAGAAGGAAACACAGAAAGATACACAGGTTTTGGAAAATAAAATACAATTACTTGAGGAAAAATATATGTCAGACCCCTCGGAACAAAATAGAATCAATTGGGAAGAAACACAAAATTTACATTCTGACCTTATCCAGGCCCAAGTAAATAAGAAAATGGGGGACCATGCCAGAAAGGGTTATATAGAAGCCAACCTCCCTGGGAGAATGTTAGCAAATTTAATTAAAGAGGAGAAAAAGCGGGTGATAATTAAATCTATAGAGGGGTCAGGAAATGGGACTCTCCATCGGCCGGAAGACATCCAGAAGGCCTTTGTGGAATATTATGAGGAACTTTTTGAGTCCAAGAGTACAATGACGGGCGATCAGTTAAGGAAATATCTTTCGCAGATTCCATTACCGCACCTATCAGGGGAGGAGAGAGCACTGTTGGAGGCCCCTATAACCCATGAGGAAATATTGAAAGTCCTCTCACACACGGCGCGGGGCAGCTCCCCCGGTTTGGACGGGATCCCGTTTGAACTGTACGAGTTATATAAAGATGAACTAATATCCCATTTATTGGAAGTATGGAATCACGCGATTACCAAGAGGGAGCTTCCTCCATCCATGAGGGAAGCCCTCATAACTTTGATCCCAAAAATAGGGAAAGACAGTAATAAGCTGGACTCATATCGGCCAATCTCCCTGATCAACACAGATAATAAGCTGTTCGCTAAACTATTGGCTGAGAGACTGAAGAGATGTATTAGGAGTGTGGTCCACGTGGACCAGTGTGGCTTTATGCCGGGCTGCTCCACGATGGACAATCTTAGGAGACTGTTTCTTAATCTCCAGTTGATCCCAGCCAATACGGGGGAACGTACTATCTTAATGCTGGATGCATCTAGAGCGTTCGATACTATAGAATGGGACTATCTTTGGGCAACTCTGGAGATAATGGGGTTCGGTGATAAGTTTATAAACCTGATAAAAACTTTATATTCAGGCCCCTTAGCCAGGATTTTGGTGAACGGGGAAGTTTCTAGGGTACTTAAACTAGGTCGAGGTTCTAGACAGGGTTGCCCTCTTTCCCCGTTATTGTTTGCCATAGCCTTGGAACCCCTTGCATGTCAAATTCGGCAATCCCCAAATATTAAAGGATTTAATCAAAGGGGTACCGAGGAAAAGATTTCGCTATATGCGGATGACATCCTGTTATTTCTGGGGGCCCATGAGGCCATCCCGAGGGTTTTTTCAACATTTGATGTGTTTGGGAGGGCCTCCGGGTTGACCATTAACTGGCAGAAGTCGGCATGTCTGCCAGTGGACCCTCTGGTAAAATCTATACCCCGGGGACTTAAGACGATTGAGGTAAACGGATGGGTGGAATATCTTGGGATTAAATGCTCAATAGACATAACCAGATATACGGAGCTTAATATAATGCCAGTGATAGGGTATATTAGAAGTAAGATCAAAACGTGGAAAAAACTACCCATTAATTTGATAGGTAGAATTGCCCTTATTAAAATGCAACTTCTCCCTAAACTCCTTTACGTGTTGGCTGCGGCTCCTATTTGGATCCCAGTAAAAATCTATCGGATTATAGAAAGCCTCTTTAGGGAGCTAGTTTGGAGAGGTAGGCAACCACGCCTGAAACTGGAGGTTATGATGCTCCCATATGAAGAGGGGGGCTTCAACCTCCCGGATTTAAAAGTTTATTTTTTAACATCACAAATTAAACATATCTTGACCTGGGATTGCTCTCCCCTGACAGGTCTTCCGGGTAGTGTGATCGGTTCAGGGGATCATACGCTTAAACTTAACATTTTTGAAGCTCTAGAGACTGGTAACTGGGAAAGACAGCCTATGAGGAAAACGCATCCCACAATATCCCTGATGGTTCAAGTGTGGCGTGAGATTAAATCCCTATGGGATATTGAAGATATTTTCCCCTTCTCCCCCATATGGAAAAATGCAAACCTGGGTTCACCCGATATTATAGAACGTCCATGGATAGAGAAGGGAGTAATTCACGTCCACCAGCTTGTCAGAAACGGTAAAATAAGGCCATTTTCAGCTATAAGAGAGGAGTATGAGATTCCCCCCTCATGTTTTTTTGCATACGTACAATTGGCCCATTGGTGGTCCTCTCTTAATAAGACGGTCCTGGAATGGGAGGGGCTACCCCCAATTATAAGATTATTGTGGATATTTAATAAAAGAAAGATTAAGACTCAAAAAATATATTCTAGTATAGTCACACAAAGGCACCGTAGGTTACTTAATAGACCCAGGGAAAAATGGATGGAGGAAATTGGAACTGTTGAAGATCAGGCCTGGGGAGATACCCTGAGAGATATAAAAAAGATACTAAAAATCCCTGCACATAGGCTGACGCAATTGTCAATCCTGCATAGGATATACTATACCCCAAAAAAAATTTCATTATTTTCAGGAGAAATGGTCCGGTGTAAACGATGCGGGGGGGAGAATGCTGACGATGTTCACATGCTATGGTCATGTCCATTAATGCAAAACTATTGGGAAGGAATTATTAAAGAAATTGTAAATTGCTTTGACACCCAAATCCCATTTCACTTCACCACCTGTATTCTAGGCATATGGCATAGGGAAGATGATAGAGCACTAGGGAATTACGTAGTTAGAAAACTGCTGTTTCTCGCTAGATTTTGTATTGTCAAAAAGTGGATATCCTCAGACCCCCCCTCACTCGCTTTGTGGAAACGAATCACGAACAAGACAATCCTAGCTGAGGGTTATGAAAATGGTAGAACAAACACCAGCTCTAAATTGATCTATTTGAGAAACTGGCAGAAATGGATAGATTCCTATTTTGCAATAGAGGAAAAGAAGATTTTAGGGATATTATAACTTCCCGTGAGATAGGGAAGGCAATATGGTAGTGGGGAGAGGGGCCATGAAATTGCCATACTTTGTTCACTCATTAATTTTATAATTCTTTTTTTTTTTTTTTTTTTTTTTTTTTTTTTTTTTATTCTCTTGTTAATGATTTATGGTGATTATCTAGGGATATGACTGGGGGGGGGGGTTGGGTAGGTAAGGGGTAGGGAGGGAAGGGAAATGGGGAGGGAAGGTAGGGGAAGGTCAAGGGGATATAGGAAAATTGTATCATGTTTTATAACGGTGACTACCCAAGTTAAAATTGTAAAGTTTGTTGTATATAAAAGTAGTACCTTATACGTGCTTAAAATATTTGCTATGTCCTGGTTTAAACATTGTTAATATTGGTAATGCTATGTTTATGCGGATGGGTAGATGTATAATATATGTGAAAGATTGATTTGATCTATGTATAATGCAAGCTAGAGGCCCACCTCTAAACCTGAAAGTAAATAACTAGCCGGTTGGACTGGCAATTATTTAGCAAGCATCCATAACTAGTAAGGGTAGAAACCTAATACATGTTATAAATTTCTTATATGTAATGTAGCACTTTATTTGTTATATGATTGTATTGCTGGAAAAATCAATAAAAAATTTTATAAAAAAAAAAAAAAAAAGGGGGGTAGAGATTGTTTCCGATGCTAGGTTATTGGCTCACCTCCCAGGGAATAGTGACTGTGTCTTAAAGTGCCCACGTCCCATTCTAGCCATCGCCCATAGCAACGGACATTGTGTAACCCTACAGGCTTCCCTCAGCTAGGCCAGTCATGTCCGCCCAGGACGAAGATACGGGACTGGCGCAAGTTCCGTCCCCTGGTCCCTCCTCAGGGTACCGGAGCATGTTAAGTCCTCCAGAGAGTCCCTTCAGCCCTGCTACAGCTAGTGTCCCTGGGACTCCCACCATGATGCCTCTGACTATGCCCTACTATCTGGGGGCCCCCTGGTTACCCTACTACGAGGGAGAATCACATACTCTCCCTGAATTCAGGGACAAGTTGTTAGCCACCTTCGCCTTGCTCCCATTCACAGAGGAACAGAAAGTGGGCATCCTCATCGGGCAGTTGAAAGGACCCGCTCTCCGGGAAGTCAAGTCTTGGCCCCGAGAACAGTGTCAGAATGTGGTCCAGATTCTTGATAGGCTACGTAACACCTTTGACAAGTGTACTGTCTCCGAGTTGAAGCAGAAATTCTTCGGGAAAAGACAGAAGCCCCAAGAGTCCCTCCGAGACTTTGCCCTCTCCCTACAGGAGACATGGAAGGCCATCACCTGCCTTGAGCCCAAAGACGCTGAAACCTCTGACCAAACCTTAAGCGAACAATTTATCAATGGACTTGTTGATAGAAATCAAAGGTGTCAACTAAAGATCATCTCTTCTCAACATGCCCAGGCCTCCTTCCTTGAGTTTAAGGAAATTGCCATTGACATATTAGGAGACCGACCACCTACTGGGCCGCAGAAAGAGCCTGAATCCGTGGAAATGGAAGAATCTGCTCTCGCTTGCCATCCCACGCAGTCAGCATCACCTACTCCTGCGGCTATGGAAGTTACTGGCATAACAGGACCGGGCCCTAATCTGGCGGACACCCTGCATCAAATCCTCGACCGGTTGACCCAGTTGGAAGTAACTGTCTCCGCTATGAGGAGGAAACCTCCAGAGAACCCGGTACGGTCAGCTACTCCTCGTGAATCTCCGACTAAACAGCGCCCAAAAGAAGCGAAGTCGTTAAGCACCTGGAGTCAGAAGAAACCCCGCCAGCGGTGCAGCTACTGCCATAAATATGGGCATGAAGAGAATGATTGTCGTCAGTTAAACGACAAACCCTTGGAGCTAAGGGACGACCTCCAAGGGAAGAACTTGTAAGTCCCCGAGATGCTAACTGGATGCCCAGGTTCGTGGGGACTCGCCCCATGGTTCATGTAACCATCAATGGAGTTACCCTACCGGCCTTAATTGATACCGGCTCTCAAGTGACCACCCTCCGGAGTGCTGCCTTCGAGAAATGCCGAGGAAAAGCATCCTTAATCCAGCCTCCCAAGGCTTACTTGAACATTATTGCTACGAACGGAAAACCCGTACCCATCCGCGGCTACTGGGAGCCCACGCTAACCATTGGAGACACTGAGTTAACCAGACAGGGCGTAGTGGTGACACGTGTGCCCGAAAACGGTAACTTCTCCCTGGTACTGGGTACCAATGTCCTCCGCAACTGCTACCCTGAAGTGCTAAAGGCTCTCCACGACTCCCTGCCAACAGTGCCCAACGGTTCCCGGAAGGTAATTCAGGAGACTATGCAGGTTCTAGCGGCGCAACAGAAGTTTGCTGGCCCTAATGGGGAAATCTGCAGAGCCCGGATCAAGGATCCCCAACCTGTCCGCCTGCAACCTGGGACTGAAACGTTAGTATGGTGTCGAGCCTGCATGGGCGTCCAAGGTCAAGACTACCAGGCAATAGTAGAACCTCTACCAACGGATGAAGACCTGCCCATTCTAGCCGCCAGGAGCCTAGTCACTGTGTCCCGAGGACAAGTACCCATTCGACTACTAAATGTGGGAGACTCCCCAGTGGATCTGAGAAAGTACCAAGCCGTAGCCACTCTCTCCAGCGTGCATCCTGAAGACTTGGTGGAAACCGCTCTGTCTGCCTCCCAACAGTTGGAAGTGAAGCAAAGGGCTGAAGGTGAGCCTGCCGAGCAATCCTGGTGGCTTGGGCTCAATATTGGAGACGACGATTTTACTCCTGCAGACCAAGTACAAGGTGTCCTGGATGTCGTTATGAAGCACCACCAGGCCTTCAGCAAACACCCACTGGATTTTGGGCAGACTACTCTGATCCAACACACCATCCCTACTGGCTCTCATCCTCCTATCAAGGAACGGTACCGGCCCATCCCTCCAGCCCGCTACCAAGAGGTGAAGAAGCTGGTACAAGAGATGAAGACAGCCAACGTTATCCGGGAGAGTCACAGCCCATGGGCTGCCCCGCTGGTCCTTGTGAAGAAGAAGGATGGAACCCTTCGATTCTGTGTTGACTATAGGAAGATCAACAATATCACCCACAAGGACGCCTATCCTCTGCCTCGAATCGAGGAATCCCTCGCAGCCCTAGGGTCAGCTGCTTACTTCTCTACCCTGGACCTGACCAGTGGCTACTGGCAAGTGGCCATGGCGCCGGAAGACAGAGAGAAGACGGCTTTCACCACCCCAATGGGCTTGTTCGAGTTCAACAACATGCTGTTTGGGCTATGCAACGCCCCAAGCACATTTCAACGGCTGATGGAGAGATGTTTGGGTCATCGCAACTTCGAGACCGTCCTGCTATATTTGGACGACATTATCATCTACTCCAAGACTTATGAAGACCACCTCCACCATCTGGCTGAAGTCTTCCAAATCCTGACCCAACATGGGTTGAAGGTCAAGCCATCCAAGTGCCACCTGCTACAACCTAGCGTCAAGTACCTGGGACATGTGGTGAGCGCTCATGGAATTGAGCCAGATCCAGAGAAGATTGCAGCTGTGCACGACTGGCCTACCCCATCAACCGTACGGGACATCAAAAGCTTCCTGGGATTTGCCAGTTATTACAGGCGTTTCATCCCGAAGTTTGCCCAGCTGGCGGCTCCCCTGCAAGAGCTTCTAAGGGGCCTGCCAAAAGAGAGCCAACGTTCCCGAGTATCCATTGAGTGGACGGCCGAACGAGAAGCTGCCTTCCAGATGCTCAAGCAACGGCTGACTGAACCTCCGGTGTTGGGATATCCAGACTATAGTCTGCCTTTCACCCTATACACTGATGCCAGCAAGCAAGGTCTAGGGGCGGTATTATCCCAGCTCCAAAACGGAACTGAAAGGGTCATAGCCTACGCCAGCCGTTCCCTCCGAGAACCGGAGCAAAACGACCAGAACTATAGTTCCTTCAAGTTGGAGTTTCTGGCGTTAGTCTGGGCTGTGACCGAAAAGTTCAAGGACTACCTAGCTGCATCATCTTTCACTGTCTTCACAGACAATAATCCGTTGGCGCATCTGAACACCGCACGTCTTGGAGCACTGGAACAACGGTGGGCCTCCAGACTTGCCAATTTCAGCTTTACCATCAAGTACCGGGCTGGTAAGACCAATGACAACGCCGACGCTCTGTCCCGTCTCCCTGACCAGTGGGAGGGACCCTCCACGGATGCTCAGTGGGAAGATGTGGAAATGCCAGCGTTCTATGCCCGGTTTGTGCGTCAAGATGCCCAGAGAGTTTACTCCCTACCGACAGAGGCAGAGCCAGCTACTCCTCAAGAAGAGTCAGAGCCCCCTGCGGAAAAGGACCTCTGGATGAGTCTTCAGGCTGACAGCCGTGCCATAGGAGAAGTAATGGACTATCTCTCTAGTGGGCGAGTGCCTGAAAGAATCCGGCGCCGAAGAGCTGATGGAGAACTGTCTCAATTGTGGCGCCAGAGAAAGACTCTGAGCATGCACCAGGGTCTGCTAAAGAGAAGAACTCTGGACCCTATCACTTATGACCGGCTATACCAGATTGTGATTCCCAGGAGGGACGCCAAGATAGTACTGGAAATGTACCATGACCAGTCTGGACACTTTGGCGCTCAGAAGACTGAGGCCACCCTCCGAAGGCGATTCTTCTGGGTCAACATGAAGTCCGACATTGAAGCCTGGTGTCGAGAATGCCCAGCCTGCGCCATCGCTCGAGGAGAGCGACACAATCAAAGGGCCCCTCTACGTCCCATTGTGAGCCAACGGCCCTTGGAGATCCTGGCATTGGACCACGTGAAGTTGGAGCCCAGCAGATCCGGTCACAGTTATGCTCTTACGATCATCGACCACTATACCAAATTTGTGGTTGCAGTACCTGTCAGAGATCTGTCTGCAAGGACTACCGCAGCGGCCCTGTGGAAAAGCTTCATCCTCCCCTATGGCTGTCCGGACCAGATCCTTACAGACCAAGGAACAGCATTTGAGTCCCAAGTCTTCCAGGAGCTGTGCACTCTATATGGCTGCAAGAAGCTGAGGACCACAGCCTATCATCCCCAAGGCAACGGGCTTTGTGAAAAGATGAATCAGACTCTAATCAATATGCTGAGGACTCTGACCCCTGCAAAAAGGGCTGACTGGCCAAAACTATTGCCCGAATTAGTGTACCTGTACAACAATACCACTCATTGCTCCACAGGATACACCCCGTATTATCTGATGTTCGGGAGACACGGCCATCTCCCTGCTGATATGACCTGGGACATGGAGTCCCCTGATTCCCAGTCTTTACTCCCTCAGACTGACTGGGTTCACGAACACCAGAGGCGCCTGGCGGATGCCAGAGAAGTTGTGGATCTGCGGTTGGAAGAGGCCCGAGAGAAACAAAAAAGGGACTTCGATCGTAATGCCTGTGCTGAGCCTTTTGCCCCAGGAGATCGAGTGTGGCTGCGCAACAACCATCCTACCAGTAAGCTAGATGGGCGTTGGGAGCGTGAGCCATACCTAGTTAGGGACAGTCTCTCCCCTGAAGTCTACGAGATTTCAAGAGGAGACCGTCCACCACTCCGGGTACATAGGAACCGGCTGAAGAGATGTCTTCGTCCTTTTGCCCCTATGTCTACACCTCTCACCTCGACCCCCAACTTACAGACCTCCTTGTGTTCGCCTACCCCCAGTTTCTTGGAACTTGTGACTGTGCCTCAATTCTGTTTTGTTTCCACTCCAGTAAGAGGTACCTCGCAGAGACCATCATCCCCACCGCAGTCTCCAATACTGCTGCCTGTGGAGGATGATCCGGCTCCACTGTCTGCAACCCCTGAAACATCAGAGCCAGCTGAGACTCCGACTCCAGCGCCTGAATCAGAGGACGACGATGAGGAGATTGTTATCTTCTCCAGGCCGGAACTTCGAAGGTCTCAAAGGGAGACAAAAGGTAAAGCTCCTGCGTACCTGCAGGAGTACCAGCTGGTGACCCGCAGGAGCAGGAGGCAGGTACGTTTTTCTGACACCGAAGTACTTACCACCGAGGAAGATGCAGAGTAACCCCTGAAGGGCTGTAGCCCGCTTCAGGTACTGTACTATGTACATATTGTATATTTCTGTCCTTACCCCAAAGAGCCAGAGACTTTCCTGAGACTCTCACCCCTATTTATCTCAGTCAAGAGACATACCTTGAACTGATTATTGTCATGTACTATGATAGCACCTCTTCCTCTGCCACAGCAGAGATTTCTTCAAAGGACTCTGTCCCTCTCAAAAAAAAAAGAGGAGACCCTTTGCTTCTTCATTGCACTTTTCCCCACATCAAGGGCTGTACCCAGAAGATGGACTTTGTCACTAGAGACCTTCTGAGAGACTTTTGCCAGATACTACAAGGGAAAAGTGGCCATTGACTATTATTTTGCACTTAATGCCTTCCTTTTAGGTACGGACATTCTGTTTGCACTTTTTATGCCTTTCCTTTGCAGGAAAAGAGACATTTACTACCGTGCTACTCTGAGTAGCCTATCCACCTCTGTAACGTTTGTAACGTTCAAGATGTGTACCCATTGGGCTCCTAAGCCAATGTGATTTTGCTAACCTGTTGCACACTGTCATATCTGCCAGTAGTCTGCATTAACCCTTTCATAGGCTTTTCAGGTTGTAGTGTGGCTGTGTTGGACCGTCTCTATGTAGTACAATGTTTTATTGTGTCACATATGCCAATGTATGCATATATACACTATATAATTGCCGCCAGGGAAGAAGTGTTGATAAAACAAATATACAGGCCTTGGTGCAAGGAGTGGATTACAGGACATGACACCACACCTTTCCTACTGTACAGTTCGGTTTAATGGCGTCAGCGACCAACTGTCATACAGCTACATGTTTTTTGTCTTAGTCCGACACCAACCCAGGTGCCTGTCTCCAGGACCATGGGCGGTTTGTCCCTACACCTCACATAGCCTGCCCTTCCCAGAAGTGCCCTTAGCCCCCTCTGTGCCCCAAACCATCTGTAGTCGAGCCGAGGGCGGCTCTTTCAATTGCCCCCGGGGTATGCAACACCCTCGCCGATGCAATGGCGAGGTAGTGCTTGCGAATACGTCCCACCTGCATGTAATCCCATTACACAACATGGTTCTAATAGGACATAGGGATATTGCAGTGGTGAATCCTGCCTGGCAAGGCAGAGGTTAAGTATTTTGTATAATGCCAGATGCTGTTATCCAATGATATGTGTTACATCCTGTGCTCTGTAAGCTGAGATGTGATTGGAGGAGCAGCCACCACCTGACCAAAGGGAGGTAATAAAACCTCTGGCCAGGAATGTTCTGGACTAGATTATTCTAGTAAGGATTCAGAGAGATTCTGTTGTAGGAGAATCAGTGAGTGAGTGAGAAATCTCTGTCTAGCCCATACCAGAGCAGGAAGAGCTTAGCCCCTGCCTCTGAAGAGTGGAGCATTAGACTAGAGTTAGTATAGTGAGGAAAAGGGGTATCATCTTACCTTTGAAGGTGATACCTGAAGCCCTACAGGACAAGCTGAAGCTTCCTACCAGGACACAGCTGCCTCCCAGCCTGCCCTCTACTTCCAGGCTGGTGAACTATCTCCTGAGGCTTCCTCCAACTCACATCTCGGCACCCTACCTTCCTGTTAAAGGCACGTTTGCTGCGGTTCCTGCGGTTCAAATAAAGAACTGTAAGTTGTTTGCTTCAACTTCTGCCTCCGTCTGGTCCCTGCTAATACGGCTGCCTTCATCACCGGCACCCTGTCCATCACCCAGAGACTCACACTCGGGACATTAAGGGGTTGCCCCAGGGAGATCCGCTATAGCAGCCGCTCCCTCATCATTTCTTGCCAACACCACCCTGCTGGAGACCTGCCAGGCTGTAGGACAGCCCTCCGGTTCCCCCGTACCAAGCACCGTGACAATAGCGTGCTTAGGCCGCAACCGCCAGCCACTCCGGTACCGCGGGTCCCGGCTGACTCCAGGCCTCACCTCAAGGGCTAGGCCCCGGTGGGGGATGTTGCACATCTATCTATCTATCTTCTATCTATCTATCTATCTATCTATCTATCTATCTATCTATCTATCTATCTATCATCTATCATCTATCTATCTATCTATCTCATATCTATCTTATATCTATCTATCTATCTATCTATCTATCTATCTGTCTGTCTATATATCTCATATCTATCTATCTATCTATCTATCTGTCTATATATTTATCTCATATCTATCTATCTATCTATCTATCTATCTATCTATCTATCTCATATCTATCTATCTATCTAACATCTATCTATCTATCTTCTATCTATCTATCATCTATCTATCTATCTATCTATCTATCTATCTATCTATCTATCTATCTATCTATCTATCTATCTATCTATCTCATATCTATCTATCTATCTCATATCTATCTTATATCTATCTATCTATCTATCTATCTATCTGTCTGTCTATATATCTCATATCTATCTATCTATCTATCTATCTATCTATCATCTATCCATTACCTATCCTTTCATATCTATCATCTACCTATAAATCTATCTCATATCTATATTCCCCATATCTTCTGCAATTCCTAAATGTACACCCCCCTCTGTATACCCCAGGGTTACGTGTTGTACCTGATCCGCAGTATCAGGGTGATGACAGCGCCATAAAGTGAATTCCCCAAAAAAATTTTTAAAAGAATTTAAAGGAATTATTGTAAATACCCACTACAAAACCTACTACGGGAAGAGGTAACCCGACCCCAATAAATCGCAGCTCCCGATCAGCAGGTCTCATCAGCAGATCCTGACCAGCGTCGGCCATTAACACCGTTTATCTTCGGAAACCAAGTGTCATTCCTGTTAATCCCAGGAAATGCCTGTTATTTCCTTTTCCTACATCCAGAAGTGTAAAAGCGAAACCTAAAATATACAGATATTTCTATCACTGGTGGAGTATATGTGATGATCCCGCAGTAATGTCGTAGAATCAGAGGTGACTCGCTGCTCGCTGACCTTTCATTGTAAAAAGTATTTTTATCAAGTGGTGAAATCCGATGTGCACAATCATTACCCGTGAGATCCTATATATACAGGGGGGTCTAACATACAGAAACTTCTATACAATAGTGTAACCACTGTTACGTTATTATGACTGTATTATGCTTCAAGAGGACCTGTCACCCCATTTATCGGCACTAGGAGCTGCTTACAAAAGTAAACAGCTCCTAGTGCTTGATCACGCGCCGCAGTGTTAGAGTGATAGCGAAACCTCCGGTAACGCTATCAAACACTGCGGCGGGTATAGTGTAATCATCAGACCGCTTGCAAAGTTGTCCGATGTATTCATGAGGGGGCGGTCCAAGGCGCTGCCTCTTCCCTGGACCGCCCCGCTCGCTCCATAGGCCGGCAGTGACTGCCGCGCGGTAGGTGGCAGTCACCGCCCCTAGCCACGCCCCAACCCCGCCCCCTCATGAATACGTCGGACAGCTTTGCGAGCTGTCCGACAATTACACTATACCCTGCCGCAGTGTTAGATAGCGTTACCGGAGGTTTCCGGTAACGCTATCACTCTAACACTGCGGCGTTTGTTCAAGCACTAGGAGCTGCTTACTTTAGAGTCTTTAAGTCAGCTCATTGACTTTGAAGAAGATTTTCTTATATGTAAGCAGATGAGATTTCACATGAAAGAAGGAATTTTAGGGTATTTCATTACTTACCTACTTGAGGAGGCTGGGAGCTCACATGTATTTTATAAAGGTTCTGTGCATTCGGCAATAGGCATTACACTATTTTTAAAGGGGTGGTGCACTTTATAGTAGGTGGCGGCGTTATTCAGCTGATACGTTTTTCATCATTTTCAGTCACTCACTCCCTTCTGTGTTTTTCTTGCCTCTTCTTGGAAAGACATTGAGATAATTGGTGTAATGTGGAACAAAACAAGACTCGGTGTGAGCAGTGATTGTTCTCCTGCTTTCCTGTTGGCAGTAAATCTATTAACAAGTAGCCGGGACTCTCCCCCATCGCGGTGCTGTGTCAGGCTGTCCACAAAGTGAATGAATCAGCAAAATGTCTTCTCTCAATGTTTTATTGAAGATTTTATCTATCTGGATTTAAGGTAAGTGAAGGTGAACTGTCTCGGTATGAAGTTATATTGTTGTATGTTACATTGTGTCACATTGTATGATACTGTAAGAACCCTTGTAGCGACATAGCCCCAATACGCCATGAAGCATAATAATTGGGGGTGACCAGTGGCTGTTCAGATGTTTTGCCAGAGGCGTAAATAATTGGGCCCCATAGCAAACATTTGGCCATGCTCCATCCCATAACTGTGCTATCTAATCAACCTGGAAATTGATAAAGACGAGGTCCGCACTCTTGCTTGCTTGTGTCGAAACTTGTATCTTTTATTTATTCATGGAAAACAGCCGTTACAAATATGGATACAATCTGACGCTTTTCTGACCTTCTTGGTCCTTAGTCATATGACTAAGGACCAAGAACATCAGAAACGCGTCAGACTAAGGACCAAGAAGGTCAGAAACGCGTCAGATTTTATCCATATTTGTAACTGCTGTTTTCCATGAATAAATTAAAGATACAAGTTTCGACACAAGCAAGCAAGAGTGCGGACCTCGTCTTTATCAATTTCCATTGTACTTGGGGGAGAAGAAAGGCGTTCCTGGAGGTCTACGCACCGGGAGTAGAGCAGGTCTGTGAATATGTGATCATAGATCACGATTACTTGGACTTATCTAATCAACCTACCAGTATGTTTTTGGAGTGTGGGAGGAAACCGGAGTACCCGGAGGAAACCCACGCAAACACGGTGAGAACATACAAATTCTTTGCAGATGTTGAACCTGGGACTCGAACCCAGGTCCCCAGCGCTAAAAGGCTGTAAAGCTAAGAACGTGCGACTCATTAGCATAATTTTCAAAGTTGATTTTAGAAAGAATGAGGCAATGAATAACATATAGAAGAAGATTGCCAAATCCACGGTGCCTGGATCTATGAGTAAGTGTCCCCGGTTTGTCATGATGGCAGAGGACAGGCCAGGCCACATAGCAGACTTCTGAATCAGGCCCACACATTTATACACTCCTACACACATACAAATATTTATACACTTATGCCCACACATTTATGCACTGTTACATACATTTACACAGATCTGTCCCAGTAGCTGCTGACCACGTGGGGGAGTAGACGGCAGGAATTAGAGATGAGAGATTCCTGGTCCTGTCATTCTGCTCTCCCCCGACATTTCTTATCTGAGTCTCCTTTTCATGCTGTGCAGTTATATAGATATTGGAACATATTTATCAGGGGCTTATTTCTAGCACTTGCGATTATTTTCCCCAATCTGCCACCTTCACCCCAGTGGGGCGTGAAGGGGGCACCACGCGGCCGCGATTAGACCGGCGCCATGCCTGCACACTCGCTGCAGCCAGAGACTTATCAAATGTGAGAAGTCGCAGGCTGCGTTCATTTCTATGCCAGGCAGCGACTGGTGTGGAAACGGACGTTGTGCAGGACCCTGCTGGATACATCAAGAGGCAGGAGCCTTTTGATGTATCGGGCTGCAAAATAGCAGCGGCGGGACTATTATACGCCGGCGCAGGAGCATCAGGGTATAATAAATTACCCCCATTATGTATATAATGGTGCACATCCTGCATTCTTTAGTGTGTCAGGTCGGATGTCGGGGCCCCCTGACACTGCGGGCCCCTATAGCAGCTACCACTGTAGTCACAACCCCGCATGATGGATTTTGATGGTAGATTTCCTTTAACGCCAACACTGATTGTAGGTGTTAAGGGAGGGGGAAACTGAGCTTAAATACTTGAACTTTGCTGTTTTGATCATATCTGACAGAACCTTCAGAATAAGCCTCCAGCACAGCTGAGGACATAATAATAATAATATAATAATATTAATATATTAATTCTTTATATAGCGCCTACAGAATACGCAGCGCTGCACAGAGTTTTCCAAATCGGTCCCTGTCCCCAAAGGAGCTCACAATCTAATCAACCTACCAGTATGTTTTGGAGTGTGGGAGGAAACAGGAGGACCTGGACGAAACCCAGGCAAACACAGATAGAACAAACAAACTCTTTGCAGATGTTTACCTGGGTGGGATTTGAACCTAGGTCCCCAGCGCTGCAAGGCAGAAGTGCTCAAACAGGCCCCAATGTTCTCTCCGATCTCATCACTGTCTGAAGTTCCTGTAATCTCTAGAATTCTAAATGCTTTTATAATATACAGGCCACACAATAAGAAGTCTGAAAATAGGGTCATATTTTGTAGTGTTTTATTTTACCAGGACTTATTCGAATTGTTGAAAAATGGAACAATTGACCAAATTTCTTATTTTGCCTTATTTCTCTTAAAATTGAAGTTGTCACGAAACATTGTGATTCTGCATCCTCCCTATTGTGTAATATAATGTACCATGTAAAAATAATGTCATTTACGGAACTATATTAGTTTTTGAGAAGAATGCGGAAGTTCTTGAACTATCGAAAATTGATACTTTCTATAGAAAAACTTCCTGAACATCTGTGATTGTAACCACAACGTAAAGAGGAGCTGTCATCCGCAAAATGCCTTGTCCGCAATAACCATTGTGTTCCCCATGATAGTAAAATCACTCTCCTCTGTTATTCCTCCTAGAAAGTTATGAACACATTGACACCTGGGTGGTACCACGTAGGGGTGTGTCCCTGCACAGTCAAGCACTGTCCAATCGGCCATTGTCAAGTTTGGAATATCACACCCCCTTTGACAAGGGGAATGAACAACACACATTTAAATTGTTAATTTCCAGGAGGAGTAAAAGAGGAACAAAACAATGAAGACTTCTAGGGAAGCAATATTCAGAATTGTTAAAGGGGTTATCTGAAATTATGCAAAAATCTGGTGGGCAGTGGGAGGGGCTGCACAAAAAATAAACGTTTACTTACCTCCTCCAACACTCCCGGGGGTCCCTATTTACAAGGACACGGCACCTCAGTGCTGACAGCTTCCAGCTGCCTGATGCGCTGACCTGTCAAAGTGCTGTATCAGGCGCAGGAACGCTGGGACAGGTGGGCGTATCAGGTGCTGGAACGCTGGGATCGGTGGGGGCCTATCAGGCGCTGGAATGCTGGGACAGGTGGGTGTATCAGGCGCTGGAACGCTGGGACAGGTGGACGTATCAGGCGGCCTAGAGCTGTCGGCATCAAGGTGCCATGTCCCTATAAGCAAATCATAGCACCGAGGAACCCTGACGTGGGAGACCGGCAATGCCGGAGGAGGTAAGTACACATAAATTTCTCTGTTTATTGGCTTCAAGGGGGCGCAGGGTGTTGGACTCCCACAAATCTAAAATTGAGGACCTATTTAATGGGTATGTTATCAATATTTTTAGAAACACCCCTTTCATTCTTAATAAATTCACAGCTTAAAACCACTGGAAATCTGCACCAATTCATGGCTTCACTGTGCATTGTAACTTTAGGGAGTTTCCATCTGGACAGTGACAACAAGATCCTAGTTTCACAATACAGTTATTTAAAATGACAACCGTACCCCCTTTCTACCAGAAAGGTAAAGTCTCAATCTCTTTAGAGAAGATGATTCTTTACTGTACAGGCAGTGATGCTGCATAACCTTGTTACAGGTCATGAGTTCAATAGAACTTAAAGAAGACCGGTCATGTCAATTTGGGACCCTAAAACCAACTACAGGTCCTTTTTAACCTGTTTAGGGTCAAAATTGACCTGTATGAGGCCTGTAAGTGGGAAAAAAAAATTACTTTTATACTTACTTAGATGTGAGTCCGATGAGATACATCGTATTCACATCTTCAGATCCCAAGTTGCAGTACGGGAAGTGCAGCCGGGACAGTGATCTGCCAGTGAAGGCACCAAGGGAACAAGGGATGAGGTGAGTATAAAGTTTGGGACACTAAACCACTGGTCCATAAGGACCTGTGGGTGGTTTTGTGTCCCAAATCACCCTGACAGGTTCCCTTTTAAAGAAATCTACCTTAAAAATCCATCATGATTAACCAAAGGCACTTAGGCCTCTTTCACGTGAACATATATAAAAATGGCCGCAAGCTTCCCGTACCATTTTCATACGATTAGCATACAGCCACATTCAATTCAATCGTCAATTCACCCCATTTGTCAGACACCTTTTTATTGGGCTCTGTAGCACCCAGAATTATGGTGTCATTTTAAAGATAGTTATCTAATCTCTTAAAATGAATCAGGATCTTGGTCAGGAAATGGAACTTTATTTGTAGCTCACGTTCTCAACTGTGTCTAACTGCCAGTATCTCTGGTTCTATATCACAATCCATTTGGAATTCTTAAATACTTATCTTTAAAATGAGACCAGAACCATGGTTTAGGTCAGTGATGACAAACCTTTTAGTCAGGAAGTGGAACTTTATTTGTAGCTCAAATTCTCAACCGGTTCTATATCACAATCCATTTGGAATTCTTCAATACTTATCTTTAAAATGAGACCAGAACCATGGTTTAGGTCAGTGATGACAAACCTTTTACCTATCTCTGGTTCTATATCAGACATGAGATACATTTTAACAGTATTTTCTTTATTCATACTCTATTCTATACTCTTAAAAAGCATCACATGTCGATTGTTTTTGCTCATTCAGGAAATCATTTATTCTGAACGCATTGACAAATCAGTTTGACATTTCATGGAATCAGCTCATTTCGACGGGTGCTCTTCTGATTCCCGATAAATCGTTTCATACAAGAAATTAAGAAATAATTTCCGAGTAACAACACAATGAACTTCATAGCCTCCTATGTGTAGCTACGGCCAATAGTCATTTTGCTTAGAAAAGCAAAGTCAGGACTGGGAGTTCCTGTTTGCTTTTAAGTTCCATGTGACAGGATATTTCTTTATCATTTAGAGGCCACGACTTTCCCTGGATGTCGCAGTCTTCATCCAGAGGTTCTCTGTACACACAGGTTCAGCTCCGACTTCCGACAAAGCAGAGAATTCCAAACTAAGCAGCGGGAAGAATAATGAGATATTTACAATGACTGCCACCATATTACTTGTGCTTTTATACCTAATCTGGCCGTCACATCAACTGGGTGAGTTAATCCATATCTATTTGTTCTTCTGATCCTAATTATAGTTATGGTCATGGATTATCCGGGTTATCAACATTAACCAATTACATACCTGCACCCTGTAGTCCTGGATGAGTGCAACATGTATTGTATGGAAAAAGTGATACCATAGGAAACAATTCTTGGATAGGTACATTTTATGTATGTGTATATATATACACATATATATACACACACATACATACATACATACATACATACATACATACATACACACACACATACACACATACATATATATATATATATATAAATATTGTATAGTTCTTCTAAACTTTGGGGGTCATTTACCTTATTTCTCCCTTCTCTGAGATCTTTTTTTTATCCCTTTTGTGATTCTTTTTTTTTTTGCACCTGATTTGTCTTTGACAAATAAAGTATTTTTTGCACCTTTGCAAATTTTACAAGAGGCACAATTTTTTGCGCATATCACACCATGGCCTTTCCTAAGCACGGTCAGGACTGGCGTGTTATTGTGCCATATAGGCGCAAATCAATGTTAAATAGGGCGCAAACATCTGGATGTAGGAGAAATACAAAGACAAATTAGGCACAAACCAGGATCACTGCTGCAAGGCGAAAAAGGCGCAAAAATTAGTGCAAATGCGCTCAAAAAGTCACTATAAAAGGCGCATCAGACTAAGATAAATGACCCCCTTTATCTTCTTCAGAAGATCTTAAGTTCCTCAACATGGTACCATAGGGATAGCAAAGCAAAACTAGGACATGCAGGGGGTTACACAGGGTGCGGAGTGGGGCAGAGGTTGGATCTGCAGGGGGATAAAGAGGTGGTAGTTGTAACTGATGCATATAAATCTGTTGTGTAACCTTCATAGGTTTGACCAGATGTAGTGAGGAAAGGACAGGGCTACAAATTGACGTGCTACCGGTTGGGTAGATATATGGAGAAGTTGGTTTTGTTAACTGGCAAAGCCTTTTATTGGAGAGATAAGGCCTTGTATTTCGATGCTGGAACTGTGTCTTCATCAGGCCATAACATCACCAGGTGTCTGTTGTGTCTAGGATCCATATCTAGGCTGATCTTAACACATGTAGGTTGTATCAAGATACCTTGTTCTATGATCCATTCATATTGAGGATTAACCAGTTTTTCCAGGATTGGTTCACTCAAGCAAGTGCCCATATATCCTGATACAAAAGGCATTGTCTGTAACTAAGTTTCTCTAGCCAATTTCCAAGATAGTACGAAAGAAATTGACCCAAGGAGGTACTAGGTTTGACCAACTATTCTCTTATTTGTAAGGGGAGGGGGGGGGCCTTAGAGAAGCTGATACAAGTCCTGAATAAATTGTCCAGAGACAATAATGGAAATGTATAATTTCAGGGGAATCTTTAACCTCGTGCGGTCTGGGCTCCTAGATGATATATTATGGGATGATATTAACCAGTTCCTGAATGTTTCCAACAATTTACTTGACTGAGCATCTCAAAGCTCCACTGTCGTAATCCATAGTCTTCATACGTGGACAAGAGGTCTTCAAACCCCCTCGGAGGGATTGCTACCTCTTATCCCATTTATCTATCGATGACTGGATATCCTAGGCACCTTGCCTATACTGTAGACGATGGTCATTATTTTATAGTTTCATAGTTTATACGGTTGAAAAAAGACACATGTCCATCAAGTTCAATCAAGAAAGGGAAGGGATTGGATGTTCTTCTTTTCATCCTGATGAAAATAAATCTCATCTTTCAGAGTCAGACACTTTTTTAATCTACAATGAAAATCACAAGAAATGTTTGGAAGGCAAGAACACCATCGTCGTCGCCGCTCAGTGTAACGAGAAGTCCAACGCACAGAAGTTTCGGTGGATTTCTAAACACCAGCTGATCAATGTGGAGACATCTCAATGCCTGGCCGTGTCTTCTATAGCGGAATGGTCAGCGGTGACTCTATACACGTGTGACGGCAGCAGCGAGCTCCAGAAATGGGATTGTAAAAATGAGACTTTGTTTGGAATTGTGGGATCTAATCTTCACTTGAACTATGGTAACAGAAAGGAAGAAGTCTTACTCTATAAGGGCATTGGATTCTGGAGTAGGTGGAGAATCTACTCAACGCCAGATGATCTGTGTACTAAAGCGTATGAAGGTAAGTAGAATATGTCTCCACAGGAAAGTCTAACTTTCAACTTTTCAACCTTTAAAGTAAACCTACCATCATGGATGTAGGTAGATCTGATGGCAGGTTCCTTTATTTGGAACAAGTCCTATACTTTTTATTTCAAAGTCTTGAGTGCCCGAAAACAGTTTATCTTGAATATATGCAAATTACTTGAAGAGGCTACTGGGGCATGGAGTTGCCGCACCATGGAGCCTCTTTGTAGACATCCTGCCCTATCTTCAGTGTGCAGCTCGGTGGAACTGCCTGCACGTGTCTGTGAAGCCACTTGGTCTGCGCATGCGCAGAGTGCAAACTCAAGGCTGCGCAGCCTCTGCTTCTCGGCTTCTTGGACAAGTGCGCACAGCACCAGCGAGCTGCATGTTGAAGGTAGGGTAGGAGGGCTACAAAGAGGCTACTGGGGCGTGGAGTGGAACTCCACGGAGTGGCTACTCTACGTTCCAATGGCCTCCTCATGTAATTTGCATATATACAAGATAAACTTTTTACCAAGATATTGGCCTCTCAAGATTTTGAAATAAAAAGTATAGGACATGTTCCTAGTAAAGTAATCTGCCATCGGATCTACCTCTGGCTCACTTGGAAGGTTTCCTTTAACAGATACCCCTCCCTTGATACCAATACAGTTGGATTATTTTCTCTAGTCTCAACCATTCACGAGATATCAATGCTGTAAGTTTCAGCACTCAGTAGGTTGATTAGTTTCTCTCTCAGATGGGCAGTCCCGGGAGGTTTTTTTTCCAGCCCATCTGACAGAAGATAACCTAATTAGCATATTGGGTCCCAAAATTATCACCACTGATTGCTTGGGAGTGGTAGGGGCTAGAAAAAAAATTCCAACTGCACCAGAATCAGCAAAGCAGCAGCTATTAAAGGACATCTACCATAATTTTCTGGGTGGAAGACTGTCCCATAGCAACTTGTTACCTGTAGGGCATGAGGGATCCTCTTTTCGCTTCCTCCTGAGCCGCCGTTACATTAAGAAAATACACGGGACCTTGAGCGCCTCTGGCTCATTTGCATGTTTTTAAAAGTCTATTTTCTCTATGTAATGGCGGCCCAGGAGGAAGCGAAAAGAGAATCCGGGCTCTTCCAAGACCTAATTTATGCACGCCCCCCAACCTCATTGTTATTCCCTGCTCCCATGCCTCTCCGCGGCCAGAGAGCCGGTGACGTCACCTGGCCGTCAGGAATTCTCGCTCAGGCGTTTGATTTTGTATCTTTTGCGGCTCGCTTGTATCCTGTGCGGCTGTGCAAGAAATCAAGCAAGAATACATCACGATATGGCATGGGAGCGGGGAATAACAATGAGGCAGGGGGCGTGCATAAATTAGGTCTCGGATGAGCCAGGAGGGACTCGTTGGACGTGACCTTGAGTGCCTCTGGGATGAAGAACCACTTCTGGGATCACCAATAGTTGGTTCTAAAACTGGGCCCAAGCCTTCTAGGGGGCCCATGGCCACCCACCATGGACCTTCACCCATGAAATCCCTATACATCTGTTCCTGCTCTCAATACACATGTACACAAGAGCCATTTCAGGGCCTTTGAAGGTCCTCGAAAGGTCCTGAAACCTGCAGATTGAAAACAGGCAGAAGGGACACATCCTCCATTCACCAAGAGGCTCTATTGTGATGTCTCTTCAGGTGGAACATCAGCAAGTTCTACCACAAAAACAAGCTTGATAGTTCATAACAGTGCGGAATTGAGAAGGCCTTTAAAAAGTTTCTATTTTCTTACTACTATTGGTTTTGTTTGGAGATCAGGATATGTTTGCAGTATTGTATATGTGGATGTCATACTGTAGCCAGTGCATATGGTCTCCTTGGGTAGGTTGATTACATATGGCTTCCAAGACAGCCTGTGCCATTGACAATAACATCAAGGCTTCAGGCCAGAAAAAAAAATTAAAGACCCCTATATGTAGGTTTTATTTAAAGGAAATCTACCACCAGGATCAATGTTTGTAAACCAAACACACTGACATACTAGTGTGTGCCCCCCTCTAGCAGGATCCACTCTTATTTATGCCAATGTTTTTCCAAAAGAAAGCTTTAAAAATGATGCAAATGAGCCTAAGGAGCTCCAGAGCCCCTAATTTGCATAATTTTTAAAGCCACTTCTCTTAAAAACACAGGCTTAAGAAGCTAAAAGGATCCTTCCAGAGGGGGCACACACCAGTATGTCAGTGTGCTTGGCTTACAGTCCTTCATCCTGGCGGTAGATGTCCTTTCATGATTCATATCGGTGAAGGAACCATTGACATTACAATAATAAGTGCAACATTTCAGGTTGTAAGAACCCTTCATTAGGTTAGTAAAATTATGAGCCAAACCATAGGATATATGAAGGATATTGAACTATTGGACTGCTCTTCTAGTTCTCTTTTTTGGAAACATGTCTATGTGGGATGTGGTCATGCCCTTCGGAGCGTAATCCAAACCACAGAGTGTTTTGGAAAGTGATGTGTGATCTACTGCTGACAGTAATATCAAGTAATATCAATAACATGCTGTCTGCCCATGTACAATAGCTCCTCCTGCTCTATATTATACTATCTGTCATTGATGTTAAATATTATACCTTCATAAATGAAATAATCAATGAGAACTTTCACCTTGATTTATAGTCACCTAATGAGCATTGCCGATACTTTTCTTCTACGCAGAGATATACACCTTAAAAGGAAACGCCAATGGTCAGCCATGTGTGTTCCCCTTTAAGTACGATAACAAATGGTATCCAGATTGTACGACTGCCGGCCGATCGGACGGATTTCCCTGGTGCTCCACAACAGTAGAGTATGAGAAAGACAAAATGTATGGATTTTGTCCATCAAAAGGTAAGTTATTTATTTTTAGGCTTTGTGTTTTGACCCTTCTTCAGAACCACTGCAATTTTGCAGAGAAACTTCCTTGTCCTTGTGATCTCACCCTTATAGATGACTTACAGATTGCTAGTTCTTATAAGAGCTTCATATGACCCTGATGGGTTGATGTTTGGGTCTCGCACCCCTGATCCTACACTTGGTGAGCATCTCTCAACTCCACTTGCACAGCACACTCCTCCTTTTGCCACGGTCCCAACAATCCCTGGAGGACACAACCCTTCACCCACGAAGCTCTCCCACGTAACCTGCCACTCCTGCCACTCGGCTCTAAAAGTTGGAGCAAGTATGAAGGATTGTACAGGGAGACTGTACTACTTTGTATTCAGCAGTATTCGTGTCCTTATGATGCCAATACTGCTGATCCTGTGAAAGGAGAAAGGGCAGGTTCAGGGTCGGCTCCAGGTTTCAGCAGGAACCTTGGTAGCAGAGCTTCAGTGGGCCCCTTGAACTCACATGGCGGCATTTAAAATTCAGGAACTAGAACAGTCTCCTGGTCCCTAAAATATTTCCTAGTGTATCATACCAAAGAGCCCCTCATGGTAATTTTATTTACTACCCCCCCCCTTTCCGGAATCATAATAATAAATAAATAATAATAATAATAAAGCCCCCCTCAGCCCAATGGATTCCATATGTACAGCCTTATGTAGGCGCCCCAGCAGCTCTGGGCCCCGGCACTTGACCAGGTATGCCCAGCGCTGGTGCCGGCCCTGACCAGGTTACATGATGGGGGCCCTCTTATGCAGTTCACTGGTGGGGTCCCCGGGGCTCGCACCTCTGGTGCCCTCTCTATAATCCAACCATCCCATATACCTACAACATCGCGCTACATTTCTGAGTATCTAAGCCTATGTTATTGAGTCAACTGTCTGGAAGTTCAATTTGGTTGGTTATTGTTTGGTTTACTGTAGAATGTACTTACTTTATATGAGATCATATGATAGGGCATCTTCAATAAAGGGCAGTGCATTAGGCACCAGAGTGCAAACTACGACTGACCCGTCTATTTTTCACATGTGCATGTAGACAAATTAGATATTTACTATATTAAAAACTTTTTTTTAAATATTTGCAAATTTAGTTGACTTCTATGACCCCTTGATAAATTTCTCCCATTATTTTTGAATAACTTAATATGCTAAACATCTCGGCCCAGAGCCATTACAGTAATTTTTACAACATCACATGACACTTGTCTTGTACAGCGTATATATATTTCTCTCTGCTAGCGCTTGCGGTGTGATACGATTATTATTTTAGGCTTGCACTACACTCATTACCAGCATAACATGAAACATCTGCTCCGGTCATTTACCTCCGATAATGTTTCTGTCAACACCAGATCCAGATCTCCATGTTTCCACGTTTCCTACATGTCAGCAACTTCCCTGTCTCTAGCGCTGTTTATGTGAGGTCCCGTTATCCGAGAGCCGATTTGTACTATTTAAATTTTTAGATTTAAAAAAAAAAAAGTTTAATTAATGATATATTTTATCATCATGGCCAGATGTAGCCGAGTGGAATGAGAGAGTAAAAAAATCCCATAGGATACACATCACTCTCCTGTTGTTCTATTGGCTTTGAGCGACAGCACAATTTAATTAAATTTTTAATTTTATAGCACAGAATTTTTTTCTCGCTGTTTTTCAAATTCCATACATAAATTTTTACAAATACCTAGCAAAAAAACATACTAACATTAGCAAAACGGACTAATCTGTGTCAAAAACATCATCACATAGATCCACAGGCGAACAAGGGAATCCTCCACTTTGGACTTGAGTCAAGGGGGGCCTAGTTTATACCCCCTGCAGAGCATACTCGGCAGCATAAATATATTCTACCTTTTAGATGGTTATGGGTCTCAATTGCTTAATCCGCTACTGATTTTGCACCAAAATGTGTTCAAAATTAATAGCAGGTTATAATGTGGGTGGTTTGGGTGGCAGCCTGGGGACCACGAATTCAAGGGGGTCCATGGTCAGCCAAATCATCTACTAAATTTGATACTGCCTTAGATAGTAAAGAATACAAGACCCTTTCCAGGACCTTTGAAGGTCCTCCAAGGGCTCTTAAGCTACAGAAACAAAGTTGACAAACGGGACGCCCCTCCTTTACAAAGAAGCTTGGTTCTGATCTCATCTACAACTTTCATATTACCTTGCTTAAAGGGAAATTGAGCAATTTGAGATGCTAAACCGCCCACACAGGTCCTTATGGACCAATGGCTCATAGTAATGAATACTGTGCAAAAATGTCATATATCATCACACAGTAGTATTGCAGTACAGGCGGTCCTCTACTTAAGAACACCTGACTTACATACGACCCCTAGTTACAAACGGACCTCTGGATATTGGTAATTTATTGTACTTTAGTCCTAGGCTACAATAATCAGCTGTAACAGTTATCACAGGCGTCTGTAATGAAGCTTTAGTGTTACTCCTGGTTCTTATGACAATCCAACATTTTTAAAATCCAATTGTCACAGTGACCAAAAAAAGTTTGACTGGGATTACAATAATAAAGTGTACAGTTCCGACTTACATACAAACTCAACTTAAGAACAAACCTACAGACCCTATCTTGTACGTAACACGGGGACTGCCTGCATATGGTAGAAACGATCAGACCATATAGAGTTAATATACCCTAGAGCAGTGATTTTCAACCTTTTTTGAGCCGCGGCACACTTTTTATACTTAGAAAATCCTGGGGCACACCACCAACCAAAATAGCACAAAATGACACTAAAACAGTCATATTATACATATAGTTAATAATATAGATTCTAAATTTATTTTACTCACTCGGTGTGAAACCTGGGCCTGTTTCGATAAACACAAAAGGGATACAAAACACAGGGGGCACCATAGTTTGGGGAACTTTCCCCGCGGCACACCCGACCATGTGTCGCGGCACACTAGTGTGCCACGGCACACTGGTTGAAAATCACTGCCCTAGAGGGTCTAAGAAATAGTAAAAAAAAAAGTTTAAAAAAAGTCTAAAAATTAAAATAAATTATAAAAAAACCTAAAAGTTTAAAAGTTCCCTAAAACTGAAAGAAAACGTTATGAACAAAATGTAATAAAAAGTGATTAAAAATGTTGCACAGTCCAAAAAATGGTAGCAATGATAACGTTAGCTCATTTCACAAAGAATGACACCTCACACAGCTCCGTACACCAAAATATGAAAAAGTTATTAGCGCCAGAAGGTGGCAAAATTTTCTTTTTATCCCCTACTGCCATGTAAAACTGCAGATTTTTTCCAAAAAAAAGCTGTGAGCAAAATCATCATAGCAGATAAAAAAAATGGAAAAAAAAATCTCATTTTTCATGTTCTTTTGCATTCCACCTCTGTATTTTCCTAACTTTGGCCTTTATGACCTTTTGTTTGTTTCTTATCCATAAAATGTTTTCTTTAATTCAAAAAAATCGAGTTTCTGTTCCCTGACATTGCGGGTCTGGTACGTTGACACCTTGTTAACAGGCAGTTTTTGTATATTGATAGAGGAAGTGACCTCGGGGTCCTGTCAGAAAGTGAGTGGCTTCCTTTTTCCTGTTCTCCCGCATTCGTGCTTAGCTGTAAAGATAATATCCAAGGAAAAGGGTCAGAGTAAACAATAGTCGACAAAAAAGAGATCCTTTCACGTGTCAGAATGTCATTGCGGCTTCCTCCTCGTCTGTGGGGGACTACCAGATAATTGGTTGCCGCTCGGCTCTCTGGGGCTTCATTTTTTACAATAACCTTTTGTCAGCAGCAATAAAACTGCAGTTATATTTCCGAGTAGAATCACTTTATTTTGGCTCGTGTGGTCTAAGTATATTTGGGGTTGTAAAAACAGCGTGAGGATGGGAACTTTTTTAATGGGGCATTGGGGCAGATCAGTGATGGCTTCAACTCTTCTGTGCAGTCTTTATGGCAACTCTTATCCAATCTTATATTGCAGAACGCTGACAATTGTCATAGCTATACATGTCCATCCTTAACTCCTTGGAACACCAAAGGCATGACTAGACCTACCTTTACATCCCCTTTTCTTCTTTTTGTTCTGGTTAGGATAGCTCTTTAGGCTAATGTTGAAGCTGGTAGACTCCCCGTGACAGAAACCTGTCATCAGGGAAGTAATTTTTACCTGAAGACAGGCTCCAAAAGCATATGGCATGTCCATTTAAAAAATTCCTTCTTCAGCTATATGAATAAATCCACTTTTAATAGTTGATTAATCGATTATTATCTTGCTCCCTGCCAGCAGTTTGAGAAGAGTCTCGGGGAGGGGCAGTTCAAACGGCACAAATCATCTTCTCTTCAATCCCTCCTCCCATCCTTTTCACTCAGGGAATCATGAGTGAGGAGGAGGGATTGAGAAGACGACTTGTGCCGTTTGAACTTTCCCCCTTTATCCCGGGACCCACCGCGCGCTGCTGGCAGGGAGTCAGGTAACGTAAAATAATGAATTGAAAAAGCACCGGATTTATTCATATTGTAGACCAAGGCAATTTTTAAATGAACGTGCCCTAGGCTATTGGAACCTGTCTTCAGGTAAAACTGACCTGCTGAGCCTGTTACAGCAGCGATGATGGCTCATCAGGAGGCGGAGGGGCTGGCAACGCACACTAATATCAGGGAAGTACTGTATGATGTGTGCTCTGGAGTAGTTGCAGCTCTGCACACTTACTACAGGTGCCACTGCTGTTCCCTATCCTTTATGATGTGTCACTGTCTGGGGACCTTATGAAAGTTTGGGGCCCTTGGCGATTGCCAAGTTTGTCACCCCCCCCCCTTCAATATCTCCTCTATAACACTGGCCCTGCCTGTGCACTGCTATTCAATAGCTCCTGAGGCATTGCGCTCTTAAAAAGGAGGAGGAATTTGTGCCTCTGGGCCCCCTGTCCTGACAGGGCTATGACTTGAGTCACACTAGACCCCCCTACCCTGATGGTTTCCCTGCCTGGATAGCTACAATGCCCAATTCTTCCTGCAGTGCTCCCAGTGCCACCGCTTAGCCCCCTAGGGAAGAAGACATTTACCTTTTCATGTTTCTGCCACTATAAGAAACACTATCGTTTATTTCAACCATAACGCCTTGGGTCAGGAGGACTTGGTGGTGGTTCATCATACCCAAGTTCAATGGGGCGCCAGGCCTATGTAGCTGGGATTCGTCTGTAGTCCTTAATGGACTGAAAGATTAAAGTTCTTCAAATGTTTTCTTCTCAGTCACATCGGACAAATTTTGGACAACAGATTCTGTAACCGGAGTCAAATATCAGATTAATACGGATTCAGCCCTCACTTGGTACCAGGCCAGAAGAAGCTGCCAGCAACAAGATGCCGAACTGCTGAGCATAACCGAGCTACACGAGCAATCCTTCATCTCAGGTAAGATAGGACCCAATATTAGGTGGAATCGGAATGTTCCTTCCTTTCTCCCTGCTTTGAAATATCCCAAGATGAGTGGTGTAAGATGAAACAGTTCGCTCTGCTCAAAGATGATCACATCATGGCGCTCATCTTGAGACATCATGAGCAAAGAGGAAATGAGGACACATCTTTACATGGATAATTAATAATATACAAATGTACTCAATTTTTAAGCGCCATACAGTTCATAATTCACTATTTTTAATTTTAGGATTAACAAATGTCGTCTCCGTAATCCTATGGGTCGGGCTCAATAGTCTGGACTTTAATGCTGGCTGGAGATGGGATGATGGAGGACCTTTTCGATATCTGAACTGGGTTCCAGGTGAATATTGAGGTTGATTTTGAGTGACAATGGATATATAAGTCATATACTACGGCAAATTACGTATAACGAATTCAATAATTAGAAATAATTAGATCCTTAGATACATAAAGATGAATATTCTCGAAAACCCAAGTGTTGACCTTGTGAAGCTGTCTTCTTCTGATGCAAATATCTTGTAATGTGCTATAGGAAATCCATCGACGGAGCCTGGGATAAATTGCGTAGCACTAAATCCTGGAAAAAGTGGCAAATGGGAAAGCAAAGAGTGTGGCCAAAAACTGGGGTACATCTGTAAAAAGGGCAATAGCTCAGAATCTTATATTCCACCATCAGGTAGGAAAATATTTTAAAAATTCTAAAATTCACTTAAACACATAAAATTTTCAGACAGATTAGATTTGTACTACATATGTAGTGATCATGCATGATCTTATTATAGGCAGTGACCCCATCTCTTGTCCACCATCTTGGATACCCTATAATGGCTACTGTTATACTTTGCGTAAAGAAAGTAGGATGTGGAAGGACGCCATGGTATCTTGCCGGAAAGAAGAGGGAGATCTCGCAAGTTTGCACAATATTGAAGAATCAAGCTTTATTACCTCACAGTTTGAGTTTGGTAAGGTATATTATCAATACATTTCCAATCATCAATAGGTCCTATACCATCAGCTTAAGCTTTTGTTAAGTAATCAGTGGGGTCCCATCCCCAGGATCTTCATCGATTAGTATGAATGAAGCCCATATTGACTTTAAGTTTACTTGCTGCTAATTGCTTCTTTTCGGAGGTTGAAATTTCCATAAATTGTATTCCCATTTTTTAGGAGATGGAGAATATGTTTGGCTCGGGTTGAATGACTTGAAGACTCAGCTATTTTTTGAATGGAGCGATGGATCACCAGTGACATATACAATATGGCAGAGAGGAGAACCAACTCACCAGACCAATAAACAAGAAGATTGTGTGGCCTTATCTGCTAAGGTACAAATACTCAAAGATGGTCTAAAATGCTTACGGTGCCTACATTTCTGCCATGATTTACCAGAATTTTCTGTTACATTATCGGCAAATTTGGCCTTTTCTGGTTAAAAGGAACATGTTTTCTATGAATCCTGCTCCAATGTATTTTTTGTGGTTTTTAGAGAGGTTAGTGAATGGTAAATGCAAATCTAATCTCCCTAAGATATGGTGCCACCTGAGGCAAGGTTCTCAACTTACTTAATGGATGATGCACAACTGATCATGAGATCATCCTTTTTACAGGACGGACAATGGGCAGACCACATGTGTGAGAAGAAGTTTCCATATTTATGTAAGAGAAAACCACTGCCTGTGGATCCGGGGCAAGCGCCTACTGAGGAGCAAGGGTGTGATAAGGTAACACCGCTTCTTATGTTCTCCTAATTGATAACATGCATGTGCATGTTAGACTAATTGAGCAAGGATCAGGGGAGATGTATGGACACCTGAAACAGAGTTGGCTCCAGGTTTCAGTAGGCCCCTTAGCGACAGAGCATCAGTGGGTCCCTTTGCAGTGAAGTCACATGACGCCATTAAAAATTCAGAAACTAAAACAGTCTCTTGTTCCCTAAAATATTCCGTAGTTTATCATCCAAAAGATGGTCCCCCCATGGTTATTTGTATACAGCCCCCGCATGGTTATTTTATATATAGCACCTATGGATTCATTAGATACAGCCTCCCTCACCACAGTGAATTCCTGTACAGCCTTATGTTGGCCCCCCAGCAGCTCTGGGCCCAAGCACTTGCTTGGGTATGCCCAGTGCTGGCGCCGGCCTGACTTGAAAGGTGACCATAGATGAGTCCTCACTGGAACATTGAGTTTGAAGGACTATCTGTATCTTTAACGACATTATGGATACATTTATAAAAGTTCTACTCTGTCTGATCATATTAAAGGGGTTGTCCATCCTTCTCTCCTCTTTCAAGTTGGTTAGAAGGACATCACGTTCCTACTGTTGTCAATTTTGTTTGTTTGAAGTCATAGAACTGATTTGTTCCCATTAATTGTATATATTGATAGGGATGGAAGAGACATGGATACTGCTGTTATTTCATCAGTACATCGGCTTCCACCTTTCCTGAAGCAAACAACACATGTAATGGAATAGGAGCATACTTGATGACTGTAGAAGACAGGTATGGATAATGATTCTTCATTCTATGCAAATCAACTTTATTGCATAGAATAGAGATTTTCAAGCTTATATATAATTGATGACCTATTCTATAAATATTATGTTGTTGGGGGTCAGTCTGGACCCCCACCGATCAGCTGATCACATTGGATCATTGGAGCTATCATGAATTTGAGTAAAATTGGGTTCTTATCCGATGTTGCAAGTAAAAAGCTCCTTTTCTCGTTTTTGTTAATTTTTTTTAGCCATTTTTTAACCATTTCTTTCCTTTTGAGCTACTTAAATTTCATGCCAGATCATAAAAAACTATTCACTCATCTCATTCCACTAAACAGAGAACTGAAATTTGTCTCAAAAGCATGAAGAATGCATCACCTTGGGAGATGTAAATGCTGAAAGTTTACTCTTTAGACCCAATTCTACTGACCTTTGCTTGCAATTACATCAATCAGTCATCTGTGAATGGTAAAATAGTGCATTTATGGTATAGAAGACATATGGCAGGGCAGCTTGGACCACCTGACCCTACATCCTCTGCCGTATTCTGCCGTCCTCAGCGGATACATTGTTATCATCGCTCGTGTCAGTAATGCTGAACCGGCATCTGTGTTGTCCAAACTTCCTGTAGACACTTATCCTCAAGAAAGACAGTGAGATAAGGAAAGGAAAGAGGTTATCAGACCTAAAGGAAACTTTGTGCAAAAAGAAAAAATTCTCAATGGGAATGTAGTAGGGGGGTAGCTGCGGAGATATGAGTGTCTGCAGTGCCTGGGGATTTTTGGAGTAGTATCCTGTATGGTGATGCGGTACTCAGGATATGTAAAGAAGAATGATAATATTTGTAGGATATGTGATTGACAAAAAGTAAAAATGGCGGAAAACCGGCACAAAACCGGCATGAAATAAATATTTTATACTGGCGGCACCAGCAAAGTTGTACAAAGTTCATATCACAATGAATAGAAGAGGTTGTTTTGCAATCATTTTTGTCCATATCATATGATCATATTTGGGGGTTCCACCATTGGGATATTCATCCATCATGACAGCGGGAGTTCCCTGTCCATCATTGGAATTGGGTTACAGTTACATTAACTCTGTTTAATATCTACGGCTTACAAAGATAACTGGACACTGCAATCGGCTATTATTCGAAGTCCTAGATAGATTTATATAATTTGGCTAAAAATATTCAAAAATGGATCATCAATATCTGAGAATGGAACCATAGGCAGACAGCGATGTTCTCTCTGTAGGGGTCAAGCCAAGTTACTGCAGCTCATTTCCCATTAGTTTGAATGTGACCTAAGCTGCAGTCCCCTATTCCACCACTATACTGAGAACGGCACTGTCTGCTTCCTGTCACATTCTCTTGTTATTGGGTGACATTCTCTGCATCAAGGCATCCAAAGTTATCCCCGACCACCAGGGAATTAGCGGGATATATGGGATTAATCCACCTGCCTTAAATATGCCCCTTTATGTGTGGGACCTTACATACAAGTGTGACAGGATTGACTTATGTTTTCAGGTTTGAGCAGGCTTATTTAACAAGTCTGATCGGGTTTAGACCAGAGAAATATTTCTGGACTGGACTCTCTGATACTGAGGAAAGAACCACCTTTACATGGACCAACAAAGAAAAGGTTTTGTACACCCACTGGAATGCGGACATGCCAGGTAAGTCACTGAATGTCCCTGTAAGAACCGGACTGGGTAATCTGTGTCAATCTAACTATCCCACTGCAGCTCCTCCTCCCCTCCCGCAGCAGATATAATAATATGTAGCTGCATCCCCTCCTCTATCTCCAGTTTACAGACTGCAGTACTCCAGAAATGGGGGACATATTAGGGGGCCTGTGATAAATTTATGTAATGCATAGACAGGTTCACCCGGGGGCTCTCCATTCTTTTCCTTAAAGTGGGGTCCCAAATAGCCACCTCTCTTTACTCCCTTTCTAGGAAGTCCCCGGGTTACATACAAGATAGGTTCTGTAAGTTTGTTCTTTATTTGAATTTGTATGTAAGTCGGGACTGTATCATTTATACCGTAATTGTAACCCCAGCCAAATTTTTTTTGGCCTCTGTGACAATTGGGCTTTAAAAATTAATAATGAAGCTTCAGTGCAAACACCTCTGATAATGTTACAGCTGATTATTGTAGCCTAAGGTTAAAGTACAGGAAATTACCAACATCCAGAGGTCCGTTTGTAACTAGGGGTCGTCTGTAAGTCGGGTGTTCTTAAGTAGGGGACAACGTAGAGTGTAAAGACAATGATGGTTTGTCTCAAACTAATGACATCTCTTTACAAAAATGTTCATAAAATGTTTCATTGAATTTTTAAAGGCAGGAAACAAGGCTGTGTTGTCATGAGAACTGGAAGGAAAGCTGGATTATGGGATGTGATAAACTGTGATGAGAACGCAAAGTACGTGTGCAAGAAGTGGGCTCAAGGAGTGACGCCGCCACCACCGCCCACCACTACAAGGGAACCAACGTGTCCAGATGGATGGAAAGCCTCCAGCCGGGCGTGCTACAAGGTAACACCCCAAGACCCAGGCGAGCACGAGGCAAGGGGGGGGAAGGAGTGAGCGCTCCTCACCTCTCCCCTCTCCATAGAAAGCCAACTGGGTGCCGTAGACCTCTATGGAGGCCGTGATCTGGCCACAAATTTTGCAGCCACATCACGGCTCCCATGATGGTCTACTGCATGAGGCCTAAAGAGAGATTGAGAGGGCGAGACAAGAGGTAGACAAAAATTTAAGGGCCATGAGCTAAACTCAGAGAGAAACTTTAACTTTTATTAAACGTTTTATTAAAAGAGGGTTCTGAAAAAAAAAAACCTAAAAAGTTATCTCATTGGATCTGTGATTTAAGCTGTCAGTCATTCCTAATTCCCTGGGTGAATTATGTATGTTCCCTTTCCCATTTTCCACCCTCACGCACCCTGATTTATTAAAATTGGTAAGTGAGAAGGTCATTTCAGAAGTGCTGTCAATTAAGATCCAATCCTTTTTATTAGCTGATGTACAACACGTTCTGGGGACGGACTCTTTTTACAGAGTGACTAGAATAATAGAATAGAACAGTAAAATTCATATATAGAAAAGTTCAGAATGTTTCATAGGTGATGCATACAATAAAAAATCATACAATATAAATCCTAATGTGAAAGGATGCTCGTAACAAAGGATAAGAAGAACAATAACGCAAAAGTACAGTATATAAGAGAGACATAAGGCATGCAAGGTTAACTTGATGTTGATATTAAAATTAATTACCGTACTTGGTATGAGGATGTAATACAGTTAAAAAATAGTCATAGAAATAATGTAAGTGTTGTAATATAATATACAATTAGGGGCGGAGTAAGACCACCATGGGCTCTGGGCTGTATGAATATTATTGCCCCTACAAGTCTGGAATCAGTTCCTACATCTGGTACTAGAATCAGCTTCTTGGAGAATAGAGTGATAGAGATGTGTCCATTCTACTGCTTTCAATCGGCGGGTTCAGGACCTTTAGAGGAGCTTCAAAGGTCCTGAAATGGCTCTTGTGTACATGTGTATTGAGAGCAAAAACAGATGTACGAGGATTTCATGGGTGAAGGTCCTTCTTAGTATAGAATTTGGCGGGTGGTTTGTGTGGCCATTGGCCCCCTAGAAGGCTTTAGACCCGGGCTACCGCCATAACCACCCATATTATAATACACTACTGTATACAATGTCCTTATTTTAAGTGAATGAGATCATAATTAGCAGCGGGTCAAAAGTTATCTGTTTTTTTACTTCCAATCTACCATTGTCCTTGCTGGTTATAGCTTAACCTGAATACACTGGTGCAGCAGCCATCATCCCAGATTGCTACAAATTTTTGTTTACTTTACTAACATTTTATCCAAACATTACAACCTGTGTGTCAGAAATGTTCATAATTTATTACATAGTTTACATAATCGCTTACTAATTTAATATTAATGTCAGAAATGTCATTTTTAGCTGGTGACGGGTTCCAATAGCCTATGTTTTGCTGATTTTAAAAATGCCAGCATTTGTCAGCATTTTGATTAATTTCTACTACTTTATAAAACTTTATTTTGCATTACCTAGCTGTGTGTGCCTGTGTCTCAGTCTTATCATGAATTCTTCCTTTACTCCATAACATCCCTCTCCCTCCCCTGCTCAATGCACAAGACAGGAAGTGGGGAGGGGGGAGGAAGCTGCATAAGTGTGTAGTAGAGAATACTGATACAGGCACACACAGGCTGCAGCTGCACCAAGGAGACTCACCCAGATAATGTGAAATACATTTTTATGAAGTACTGAAATTATTCAGAATAATGGCAAAGGCATTTTTAGGCTATTGGAACCTGTCACCAGCTAAAAGTGACATTCCTGGTGACAGGTCGCCGGTCAATTCCTTTAACCTTTTCTAAATTCCATCTGGTAAATGAGCTAATTTTCCAAAGGGGAATAGCTTGAGTAATCTTTCTCATTGAGGAGACTTTCCTTTCAGGCAAAGCTTTATAGTAAGAAAAGTATGCAAATGAAATCATACCATAGACCCCTTCCTGTGAACACCACTATTTTTGGATGTAATGATGAAAGGCACAAACCTGGAACAGTCAAGTAGAATTTGTTGAAAGCAAATTTTCCTGCAGAGCTTATAAAGCGTTTTACAAGCTGTCGCCTCTATATCTTTACAGCATTACATGAAAGAAATGGTCGATAAAAAGTCCTGGTTTGATGCCAGAGATTTTTGCCGAGCTATAGGAGGCGACTTATTGAGTGTCACAGACAAGGAGGAAGAGTCATCGGTGTGGGCGATGCTAATGTAAGTAGCAATGTCACTTTTTGTTACATTTTATTTTTAATAGAAAAACGGGTGAGATTTCACGTAAAAGAGGGGCTTCTAGAAAGGACATTTCATATTTACCTGAGGGGGCTGCTAATTTAGTGGGGTAAAAGCTGGTGACAGGTTCCCTTCAAGTTATTATACGCCGATCCAAAAGTTAAAATAAATCAGGAATTAACTTAGACATCCAGGATTCTTAGAGATAGTAGATAGGGTCCTCCTCCCTTCCCCTAACTCTTTGCCCTTTTTAATTTAGCCCATTGGTATTCATACCACGTTTTATGTATATGCTCATTGTATACATCGGGAAAGTTCCTGTCTGATACACTGCTGAGCAATGTAAATGCTCAGCGGAGGCCTTAGAGGCTATGAGGGACGGATGCAAAGTATTGTATCCTTCCCTGGCCTCCACTGAGCATACACTCTGTGAGGTCTGCAGTGATGTCACTGTCCATATAAAAACTGTGACGTTACTGGGGGAAACACTCTGAACATAGGTATCCGCCAATCAATGGGGGAGAGGGAGTAACAGGATGAGTTATCCTACTGTATATAAGCATACAGTTGAATATGTCCTAGCTATTTGTTTTAAGATTTTGTCTGAATCTACCCAATGTATCCTTACAACCGCGACCTACAACGTGGTGTGAACCCAGCCTTATATGGATATAAGGGGTTTCAGATGTAGGGGGGATAAAATACTATGATAAGATGATGATATTTTATTATGTGCCCAGGACCCGGAACCGCTGTATTTATGCGAGGTTAGAAATGAGGTTGAGGAAGGTGAATGAAGACTGGAGATTAAAGGGTTATTATAGGAATATACATATTTAATATTCAAATAGGTCATTAAATTATAATGGAACATGCAATTAATTGGTGATTTTAATTTTAGCAAAAATTTTAGCAAAAAATTTATCCGGAAATACACTATAATGATGAAAAAAGGGCTACTGGCCCTGTAACTCATCATGTACCGTTGTAGCTGGCTTAAAGGGGTTTTCCCACTAATGAAAACTCTCAAATTCTCAAATTTCTATCCCCTAGTGATGTTAACACAAGAAAGATCATTTTTAACCCTTTACTTCACGATTTTATTGAGTTTTATTGCTGTTTTAGCTCCTATCACTCCCTAGGCTGGTCAGTGCAAAATGTGTGGGGGGGACTCTCTAAGAAGACACATTGGGGCACATTTACTTACCCATCCTGTCGCGTTCCAAGAAAGTGTATTGTCTGACCGGAATGCACTCTGACGCGATTCACTAAGATCGTGCGCCCCATATCCTGCATGTGTCGCTTCCCCACTCAGGTCCCCAGAGTTCACCTTCTTCTTCCTGGTGCATGTAAGTGCATTGTCTTGCAACACAATTTGAATGTTAAATCCCGCACTCAGTCCGAATCAGTTGGATTATCCAACACCCCCCCCCCCCCCCCATTTCTGTTGCATGAAAGCCGGCACAATCTGATCGAGTGCGACAAATCCCCAGTTAAATATCTGTCACAGCGGTGCAAATCCCGAAATTTCGAAAATCCGACGAAAGTGCCACCCCCCCATTTGTGTCGTATGAAACCGGCACCGATGCGCCACAATCCGTTCGCATGCGCCAAAAACCCGAGGCAATTCAGGGCAGAAAGGAAAAATTCGGGAAACCCGGCGAAAATGCGTCCAACGGACCCTTAATAAATGCGCCCCAATGTCTGCTCTCCTACTACATCTCTGCTATTCCACAACACACTAAACCTGCTGTGCCTCCCCAGATAAACAACTTATCTGTATGTAGCTTGTAGTGCTGCTCATGCTGCCGGCAGGAAGTCAGTGTCTGTGTATCAGTGAGTGAGCTCCGTCCGGGAGCAGAGCCAGAGACAAGCTCCATGAAGCATTAGGCAAGATGGCTGCTGACCCTAAAGTCAGAAATTACAGGGTCATGTCTAGAGGCAACTGAAATTGTATACACCAGGACTGATAGAGACAGGTTGGACTTATAGCTGTGCTATGTAGCATTTTTGTTAATAACTTTGAATTAGAGAAAGGGTTATTTTGTTATCTTGAGTACATTTAAGAAACTTGTCTTTGTGGGAATACCCCTTTAAGACTAAAACTATCTGCTCCTTGGCTGGTGACATGTCCACATCACATGTATTGATGAGTTGAAGGGACAAGAGTGATGTCATTTATATGGAACTGTATGTAAGGGGTGGGGCAAAAGGAGAGGAGTGACATTTAACATGGGTTTGTATTTTGGGGTTAAATAAACTTTACCAGGGTAAATACAAGTTCCTAACAGGGTTATCCATCTTACACGTAGCCCGGTAAAGTTTCTCGGGTCATGTGATCTCGGGCAGCAGGACTCAGGACTTCCTGTGATGTCCCATGTCCTGCTGGCTACCTGGGGATGGAGGATGCTGTGAAGTTATAACTGAATACACATCCTCATCATGATAACCACTCCCATGTCAGTAGTAGGAGGGGCGTGTACATAAATGACTGCCCGCCCCCGAACTCAGTAGGACCTGGGACATCACAGGGAGTCCTGCTGCCTACAGGTGACTCATGGCTCCCGGTAACTACAGGGAAAGTATATGGGTGACCATCTACAGTCTTAGGCCTCATGCACACAACCATATGCACTTTGGGGTCCTACTAATGGTTTTTGTTTAATATTTTTATTATCATTCAAGGAATGAAGGCGTCTACCGACACATATTCTGGGTTGGTTTGGTGAACAGTGACCCGGATGAAGGCTTCACTTGGTCAGATGGTTCACCTGTAAGTAATTCCATTTATTTTTTCGATAGTTTTCCATTGTTTAGGCACTATCCAGGACTGCCGGTAAGTGTACGCAGGACCCAGTGCACTGCAATGCGTAGCCATGTGTATTTATATTGCTATGTTGCCATCTAGTGGACAGACTGCATTATAACGTGAAAATATGATGTAGGACCTTTCGATAGTTTTCCATTGTTTAGGCACTATCCAGGACTGTCGGTAAGTGTACGCAGGACCGAGTGCTCTGCAATGCGTAGCCATGTGTATTTATATTGCTATGCTGCCATCTAGTGGACAGACTGCATTATAACGTGAAAATATGATGTAGTACCTTCTCCATAAGATCATTTGGACAGTAAAAACCCAGTATCTGTTCTCTCTAGAGATGAGCAAAACATCCAAGATTTTTCAAAAAAATTCTGCTCAGGTCCGAATCTATTCTGGAATCTGAAAATTGGTATATAGCCCCTTCTAGTCCCCTAAATCTCAGATCTTTCATGACAAGGTCCTAGCTCCCTTTTTGAATTTTTTTTATGACATTTTCAAAATGTTCCTCTCCCACCACTCTCCTTAAGCTCTGGGATCAATCACAGCAGTAGCTGGCAGAATAGATTCTGATTTATTAATTTGCCTAAAAATTGACTGTTTTATACCGAATTTACAAACCAATGGATAAGTTTGCTAATCTTTGAAGGAAATCTACAATCAGAATCCATCATGATAAACCAGGACACTTACTCCTAGTTTCAGGCACCGGGACTGTGGTAATCTTCTTATATTTGTTATCCATGGCCTCCTTCCTTCTAAAATCAACTTTTAAAATTATACTAATGAGGCAAGAGGTCTCTAACTGAGCCCCTACGTGCTCTGTCTTCATTCTGTCTCCCCTCACTCTGCCTTATGTAATCTGAGACAGTGGGAGGTGGGAAGTGCTCCTACATAGTGTAACAACCCAGAGGCTACAGCACGGAGGGGCTCTGAAAACACCCACTTCAGGCTCTTTAACATAATTTTAAAGTTGATTTTAGAAGGAAGGAGGTCATGGATAACAAATATAAGAAGATTACCACAGTCACAGTGCCTGGATCTATGAGTAAGTGTCCCTGGTTTATCATGCTTAAATTCAATGGTAGATTTCCTTCAATTCTTCCATCACATGACCAGAACTTCCTGTTGATCAGGTGACTTGTACACAGGGGCGTAACTACAGGGGTAGCAGCCATAGCATCTGCTATGGGGCCCGTAGTGTCATGTGGCCCCGGCATCTGAGTTGATAGATGTGCATATGCTGGATGTGTGTGTGCATGTGTGTGTATATGGAAATGTATACATGCTCTATATGTGTGTGTATATTTAATGTGTACATGCTTTATGCCTGTGTATACACTGCATGAGTGTGCATGGTACTGTTCGTATGTGTTCATATGCTGTATGCATGTATGTATATAAGGTGGGTATATACTTTGTATGTTTATGCTGTATGTGTGTATATGGCATGTCTGAGTATACAAATACATATATTTTTTTAAGCGTGAAGGGGGCCCCATTCGGAAGTCTGCTATGGGGCCCAGCCTCTCCCGGTTACACCGCTGCCTGTATATAATTCATTAATATTATAAATGGAAATTTTTTTTACATTCTTTTCTTAATGTTTCTGTAGCTGAATTATGAAAATTGGTCCTACGGAGAACCCAACAACTACCAGGGGCTGGAACTCTGCGGGGAATTAAATACCGATCATCGTCTCTCCTGGAACGACAGACATTGTGAATCTCCACAGGACTGGATTTGCGAATTAAAGAAAGGTATGAAATGGTCAAAAAATGTATGTCCTATAGAGTTCGGCTTAACTTCACCCTGCGATAGACGGGTCTGCTCATCACTAACATTCAAGAAATCCAGAATTAAGGTAAAGTTGGTATCCCGAGGGTTCACAGCTGTTTTATTTAGAAAATTAGCGCCACCACATCAGGTACTACAATCACTTAAAGGAAATCTACCACCAGGATGAAGGATTGTAAACCCAGCACACTGACATACTGGTGTGTGTCCCCTCTGGCAGGATCTAGTCATCTTTTAGCTACTTATGCCCTTCTTTTTACAAAATTATGGTGTAAAAATTATGCAAATGAGGCTAAGGGGCTTCTGGCTCCATATATATTAATTCTGCCAGGAGTGTATTATTCAATGAATTAGCTTTAACCATAGTATTTTTTTTTTACCATAGTTTGGTTCTAAATTACTGCTGGGACTTTGAAACCTAACGCTCTTGGTTGTACATTAAATATATTGAAACCACTGATAAAATAACGTTATGATCCTATTGTATTACTTTATTTTATTAAAAGGAACGGAATTCCAGGCGGATGAAAATGTTTAGTGTACCGCTGACCTCTAGTGGTCAGATAGGATGTAGCATCAGCATCTGCACTGCTAGGCGGCAGACAGCTTTACCAAGTGATGTCATGTTATATGTGATGATGTCATTGCATCATCACTGTCCCATTCTGCACAAGTGGACTGACTGGATGACAATGGAAGGAACTTCTTAAGTTAGTAGGATCACAGGGACATTACTCATAGATCCAGGCACCGGGACTGTGGTATCTTCTTATATTTGTTATCCATGGCCTCCTCCCTTCTAATACCAACTTTTAAAACCAGCTAATGAGCCTGAAATGGGTTTTTCCAGAGCCCCTACCCTGCTGTAGCTTCTCGGCTGTTACTCTGTGCAGGAGCACTTCCACCTCCCACTGTATCCATAAACATACTGGTAGGTTGATTAGATTGTGAGCCCCATTGGGGACAGGGATTGATTTGCCATCCTTTGTGCAGCGCTGCGGAATCTGTGTGCACTATATAAATAAAGGAATTATTAATTATTATCATAAAACTATGCTAATGAGACAGAAGGGCTCTGGGAGGTGTTACCAAAGCCCCTCCATACTCATTCTCAGGCTGTCACTCTGTCACCACTTCCCCCCTGCTCCCTCGGCACTTCACCTCTCCCTCTGTAATCTCATCACACAGTGGAAGAAGGGAAGTGCTTCTTGCACAGGGTAACAGCCTGTGAATCTGCAGCACATAGGGGCTCTCCTAACACCCCCTGGCTCATAAGCATAATTATAAAAGTTGATATTAGAAGGCAGGAGGTTATGGATAACAAATATAAGAAGATTCCCACAGTCCCAGTGCCTGGATCTATGAGTAATGTCTCTGGTTTATCAGGATGGATTTTGATGGTAGATTTTCCTTTAATAAGCATGGTTCATATTTTAATTAGGGGAACATTGGGGGCATTTTTTTTAAATCTAGGGCACAGTGGGAGAATTTTTCTTACATAGCGGGAATCATGTGAACATTTTTTTGTATTCCTTTCCCTCCTCCAAAATAAGTAAATTACATGATAAATCAACAAAACTACTCATCCAACAGATAACAAGACTTCCAATACAGACAATGAAAATTCAAATGCGCAAAATTATCAGATATTGCATGAAAATTAGTCATTTTTTCCTAAGATCAGCCTGGCTAAGAGCATCTCTTCAGATGCCCATATACTGGGCTCCATAGAACCTAGAACCATGTTTCTGTTTGATGCTATC
Source organism: Engystomops pustulosus (assembly GCF_040894005.1). Lineage (NCBI taxonomy): Eukaryota > Metazoa > Chordata > Amphibia > Anura > Leptodactylidae > Engystomops > Engystomops pustulosus. The sequence goes on along the minus strand of NC_092415.1, from coordinate 193,704,718 downwards.
AAATTGATCTCAGCTTTAAAATTGCACCAGCTTCATGGTTCCATGTGCTACAGAACCAGTGATACTGTCTGTTAAAAACATGGTTGGAGTGCTGCTGACATTCTCAACTATGTATTACTTTTCATCTTTAAAATTACACCAGAAACATGTTACTCTGTAACTTAGAGCCCAAGAAAGAGGCGTCTGAAGTGACATTACTCCTTCAGCCTTCCATATGCAACTTTACATATGGCATGAAATTGATTTTGTTATGGGTATTTTTAACATAAAAGTAGGAAAACTTGAAAGAATAATTCACACCCTGTTTGAGGGTGCTGTGAATTAAGCTGATAGGTTCCCTTTAAGACCAAAAATCAGTTGAGTGTAACATTTTGTATTATATCTACAGCATTTCTGGATAGAAACTTTGCGAAATATTTAGTCCCTTGTAAAATTATTACAGTTTGTGAAATTTTTGGCCGTACGATATCTGACAGCAATGGCTTCCAAGTAAATATCTATAAACCCACAAGGTCTTTTCATTAGACAGAACTGATACAGATCTCCCAAATCACTGCGGTTATAACAGAAGTTGAAAAGGGCATCGGGCTAATAACAACACGACTGAAAGATGGATTACAACCGAATTACCTGTTACCAGCCGGAAAATGACTGACAATAATGTACCTGTATCATAATAATACAATAAAAAAGTAACCCACTCTTAAAGGGGCAAACAATAATTGTTATCATTTTTCCAATCACTCTCATTCCCCAGCTATTCGGGGATTACCACTAGAACAGCGGGAATAGCTACATTTATGAATAGACATCATTGTGTCTCAGCCTCGCTTTTCTCTCCATCATCCACAAAGAAGGTTAAACTGTGAAGCTGCTGCGATTTCTCAGCTCGTCAGAGCAGATGCAAAACAATTGCACTTGCACAGCTTCACCTCCGACAAGCAGAGAAGGATTTTTTTAATTCTCTGTTCAATAATTTTAGAGTTTTTCTTTCCTGATCCACAGAATGCTTTAAGTCCTCTGCTGTTTTTGGAAGTCAACAATAGACGGAACTTCAGATTCACACTGGTTCTTAAATTAGTTAAAGGGGTTTTCCAAAGGTTTCTCTAGGGGACTAGGGTGGAAAGAAAGGAGATTACATATGCTTATCCCGCTCCTTATCCCGAACTTTCTGTTCCCACATCGCTCTGTTAGTTCCAGTTTTCAATCACATCTTGCCTGAATTTTATGGGGGTCTTGGGACCCCATTGGGCCAATTGATGCACTTCTTAGAGCAAGAACAACAAAGGAAATGAAGTCCCTTGGAAAATGGGAGTACTAGCCCTTGGTCCAAGGAGGCCACTCATTGGCTGAACTTCTTTCCAGGAGCCTGCCTAAAATTCTGGAAGTTCCATAACAACTTGGGACTCGGAGCAAAAAAAGTTTACATCCTCTTTTTCCCTTCTTGAAGCTGATTTTTTTAGCATTTCCCAATTCACTTTTCTTGACCACTGGTCTTAGAAGAGTTATAATGACACAATCAATTTATTTCTAGGTGCAACATTGAAGCCAGAACCCACCAACTCTCCTATTCCAGGTAAGCAGGTTTCTATATAATAGAATAAAATAAAATCACTTACCTGCGTCAGTTTTTGTTGCCACCAGTAGAGGGAGCTCATTGTAGACAGATTTATATCATCCTCAATGGAATGAGTCTCCAGACTTTTCTAAAAATTGGGCCTACGGATCCCACATCAGACCCATAACTGAGTGGGACTGACATCTCTTTGGTGGGGTTTGTATGTAGTCATTGCTAAATATTTCTTCTAGTTGCACGTAAAAATATAAAAATTCTGTATTGCCCTTTCATTCTTTCTCCTAACAGTTTATGACATTACAACTGACGGCTGGGTGATCCAAAATGACAGACAATATTATTTTAGCAAGGAAGAGGTGTCCATGGATAAAGCCCGGGAGTTTTGTAAAAGTCATTATGGGGATATTGTCACCATTAACAATGAATCGGAAAGGAAATTCCTCTGGAAATATGTAAGTTTACAATACGAATGGTAGACTCAACTCTACTACATCTAATAGTGTTTCTATGTTGGGTGGGTACTAGATATTTTTGGGAACCCACCTCAAACTGTTCTGTGGTGTACATGTATCTAATATCAGAGCACAACGTCTATGCTACTCTTCAGCGTCTACTTGATCGCCCTTTACTTACTTCTTCTATTGTGATCACTTGTTACACTGAATTCTATGCTACACTTTATGTTACCATTACTATAGTATTACTATTCTTCCTCTGGGTGTGGTGTCATTTCATAGATTTATTCAGTATTTCTTGTACAAAAATACTCACCTCTCCCCTCTCCTTTCCCCCTTCTAGATCTTGAAGAATGGGAAGGGCAATGCTTACTTTATTGGCCTCCGTCTCGCAGTGGATAAAGAGTTCATGTAGGTGTTTATTATATTATTGTGCTTTCTTTTGTAGATCAGTGTATATCTTTTTTGGCTAAATTCATGTTGGGTTTGCGATGTCTACTTGCTGGCACATGGGTCTGGTTTATCCATTGACCACCTATTACCCGAAAGAGGTCAAAAAAGTTTTCTACCGGGGCCTCACGTGTATGGCATACCTAAAGGCGGACTACGAGGCATACCTTTTACATAAGAAGTCAGGCTCAGCCCTGTCTCCCCTTTAAAATAACTAAATAATAATAATTAATAGCAACTACCATAGAGCAAGTTTTTCCAATGAAGAACATATCAAAGCAGTCGTTGAAAGTTTAAATCAGAATAAATCGATTGCTGCAATCAGATCTGTAATATCTCTAGTATTTTAAAAGTTATCAACACAAATAGTTACAACAACCACTGGAAACGTTCTCTGTGATGCACAGCTATGTGACCTATTGTCCTTGGTGCTTAAAGGGAACCTGTCAGCAGAAATTGACCTAATAAACCACTATCAGTATGTTGCCAAGCAGCCGAACACCTTCCAGATCTTGTTTCTTTCATGACCCAGTGTGGTGGCAGTATCTAAAAAAATCAACTTCTGAAGTGAGATGTAAATTGGTTCTATAAAGTCAAGGTGGAGGTGGAGATTTTAACATTGGTTAGTGATGTTTAGAACAAAGAGCAAAGGTAGGGCAGGACACCAGTGTATAAGCTGCAGGTACAGTGGGATTGATAATGTAACCTTTGTATCCTGTTAGGTGGATGGATGGTACCCTTGTAAACTATGTTGCCTGGGCAAGTTATGAACCCAATTTTGCCAACAATGATGAGAACTGTGTCACGATGTACAAGAACTTAGGTATGTATCTGTGAAATTTTACATCTGAGGAATTTTACAAACTTTTTTTTAAGTAGTTTCTAGATGTTGCTGTTATATATTTGCTTTGGCGCCCCCTGCTGTTCTTTTGATTGCCTCCTAGAACATCCACTTGTCCAATACTGGTGGTCGCACATGCCCAGCAGATCCCATCTCCTGTGGAACCAGCCAATAATTTTATAATGATGACTTTTTGTTATTACAGGATATTGGAATGATGTAAATTGTGGTTATCCGAGCCCATTCATCTGTGAAAGGAAAATCAGTTCAATAAATGTTACAGCCGCCCCAACTGCACCTGCTCCGCAAGGTGGCTGCCCATCAGAATGGATTTTATATGGAAAAAAGGTAAATATAAAGCAAAATGACTCTTCTTAGTTGTTAATTAACAACTTTGTAATATCTTACATATCCAGGGTATACAGATTGCACACGTTACATGTATGCAACCGGAAATGAACTGATATGCTTTCGGGCTTTTTGAGATGGACCCATCACACTCACTAGTGTGTAAGGGGCCTTATAAGGAATAGTACAAAAATACTTAGTTTGGAGCTAAATTATCCAGTATGCAAGGAGCTCCCCCTACTGGTAATTACAGACAGACAAATTTATACTTTTTGAGCAAAAAATTTGTTTTATTACAATTTCCAAACAACACAGAAAAACAAAGAAGGAAAATAGTTCCTTAAACCCCTTTGCGTCCCAGAGGAGCGTGACAGACAAATATTTAAATAGTTTTATTGGATCAGCTTCTATCTTAAAGACATCTAGGATTGAACACCAAGCACACTGACATACTGGTGTGTGCCCCCTCTGGCACGATCTTTTTTTCTCTTTTTTTAGCTTCTTATTCCCTGGTTTTTACAAAAAAATTCTTGAAAATTATGCAAATGAGTCCATAGATATTTAATGAGCTTGGAGCCTCTTAGGCTCATTTGCATAATTGTTAAAGCCGTTTTTCTTAAAACCAAGGACATAGGAAGCTTAAAGAAGAATGGGCCCTACCAGAGGGGGCACACACCAGTATGGCAGTGTACTTGGTTTACAATCCTTCATCCTGGTGGCAGATGTCCTTTAATTGCATGCTGGGAGTATTATTCTAGCTGCAGAGCCCTAGTTTGAGGACTACTTCTAAAGAGCCGAGTATTTACATTTTTTCATTATAATTCTTATTGTATTATCGATCCAATTCAGTGTTATAAAGTATATGGCAATGAACCCGAGGATGTTGTTGACTGGTTCGCTGCAAGAACGTCATGTCAGCAAAAAGGAGGAAACTTGGCTACCATAAATAATGAATTGACGCAAGGTAAGTGATGGATCCCAGTGGTGTCATCTCATCCATACATGGTCATTGGTTTATGTGAATCAGCATATCCCATATGTTTAATTCCAGCTTTCCTGACAGCCAACTTGTTGGCAGATGTTCCAGTGGATGTGTGGATCGGGATGAATGACAAGAATCAGGAGCACATGTTTCTCTGGACAGATCAAAGTGGGGTGTCCTATACCAACTGGGCAAAAGGTCACCCCTCAGGAAGTCACGTCTATGCCTACAATGATGATGTAAGTTATATGTGTTGTGGTGCTGATGATTAAAACTCTGCTACAATACAATCTATTGCAATATAGCAATAAGGGGCTGGCCGACGTAGTAGTCATAGTTTGACGACATCGGGGCACATTTACTTACTCGGCCCCTGCGCGATCCCCAATCCAGACTGTCCGACGAGGATGAACTCTGCTGCGATTAATGAAGATTGTGCGCCCAAAATCCTGCATGTGTCGCTTCCCTGCTCAGGTCCGCCGGAGTTCACCTTCTTCTTCCTGGTGCATGTAAGTGCATGGCCTGCGACACAAATTTAAATGTTAATTCCCGCGCACAGTCTGAATCCGTCGGATCATCCAACGACCCACCCTGAGTTTTGTGTCGCCTGAAAGCCGTCGCGATTGCATCACAATCTGATCGGGTGCGACACGATCCCCGAAAAGTCGGGAAAACCGACGAAAATGCGGCCACGGGTCCCTTACTAAATAAGCCCCATTGTCTGCTTTGGACAAGTTATTGTTTTTAGCAGATAACTTGGCACAAGGTGTCATAATACTGGGTGACATCAAAGCAAGTGTTACATCTCCCTACAGCTCCCCCAGAGGCAAAAAGTTGAATTGTAACCCTGTCTGCATTTTCTAATTCAAGGTTTTACTTTAAAACCCATGAGGCAGGAACCAGACTAACGAAAAGATTCAGATTTTCCTGACTACTATTTTATACCTATATTTTACGGCAGACTGATTGCGTCTCAATGAAGCGTGGAGTTGTACTAGACGCAGGGGCGTGGACCGAGGAAGAGTGTGAACTGAACAAAGGTTACATCTGCCAGAAATCTCCAGGTAGACTACAAAAGATTTGCTAAAACTCAAGTACAGATGGGAAGAGTTTTTAAAAAATTGATGTTGAAGTCATTATGATGGGCAAAACCATAAACCCCTGGGGGTCTGAGTATTACATTATCAGAGTTATACAGGTATACAGTATGGCCAGATGATTGAGACAGAGATTGGATGAATGGACACATGATTGAAAGACATGCACTCACTTTCCTGTAGTCCTGGAACAGGGGGTCGTCTAGTAGTTGAGGAAGATTTTTTGTTACCATTCATCCTCTCCCTGTTATAGTTAAAAATCTGGAGGTCAAAAATTAGAGGGTACACACCACCTCTCTCTATGAGGCCTCATTCACACAAACAAGTGCAAAAAACAAGTGCAAGCTCCTGGAGATGGAGGAGGTGGTGAGTTCTCCATAGGAAGATGAGTACCCATACCCGTAGAAATAGGAACTGGCCACACAGCTCAACAGACCTCTATGGTGGCCATGAGCTAGCTGCGGTTTTTGTGGCTAGTTCATGGCCACCATAAATGGTCATGTGCTTGAGGCCTAAGAACAATGGCCATCATTAATGGGGGTTCCCTTTGGATAAATCGGAACAGCTGAATTCTGGTAAACTGAAGCAAGTCCATGGTCACTCGGACTACACAACCCATAGAGATTTTAATTGACCTCTTATATTCTTCATCTTCGTTGAGCCCTTCTCTATCTGATCTTTAACAGATCCCAGTATACCAGTTGCTCCTACCAAACCTTCAACCACTAACCAGTACAAATATAAAGATGCCAGCTACAAATTTGTGAAAACCAAGATGAAGTGGGACGAAGCGCGCCGGGTGTGCAAGAGTTCCGACTCCGAACTAGTCAGCATCTTGGATGAATACACCACATCTTACTTGAAGCTTCACTTAGCTGAACATAAGGAGCCCTTCTGGATCGGCCTGACCAGTACCAACAAGGTATATTCACTAATGGTAATACACTACCAAAATATTCACGACTTACATTGGAGACCTGTCCTCATGGGGGTTCACAATCGCATTCCAACTTCATAGGAGGACTGATAACTTATCACTAATGTATCCGGAGGAAACCTGCAAGGACTCGGATGCAAGGAGAGATGTTCACATGCAGATGTTTTCTTTGCCAGAATTGAATCAGGGACTAATTGCTGCTGAATATCTGTAGGTGAGGGTCTGACTATCAACGATGACTATGAATAGGGTCTTGAGATGTTCCCGTTTGGGTTCAGGGTTGGGCCAGCGCGACCAGACAATCATATCCATGGCTAATTGCTAGGGGATTCAGTTTGCCGGTTTTGCTGTTCAGCTGCCAATCCAGCAATATGTCCAGGTCGGACAGGCCAAACCCGAACCTTAACGGAAATATCAGGTCCACTCATCTCTACTTGAGACCCAAATTTGAACGGAGCAGTGATTAGACGTTGGCATTTGTGCCTCATGCAGCATGGTGGCCATACCAAAACATTTGACTTTTTTGCAGCACCCGTGGCACTAAAAGTGGGTGGTTCTTAATGGGAGAAGGCGTGGCCACCTGACCCCCAACTGATTTTCTATGAATGGTCCGCATTTTAATAAATTAGTTGCAAGGGGAGCACCAGTCTTATACCAATCTTATGATATCTCCTCCAAAGTCGTTGGGCTTGACAGATATATACATGCAGTTCCCAGGTTACGTACAAGATAGGGTCTGTAGGTTTGTTCTTAAGTCGAATTTGTATGTAGGTCAGAACTGTATATTTTATAATTGTAACCCTAGCCAGAATTTTTTGGGTCTCTGTGACAATTGGATTTTAAAAATGTTGGGTTGTCATAAGAACCAGGATTAACAATAAATCTTCATTACAGACGCCTGTGATAACTGTTACAGCTGATCATTGTAGCCTAAGGACAGTAAATTACCAACATCCAGAGGTCCGTTTGTAACTAGGGGTCGTCTGTAAGTCAGGTGTTCTTAAGTAGGGGAGCGCCTGTATAGACACTAAATAGCTGGACATGGTACATACATATCTATACTATACCTAGTACCCTGCTCTTGACAAGGTTATTAACCCAAAAAGAGATATCTATGGTTGTCTGTTAGTTGTACAGACCCTGCTCTGGATAATATCCATAATTATCAACCGTAATAGATAAAAGGTTGGGTGGAGGGTTGTTCCATCAATCAGACCATCACCGTTCATACATTTAGTACCTACTCTGTGAATAGGTTTTAAATATTTTTGATGAGATACCCCCCCTTAATAATATCACATCTACTGATAATTGTCCTAGACTGGTGATATGTACCGCTGGATTGATAACTGGAGGCTTCGCTACACAAAATGGGCGGCCGGGGAACCGAAGAAGAGAAATGCCTGTGTTTATGTAGACGTCGACGGAGAATGGAAGACAGCGTCATGTGATGTGAATTATTCAGCAATCTGCAAACAGACTAATGGTAAAATGGACTGAAACTGTATTGGATTTGGGATTAGTTGGGGATATGACAGAATTCCTTATAGATAAAATTGCAAAGTGGAACTGTAAAATGTTCACTACTATGCTGAATCTACATACATATATATATAAAGTAGTATAAAGGTGTATACATACTATTGGCAGCTGTTATGTAGTTCCTCTTGGGCGGAGCTTATTCATTGTTGGATTCTCCCAATTGAAATAGGGAACCAGGGCAAGTTAAAAGGTCTTGAACTTTATGCTGCAGTAGTTTAGGAGTATATTGGTGTCAGGAAGCACCTAAAAAGGCCTATAAATATTTGTAAAGTTTTTACCCTGTGTTCTATAAAAAAACACTGAAGTTTGGAGTTAAAAATTAGTTCACTGTTGGCTAAAAATAATTTTTATGCCCTGTAATTCATATTCTCTCACCAGGATTTTGTACTAAAAATGCTGACAACAACATGTTATTATACTTAACATTTTATTATTTTATGCAGTTATTGCTCCCACTGATCCACCTCAAAAACCAGGAAAATGCCCAGAAATAGGTGGAAAAACCTGGATACCCTTCCGGGGCCATTGCTATCTTATTGAATCCTCATACACTAGAAATTGGGCTCAATCATCCATGGAATGTCTACGAAATGGTGAGTTCTTCGTGCAAACATATAAGATACACAGGACAATGCCTGCAAATGGCACACTAAATACAATCTGCTCAGCTCCTCCTGCTCTATAACATGCTGCCTGCAGTTAGGACACTATGTACAATCTGCTAAGCTCCTTCTGCTCTATAACATGCTGCCTGCAGACAGGACACTATGGGGCACATTTACTTACCCGTCCTGTTGATGCTGCCGATCTTGAATGTCTGACAAGGATTTGGAGCTGCCACGATTCACTAAGATCGTGCATGTGTCGCTTCCCCGCTCAGGTCCGCCGGAGTTCACCTTCTTCTTCCTGGTGCATGTAAGTGCTTGTTCTTGCGACACAATTTGAATTTTAAATTCTGCGGTTTGTCCGATACAGTCTGGTTGTCCAACGGTCACACCCCCCGATTTGTGTCGCATGAAAGCCGGCGCCGATGCGCCACAATCCGATCATGTGCGCCAAAAACCCTGGGCAATTCAGCGCAAAATGGAAAAATTCAGGAAACCCGACGGAAATGCGTCCGACGGACTCAGTAAATGTGCCCCTATGTACAATCTGCTCAGCTCCTCCTGCTCTATAACACGCTGCCTGCAGATAAGACACCATATACAATCTGTTAACCTCATCCTGCTTTATAACATGCTGCCTGCAGATAGGACACAATGGGGCACATTTACTAAGACTAGTGCAAACTACACTATGTGCACTGTATGGCTTTGTATATTACATGCTGCTTGCAGATAGGACACTATGTACAATCTTCTCAGCTCTTCCTGATGAATAGCCTGCTGCCTGCAGATAGGACACTATGTATAATCTGCTCAGCTCCTCCTGCTCTATAAGGCCCCTTCTACACTAGCGAGTGTGATGCGATGAACTCGCATCACACTCGCAACGCAAGCTGCCGGGAACGCACGGCCCGAACCCTGCACCGCGGGAGTGAACTGACATGCTGAGTTCACTCCCGCGGTGCAGGGTTCGGGCCGTGCGTTCCCGGCAGCTTGCGTTGCGAGTGTGATGCGAGTTCATCGCATCACACTCGCTAGTGTAGAAGGGGCCTAACATGCTGCCTGCAGATAGGACACTATGTACAATCTGCTCAGCTCCTCCTGCTCTATAACATGCAGCCTGCATATAGGACACTTTGATAATGAAAAGTTCCATTTGAGTTGACATTTATGGAGTTTTTGGACCCATCTACTAGTTTTCATATGGTTTTAACTCACAGTTATATATAAGTACTATATATAGAGCCATAAGTTTTAAACCTCATTCCACTTTTCAATCTGTTAACTCATATTATATCTGTCTATTTTACTAGATAAATAGGTAGTAGGAGCAGCACTGTGGATAACCGGATTAAATCCAATGAGGGTGCAGGCTTCAAGGAACTGACTCAGGATCCCATATGTATACAAACTCCAAGGAAGGAAGCAGCACTCCAAGATAAATAGTGAATATTTATTCCACCAGTGGTAAGTGCTACGTTTTGGCTGACTCTATGCAGCCATTCTCATGCTTGAGAATGGCTGCATAGAGTCAGCCAAAACGTAGTACTTACCACTGGTGGAATAAGTATTCACTATTTATCTTGGAGTGCTGCTTCCTTCCTTGGAGTTTGTCTATTTTACTATATAGTGGTTTCATACACACTAGGTTATATATGTGTATTCTATATCCTTTCATTGACCAGGTGCCAATTTAGCATCAGTGGAAGATTCCATTGAATCCGATTTCCTCTTCCATCACATCGAGCTGCTCAGTGACAGAGTGAAGTCATTCTGGATTGGGTTATACAGGAATGTGGAAGGTAAACTTTCAGTCCCTGCTATTTCAATACTGATTTTAGTTTTTGGCAGACTTATACTCTATGGATTGGTCCATACAGGTTGTAGACACAAACCTAATGAATACAAAATTTTGTGTTGATTTGTAGAAAAATGGCTTTGGTTAGACTCGACGCCCATGGACTTTGTAAACTGGAATACAGGAGAACCCTCTGATCAATCAGATGAGGATTGTGTGGAAGTGTACGCCACCAAGGGGACCTGGAATAACATTTACTGCACCTCATATAAAGGCTATATATGTAAGAAGCCTAAAGGTAAGAAGCCATGGGGCGGCCCTCATCATCTGGTGATAATTAGCGAACACGAAAATATCACATCCTACATCTCAGTGAATGAAATATTCCAGTTGCAAATCTTTATTCATTACATAGTGGAATGTGTTAAGAACAATAAAAGATAAAAAATGAAGAACATCAAAATTAATATCCCATGGAGAACAGGATTTGGAATAATGCACAAATTCAAATAGGAAAATCAAATTTAGGCTGATCCAACGTCAGTGAAAAAGTCTCAAGACAAGGCACAGTACTGTGTGTGGCCTCCATGTGCCTTTATGACCTCCCTACAATGCCTGAGCATGCTCCTGATGAGGCTCAGTAGTATGTGTCATCTCTGTGTGTGTGTATGACCTCCTTACAATGCCTAGGCATTCTCTTTATGAGGCTTAGTAGTATGTGTGGCCTCCATGTGTCTATATGACCTCCCTACTATGCCTGGGCATGCTCTAGATGAGGCTCAGTAGTAAGTTTGGCCTCCGTGTGCCTGTATGACCTCCCTACTATGCCTGGGCCTGGTGCTGTAAGGCTCAGTAGTATATGTGGCCTCCATGTGCTTGTATGACCTCCCTACAATGCCTGAGCATGCTCCTGATGAGGCTCAGTAGTATGTGTCATCTCTGTGTGTGTGTTATGAGGCTTAGTAGTATGTGTGGCCTCCATGTGTCTATACATACCTCCCAACATCTGTGAAAGGGAAAGAGGGACAAAATGGCGGCACGTGTAGCGTGCCGCGGTGATCCCCCTAAGCCACACCCCCAATCACTTCCTGGCCACGCCCCAAATTTTAGCCATATTATAATAATAAAAATAATCTCAATTAAAAAAAAAATAAAAAATTATCCTCATTGGGATTTGAACCTAGAACCTGCAGTGTCCATGAACAATAATAACACAGTGCCCCAACCAACTGAGCTATTACCTCTGTGATTATCAAGGATTAGAATTTTGGTAACTAAGAACTGTGACTGCTACTGTTACACTGTGACACAGATTTAACCCCTTACAGGTACAGGGAATGTATGACGAGGGCTCACGGGCTAAGTCCTCTTCATACAAGGGTGGGGGTTGTTGCATATTGCAGCAAACCCCCACCGCTAATAACCGCAGTCGTTGCTTGCACCGATCGCGGCTATTAACCGGTCCGTCGCCGCCGGCATTTAAAAGACGCCATCTTTATTCTGATCGCCGCACCCCCGAACGTCATCGGGGGGCGGCGATCGGTGGCCATGGTAGCCTCGGGTCTTCGTTTGACCCGAAGCTATCTGGCTTCTGCAGATTCGTTACAATGAGCCAGTGGCTCATTGTAATGAATGAGCTGCAAAAGTGCCATATATTGCAATACAGAAGTATTGCAGTATATGGTAGAAACGATCTGACCATCTAGGGTTAATGTACCCTAGATGGTCTAAAAAATAGTGAAAAAAAAAAGAAAAAAAATTAATAAAATATTAAAAATTCAAATCACCCCCCTTTCGCTAGAACTGATATAAAACATAATAAATAGTAAAAATCACAGACACATTAGGTATCGCCGCGTCCCAAAATGCCCGATCTATCAAAATATAAAAACGGTTACGGCCGGCGGTGACCTTCGAGACAGGAAATGGCGCCCAAATTTCCGAAATGCGACTTTTACACCTTTTTACATCACATAAAAAATGGAATAAAAAATGATCAATATGTCGCACAGACCTCAAAATGGTAGCAATGAAAACGTCGGCTCATTTCACAAAAAATGACACCTCACACAGCTCCGTGCGCCAAAGTATGAAAAAGTTATTAGCGTCAGAAGATGGCAAAATTTTTTTTTTCTTTTTTGTACACATTCGTTTAATTTTTTAAAATGTATTAAAACACAATAAAACCTGTATAAATTTGGTATCACCGCGACCAACCCATAAAGCTGAGGTGTTATTTTGAGTGCACAGTCAAAGTCGTAAAAACTGAGCCCACAAGAAATTTTTTAAATTTTTCTACATTTGGATTTTTTTTCAGCTTCGCAGTACACGGCATGTTAAAATAAATAACATTACGGGAAAGTAAAATTTGTTACGTACAAAATAAGCCCTCACACAGCTCTGTACACATAAAAATTAAAAAGTTATGGATTTTTGAAGGTGGAAAGTGAGAAATGAGCGAAAAAACCCTGCGTCCTTAAGGGGTTAATGCCTTGGTATAAAGGGAGGGATCTTCTCAGAGATTATTGTAATTATTGCGACTATTATTATGGAGATTATTATTATTATTATTGAGATTATTATTATTATTTTTACTATTATTAATAATCGTCTCCATAATAATAAAAATAATAACATTTATAATAATAATAATAGTCTCAATAATTACAATAATAATCTCTGAGAAGATCCCTCTCTATATATTAGTGCAGTAAGTCTGTGTCACAGTGTAACAATGGCAGATAACACTTCTTAGTTACCAGAAATCATCAGCCTTGTATCACTGGGCTTATAGCTCAGTTAGTTAAGGCTCCTGTCTACAGTGCAGAGGGTCCCAGGTTTGAATCTCAGCCTGGGTAAAACTTTATTTAATTTAATTAAATAAAGAGCTTGTGTCTGGGGAAGCCCTGGAGACCATATATGGAGAGATGCTGATCTGAACCTGATGACGTGGTCCCTGCTCTCCGCTAACCCGACACATCTCTGAAAAGGATTCCCTGCCCGATGTCTGCTCTGGGGAACCCTAGGAAATGCAGTGACCATATATGGATAGAGATCTGAGCCTGATGACGTGGTCCCTGCTCTCCGCTAACCCGACACTTCTCTGAAAAGGATTCCCTGCCCGATGTCTGTAGAAGCCATTCTGTACTGTGAGTTCTGGCTTTCAAAGTATTTACTATGCGGACACAGCGCCGGGACATGCGGGACCTGGGGGGAAAATCCGTGACAATCTCATAGCTGCCCGTGACGCGGGGCAGAGGTAAGAAAAACCGGACTTTCCTGTCAAAATCGGGAAGGTTGGGAGCTATGGTCTATATGACCTCCCTACAATGTCTGGTCATGCTCCTGTAGGGCTTAGTAGTATATGTGGCCTTCATGTGCTTGTATGACCTCCCTACAATGACTGGGCATGCTCTTGATGAGGCTCAGTAGTACGTTTGGCCTCCATGTGCCTGTATGACCTCCCTACTATGCCAGGGCATGCTGCTGTAAGGCTCAGTAGTATACCATGTCTAGTCATGCTCCTGATGAGGCTCAGTAGTATAAGTGGCCTCCATGTGCCTGTATGACCTCCCTACCATGTCTAGTCATGCTCCTGATGAGGCTCGGTAGTATGTATGGCCTCCATGTGCCTGTATCACTTCTGGCTAGTACATTGAGGGCCATATGGCCCTACAAAGAAATGCCTCTCCACAAGATTAATGACCCACTGCCAAACCGGTCATAATGGAGGATGTCCCAGTCCATATCTCCAGTCAGATCTGTCACATGTACCCAGTGTGTGAACCTGCTCTCATCCATCAAGAGCACTGGGCGCCATTGTTGAATCTGTCAATCTTGGAAATCTCAATGAAGAGGGTCTATTTTATGACAGTGAGTGGCTGAGTGGGTTGCACTTCTGCCTTGCAGCACTTGGGTCCTGGGTTCAAATCCCACCCAGGTCAACATCTGCAAAGAGTTTGTATGTTCTCTCCGTGTTTGCGTGGGTTACCTCTGGGTACTCCGGTTTCCTCCTACACTTCAAAACATACTGGTAGGTTGTTTAGATTGTGAGCCCCATGGGGACAGGGACCAATTTGACATGCTTTGTGCAGCGCTGCGTCATCTGTGTGCGCTATATAAATAAAGAATTATTATTATTCATTGTATAAAGACACCATAATGTGCAGTGGAAGACAAAAACAATCCCACAATGCAATAGGCCCATAATGCATAAATATTCCTCCTGGGCAAACATGGCACGTCACATCTCAAGAGTCTACGTAGTTCCCATTACGGGTGATATTTTTGCTTTCTTCCTTTTTGAGGAGAGCTCATTTGAATTCCTAATATAAACTAAAATACAAAATATCTATTGTTGTGTTTTTACTTGTACAATCCCCAATTATCTGTCTCATAATTTATTATGTACTTTCTTTACAGTTCCACTTCCTACAGAGAAGCCCATAGAGAAACCAGGTAACGTATATTCCACTTATATCTGCACAATTGATATTTATTGCCTGTAGATCTTTTATTAAAATGTAAAACATAATAACACAGAACATAAACCAAACATTGTATACAATATATACAAACTCACCTGTTGGTCCAGCCCCATTCACACATAGCACCCCCCCCCCCCTTTTTTTAAATGAGAAAACAGAACACATACACCTAAATAATTAAGTAACACAACATACTATCCCCCTACCACATCACAAACCAACAGCTGAAAACAAATCACGCCCACAAATTAACATAAACACACCCTCCACCCTCTAATTACAGACCAGCCCACACAAATAACACATCCTACACCCCCATCCTGCATTCACAATTTTTGGTCCTGCTTGTTCAGTGTCTTCAGTACTTGGTCTTATGATTAACAGTCTGGCACTTGTATTATTTCTCTATTGTATAACATTTTTTTCTTTCTATAGCTGAAAACAAAGCAGACAAGCCTTCCCATGGCATAACCGGCGGCGTGGTCTTCCTGGTGATAGTGGTCATCGCTGGTGGTACTGTCGCAGTTTACTTTCTATATAGGAGGAAACAGAACAAGTCACAGCCCGACACCAGTTTCAACAACTCCTTGTACTTTGACGGCAGCCGCGCGCCCCCCTCGAACGATACAAACGTCTTAGTGGACAACATCGAGCAAAATGAACGAGCCATTTCTTAATTCTTTGATAGAACTTGACCTTGAATGTACAAGACTTTGTAGGGATCGAGGCGACATTCCTCAAATGTGAAGAAATATCCATCCATAGGACTAAGACTGGCTCATGAATCTCCACCGGACAGGGCCGTTTTATATTTGTATCTGATTTGTGTGATTTACACCCTACAAAAAAAACGTAGCCAAAAGTGACTCTCACAGAAGCAGCCACTTTGGCTAGGTAGGTGGTTGCGCCATTCTGCACACAGAGTGGCAAGGACTTAAATTATTCATAAAAATGTCTATACAATGGGACAGCCCCGATTGAATCAATTTTATTGACATTTTGTAAATTTAGCTTCTATTGATTACTTTTATTTCAGTTTTACTGTAGTTTTTCAGTAACAAGAATAACTTTACATGGAGGATTAGAAGTCATTCAGTTCAAAGCAACTCAATAGGATTTAAAGGGGTTGTCCACTTTTAGCAAATAGTTAATTTTGTGTGTGTAATGAAAAGTTATACAATTTTCCAATACACTTTCTGTATCAATTCCTCAAGGTTTTCTAGATCTCTGCTTGCTGTCATTCTATAGGAAGCTTCTATGTTGACTTTCACAGTATAGAGCTCTGTCCATGGTCCTTGTGATGTCACACGGGTGCACGAGCCGTTATTATCGGGGCCATTTGATACTAATGGCTCATGCACCTGCCAGTCCACCACAAGACCATGGACAGATTTCTATCCATAGAAGCTTTCTATAGCAGGACAGCAAGCAGAGATCTAGAAAACCGTGAGGAATTGATAAAGAAAGTATATTGGAAAATTGTAGAACTTTTTATTACGCAAACAATATCAATTATTTGCTGGATTTTAACGACCCCTTTAACATAATCATGTAAAATGCTGCTGCCAAATTTTTAATAGAAAGTCCAGTTTCTCCCGTGCACTCATTGAGAAAGCCTATGAGTACTGCTTCCCCCACTCACTCCTATTGAAATATTGCAAGTCCTGCATCCCTCTATAAATAGAGAAAGCCTGTGTGTCCTGCTTTACCCCTAACTTATAGAGAAAGTCTGTGAGTCTTTCTCCTCCATACAACTCATATAGAAAGCTTATGAGTCCTGCTTCCCTCGCCCATTCATAGAGAAAGCTTGTGAGTCCTGCTACCCTCGCCTATTCATAGAGAAAGCTTGTGAGTCCTGTTTCCCTCGCCTATTCATAGAAAAAGCTTGTGAGTCCTGCTTCCCTCGCCCATTCATAGAGAAGGCTTGTGAGTCCTGCTTCCCTCGCCCATTCATAGAGAAAGCTTGTGAGTCCTGCTTCCATCGCCTATTCATAGAGAAAGCTTGTGAGTCCTGCTTCCCTCGCCCATTCATAGAGAAAGCTTGTGAGTCCTGCTTCCCTCGACCATTCATAGAGAAAGCTTATGAGTCCTGTTTCCCTCGCCCATTCATAGAGAAAGCTTGTGAGTCCTGCTTTCCCCTCCCTCTCATAGAGAAAACTTGTGAGTCCTGTTTTCCCCATCCCCCTCATAGAGAAAGCTTGTGAGTCCTGTTTTGCTCGCCCATTCATAGAGAAAAACTGAGTGCCTTTGACTACTTATAGAGAAAGCTTGCTTCCCCGGCTTAGTCCTAGAGAAAGCTTGCATGTCCTGCATCCCTCAATTATTCCTGCTTCATCCCCCTAATAAAGAAAATCTGTAAGTCCTGCTTTACCCCTAACTCATAGGGAAAGCCTGTGAGTCATTCTCCTCCTGCCAACTCCGAGAGAAAGCCTGTGAGACCTGCTTTTTCCAGGCACTCATGGAGAAAGCATGTGATTCCTGTTTCACCCAGCACATTCATAGAGAAAGCCTGTGAGTCCTGCTTTACCCCTAACTCATAAAGAAAGCCTGTGAGTCATTCTCCTCCTGCCAAGTCATAGAGAAAGCCTGTGAGTCCTGCTTTCCCCACCCCATATAGAGAAAGCCTGTGAGTCCTGCTTTCCCCTCCCACTCATAGAGAAAGCCTGTGAGTCCTGCTTTCCCCTCCCCCTCATAGAGAAAGCTTGTGAGTCCTGCTTTCCTGCCCACTTATAGAGAAAGCTTTTGGCACATTAAAGGACTTGTAAAATAAAGTGGTAGATATTTTTTACAAAAATAACATCATTAGTAAATCTTCACCTACAAAGTCGGTCTCCCTCTTCCCAGCTGTGGCCGTTCTTCTACACCTCCCATAGCTACTCCGTGGAGCACATAGCACATCCAGCACATGTTTACAGCATGTTGTAATATGAGTATGATTGGTTGCCATGGTGATGGTAATTTGCACCCTTGGGTAATGGTAGTAAATAAACCTCAGTTGCTTAGACACCGCTTAAAGTCTGTGAGATGTGTTTTCCGTCATCATTAAAGGGGACACGGCCAGTGATAGAACCAGGAACACAACATAAAAGCAACATAAAATGCAGGTGATGTAATGTACATGTCAGATCATTCCATAATAAAACAGTATCATGTCCAATAATGTGCCTCGTTTTTTATATCACGCCATAGATTAGGGCGTCCTGTCCTGTGGTTCAGGAGATGATGGGCCCATTAGAAGCCTCGGCTCTGGGCGGCCATCCAAACCGCCTATATTATAATCCACTTCTGTGCCCCTCTCCCACTGCTCTAAGCCATCCTTATTGCATCTCCCACTGTATCCTTCTTGTCACAGTCCATCCTCACTGACAGAGAGGGGAGGGAGCAGAAAGATTCAAAACTCTCCTGTTACAGCTCCTCCTATTCAGCTGAGTTCAGACATGTAAACAAAGAAGCACGGAGAGTCTGCACACAGCACAGAAGTAAGTAGCAGGAATGCTGAATCACTTGATGAACATTCAGGGATTATCTACAAGGCAGTTAAGGCACATGGGCAACTTATGTAAAAGAGTGACCAACCCCTTTAAAGCAGTGGAAAAACTTATCAGTCTGTAATGATTCATTATCCCATCTGGGAATAAGTTCCTATAAATTAATATTGCACAGATATTGGTGTAAATTTCAGTTTATACATTGCTAACGGTGTAGTTCATATTAACATTTTGCAATTCGACAAGAAATTCCATTGCACACCCTGAAATCCACACAGATTGGGGCTCATTTACTAAGGGTCCGCGGACCACATTTTCCCGACGATTTCCGCGTTTTGGCGCACGCTATCGGATTTTGGCGCAATCATACGACGCAAATTGAGGAGGATTTAAAATTCAAATTGTGGCGCAAGACAATGCACTTACATGCACCGGGAAGAAGAAGGTGAACTCCGGCGGACCTGAGTGGGGAAGCGACATATGCAGGATATCAGGCGCACAAGCTACGTGAATCGCGGCAGATCCGAATCCTCATCGGACAACGCACCACAGGGATCACGATGGGACGGGAAAGTAAATGCAGAAATCTTTTGGAAATCTGCATCAATATTTGCTGTAGATTTCGTTGCAAGGTCACAGTGATTCTGCAGCGACTTCATTGTAGGTACAATAACAATACATGGCACTGTCGATGGGCGAATCTCCACCTATTGCTAAACAATGGATGGAATTTAGGCAATTACTGAACAAACACTCCAAAAATAATTCATTAGGCGGAGTGCAGGACTACCTGATGAATGCGCTCAATAGGAAGCTCCAACTTGAAATTTCAGCTGGTTCCATTTAGTTAACCGGCCTCATTTGTGATTTTTCTTTTAATGCATATTACATTTAAAAACTTCTTTGGAAAACAAAATATTGTGTCATTCTGCAAAATTCTGTGATATTTATATTTTTAATTTATTGTTGCCTGAAAAAGCAGTTCTCTTTCTCTCCATGGCAACTACATCAATGTGTAAGGCTACCTAAGGCTACTGAAAAACCAAAAGTTTCCATGCAGTGAATATAAAGCAATGTCTACAGAAATGTAACTCAAAGCTGCTGGTTCCATCACATACAACATGTTGTTGATGTTTGATTATGTAGTAGCTATTACTTTTGGCCCGCTGATACATAAGGCTCTGTACAGGGATGTAACTAGGAGAGACAGGGCCCCATAGCAGACTAATGATTGGGGTCCACTTCTCCCTAAAAAATATGCATATTTTTATACTCACAGAGTACATACACATCATATACACAAATACAGCATAAACATACATAAAATACAGCAATAAACACACACCATATATACATTTAGCATATACACATATATAATAATAATTCCTTTATTTATATAGCGCACACAGATTACGCAGCGCTGCACAGAGTTTACCAATTTAGTCCCTGTCCCCATGGGGCTCACAATCTAATCCACCTACTAGTATGTTTTGGAGTGTGGAAGGAAACTAGAGGACCCGGAGGAAATCCACGCAAACATGAAGAGAAGATACAAACTCAACATGCAGATGTTGACCTGGGTGGGAATTGAACTCAGCACCCCAGCGTTGCAAGGCAGAAGCGCTACTCACTCAGCCACCATGCTGCTCTAATATATATATACACACACACACACCATATATACAAATACATCATAAACATACCGTAAATAAACACCACAGTAAATAAACACCACATATATACATCATGTACACATATATACATTATATACACACCATATACACAAATACATCATAAGCATACATCCGGTAAAAAAAACACCAAAGGCTGGGATACAGCTGAAACGTTGCAGAGGATGGAATAAACACCTTTTTTTTTTCACTTGAATGGAGTGCTGCCGTTTTCTTCTTTATCTCATTGGACTCTTTTTGGTGAGAGTGCAGGATAGCATCCTATATTTCGTTTTTTACATGTAAGGATTGTGCCGCTGTGTCTTTTGTTTTTACATATATATAGTATATACACACCACACAGATACAGACCCAATACTGCGGATGCTGGGGCCCCCTGACACTTTGGGCCCCAGAGCAACTGCTATGGGTGCTACCACTGTAGTTACCCCCCTGGACCTGTCTATGGCTCACTCTCTGAAGCCATTATAGTTGTGTCCTTGACAATCAATGTTGGGCAGAACTGGTTCAGAGCTTGCTTCAAAGTTCAAGGCTTTCCACATATCAGAAGACTCCATTTCCTCATGTCGGACAGAAGGACTAATTCCTGTGGTTATTTGAAATTCGGAATAGATAAGATTTTGGTGCATTCTACTGACCTAAGGCAAGAATTGATGGCCCTGGTTGGATTATCACAAGAAGGATTTTAGAGATTTGTACATCAAAGCAAACATTAGTGAAAGGCAAATTCTGGCTGCTTTGTAGTTATACCAGAACAGGTTTCTTTAACAGTGTAAGACCCCATGCACGCGAAAATGCGGAGGACCAATATCAGTCCCCATTGACACCTGTGCCCGGTCATGATGCAGGGAGCACATGTTGTCTCACTGCATCGTGACTGTGCCCGAAAAAATATAGGACATGTCCTACATTTCGCTGTTCTACGGCTCCAGCCACTTGCTTCTCTATGGAAAGGGCTTGTGGCTATAAGCATAATTTCGTGTACTAGGAGCCTTGCTTGGCTCGGGGAAATCTCTCCAAAGTAACTATTCCGCTACTTACCAGGTAAATATTTTCCTTGCAATATTTTTCTAGAGTCAACCCCTTCACTTGCATTAGTCTTTATTTTTCTTAAAGGGGTTGTCCACCTTTAGCTTGGGCAATAGATTGCTTCTAACTAATTCTCCCTTCTGTCCATCACTTTCCTCTGGTCCCTGCCCATTTCCCTAGCTCTCCACAGTGTCACAGAGTGGGTGGCATCAGAAGGCGCCATATTTTTTGTTTGTGGCTACATCGTGGGCTAAGCATGTGATGGCCCTCTGTCATCATTATTGGCTTGCCCTACAGAGAAGGGAAACCATGGATGTGAGGGGGGTCATTTTTGAGTGAAACAGGGAGGAAGGACCAGAAGACAAAGAAAAAAGAAGATGGACTAGGGACCGCCGGACCACATGCTGGACTATGGTGGAAAATTGACAATGTAGGTAAATTTGACAAATGTTTGTTAGCCTGCCCTCAGTGCATAGTTTAGTTTTATATTGCAGTGGTCAACCCCTTTAAACTCTTAATCCCTCCCGTGGCAAAATATAGCAGAGAAAGCCCCGGCCTCTATCATGCTGTCATTTTAAAGTGCCATACACCAGGCCACATCCACCTGTGCACTCCTTCTTAAAGGCTTGTCTTCATCTTCATATTAAAAGTAATGTATCCTTTATCTCATCCCAATAGAAAACATTTCTATAGGCCCAATCTAATGAAAGTGCAGCATGCTTTGCCTGAGTTTTACCAGACTCACACAAACTAAAGTTTTGTACCCAAGGGTAGTCTTATACAAAGGAGTACAGTTCTGAAAGGGTCGATACCTCAAGTGGGTTTTTTCAAAACCTGTTGCTCTCCTCATAACCACATAACATCATAGTGAACAATGACGATGACAGATACTTTACAAAACGTTTTAACTCGATAACATTTGACAAAGTACAAGGATGTGGTGAACATGGATAATCCCCCACAACCTTACTGTGCTCTGCACCATTTGTGAAGGGGTTGGTTGCCAGCTCATTGGTGCACCAGAGAAGCCAACTAGGCAAAACCCAAGGCCGGGAGGAGCAATATAGCAATAAGAACACTGAAGTCTTCATTTTTATTTGAGTTGTACAGGCTACACTATTGTTTATACCAATTTTACCTAAAACCAAGGTCATGTGTCCCAGATGACGTTGAGTGTTTTGGTCATCCTGTGCTCAGGAGTAACGGGGATTTATTGGACAAGAAATGCATGGTGCAATTTGACCCAAATCTTCACCTTCTATACTTGGTTCAAAAGTGTGGTGGTATACATCTTATAACCTGCTCCGACTTTACCCCCATTAAGCTATTATCTTCTCAGATATGGTATGAAATGTCCTTAGTAGAATTCCCTTTTTTATGGGAAATCTCGCTCATTTACCTACAAAAATATCACCCACATCAGGCAGATACGACTCTCATGACTTCTCTCTTCGCGGGGTTGTGTCAGTTTAGAATCCTCTATTTTGGTTCTGTATCACCTAGAAACCTGCTTTTTGCGTCATATTAAAGATATGGATCTCATCTTTCAGATCACATCCAGCTTATGGCTTTGTGAGCTACAGAACTGGAGATACAGACAGCTAAAACATAGTTGGCAATGCATGTTGCAGATAAAGATCCAATTCTCACCTATTTTTAACTGCCTGTTTCTCCAATTCAGTAGTTCACAGAACAACAGTTTCCTGTTTCTAAGTACTATAGAATCAAAGATTTAGGCTTCTGAATTGACATTACGACTTACAAACACTAAAATTCACTCATCTTATGTGAAAAATGAGGTGAGAAGAGTCATATTTGCCTGACTTTGGATATTTTTTTAATAGGTGAACAGATGAGATTTCACATACAAGAGAGAATTCTAGAAAGGACACTTCATTCCCTACTTGTACTAGGACTAGTACATTTCATTTCCGGCTTGTAGTAGAACTGCATGTCCCTTGGACTAGTAGTTAGTGGGGTAAAACCTGGTGACAGTTTCTCTTTAACTAAGGATTTTGAGCCCCAATAATTTTTTTTTCTTCTATATAATAATAATAATAATTTATTTTAATGTGTTGGTGAATGTTTAGACCTTTTCCAAGATCGGATGCTCGTCGGCCAAATATTTCCAAAGCGATCACATTCTTTCTTCATGTATGACCTCTGTGGAGACAAAAAAATTTTAGTTTTTTTACAATTTCAAAAATTTCAATGATTTCACTTATTTTACTGAACAGTTTTTTCGAGATAAGTCAAATTTAACTGGTTTGTTTCCAATTTTTATTTGACAAGAATCTGTGGGATTTCATATGCCTTGATGGTTGTGAATTTGGCTGCTTCACGCAGTAAACTCTGCACAGACCCCCTGTTGTCTAGAAGCAGCTTGTCACTGCAAATCAGCTTAGTGAACCAATTAATAAATTCCTTCAAAACACATTGCAGTCATTCTACTTAGCAGGCTTGTTTGTACTAACCTTTAAAGTCTTCGCTCTACACTAGTAGCATAAGGCTTCTATATGCTGTGGATGTTTAGTTCCCAACATTGCAGTCATCATGTTAGAGAAGCATCAATCCTGGAAAATAGCATTTTTCTTCTCATTTTATATACTCTACATGGAAGCACATGCTGAATCCCGCCATGAGGAAACCAACCAGACCTACAGCTACAGAGGACTTTTGCAAACTCTTCATTCTTTCTTGCCTGGAAATGAAACAGAACTTCACAGGAACAGCTCAAAAGAGATTTTAACACTTTTGCTAGAGAAGGTGGAATGTCCTGGCAATCTACATAGAAGACAGCAAACTTGTAATCGGGTCAGTAAGTACATCATGAAAGCTTAAGCACCCAGTGTTTTTCTGCAGTTCAAGTTATTATCCAAATTATAGTTTACATCTTTACACTTTGAAATTGAAATTTACATTTTTTTGTTTTCTATTTTGTTTTCTTTAAAATTGAAATTACTTAATCTTTTGTTAATTACATTTTTTGCAATGCATTTCACCATTCAGATTGAAAAGTAATAAAAACAAATACAAAAGCTAAACCTTTTATTTAAGATGTATATTTCACTAGCTAATATGGATTCAAAAGAAATTTAGGAATTATTATACACATGTTTTTTTAAAAACATTTTTTTTAATACAAAGAACATTAACATTAACTATATCTATATCACTGTGTAAAATCACAGCATCAAAACTGTGAGAATGCAGGCAAATGGACTATAGTTTTTGGTGAGTTTAGTTGGCGGTTAGTATGTTGGCACACACTATTTGTATTCCAGTAGCATCCGTCATGCCACACCACAGTTATTGTGTCAGCGTACGTGCTGGGAATATATTATCCTCAGTTCAGCAGTGCTGAACATCTAAAGAACTTGAGTCAAATCTAGTTTTGAAAGAAAAGTTAAGCCTTTGAATTGCAAAGGAGAACAATTTGGAAGAATTTTTTTTCCTGAGAATGCAAAATTTAAGAAATTGAACAAATACATAAAAAAACAAAAATAAAATGTCTAAATTGTATTCAGGAATCTATTGCACTGATCGTTGACATATTTATAACTTGTATTCAAAAGCAATGATAAATGTAAATGTAATAATGTAACTGTTGACTATTGTTTTCATTACATTTTTGCCTCCTGAATTTATAGTAACTTCAGAAAACTCAACATTTTATACATTAATTAGGATTCATCCACTTCTCAACCTCCCGATAAAATGTTACAACTACACAGAGCTATAAAAAGAGTGGCAAATTTCTTTGAAGTTTTTGTTAGGCAACCACATTTTTAGTTATTTTTTATCATCTTAGGTCATATTGGAACCAATAAAAATATTGTTCATAGTATCACTAGTTAGTTTATATAAACTGACTTTACCTACTGATTAGTTTCGTGGAGCCTATACAATGTTAAAAGGAAATCTACCATCAAAATCCTTCATGATAAACCGGGGAAACTTACTCATAGATCCAGGCACTAGGACTGTGGTAATCTTCATATATTTGTTATCCATGACCTTCTTCCTTCCAAAATAAACTTTTAAATTATGCTAATGAACCCGAGTGCCTACCCCTGCTACCCTGTGATCTGACTTTATAGTCTGTTAAACTTTCTTGACCAGCCCCCTCCCCCCCCCACTTCATCCTGCAGTAAACAGTTCATGATGTATACTTAGTGCTGAGTGAGCAGGGGGAGGGTGAGACAGTGTAACAGCCTGTAATCCCAGATCACATAGGTGCAGGGATAGTCCCTCTGACTCATTAGCATAATTTTAACAGTTGATTTTAGAAGGTAGGAGGCCATGCATAAGAAAAATAAGAAGATTACCACAGTCACTGTGCCTGGGTCTATCAGTTGGTGTCCCCGGTTTATCATGATGGATACTTTCATACTACTGACCTAAACTGCAGACAGACCATCAGTATGTGATTGGATAGAGTCCAATACCTGAACCTAACAGTTAGCTTTTATGGTCGCAGGAGCATATACAGAGTATATACAGAGTACAGATGGTGGAATTTAAAGAAGAAGGATCCATCAGTTGCAACTGAAGTGGTGTTTAGACCTGTTTGTGTCTCTACAGTACAGCGTAGGGAACTGGTTTGGCAATACTATAGCCAGACAGAGAACAGAAAGAGTTAATCCTCACTGCCCAGAGCTGCATAAGCAAACACAAGGAGATTAGATCTAAGCATGTAGCTATTCTCTATTGACACTGATAAGTGGATCTCTACATAGAGTTAAAAGTTGTTACTAGTGGCACTCTACATCCTGTTATTACAAACTAAACAGAATTTATTAATAGAGTACGATATATTAGAAAAATGTTTCCACCACTCCCCCAACACAATATTAGCAATGATCTAAGGCAGTGATGGCGAACCTTTTAGAGACAGAGGGGCAAATTTACTTACCCGGTCCAGTCGTGATACTGCGGCGCGTTGTCCGGCGGGGATTTGGGTGTCTGCCGGGATTCACTAAGGTTGTGCGTCCGATATTCAGCAGGTGTCGCTGCTGCGCCGTGGTCCGCCAGAGTTCACCTTCTTCTTCCTGGTGCATGTAAGTGCGTGATCTTGCGACACAAATCGATTTTTAAATTCCGCAGTGTTTCAGAATCCGTCGGGTTGTCCGACGGCCACGCCCCCAATTTCTGTCGCGTGAAAGCCGGCGCTGATGCACCACAATCCGATTGCATGCGCCAAAATCCTGGGATTCGGAAAACCCAACAAAAGTGCAACGTTCTGACCCTTAGTAAATGAGCCCCAGCGTGTGTAACCTACTACCAAAACTCACTTTTATGTCGCAAAGTGCCAACATGACAATTTAAGCAGTAACTTATTGATCCCTGCTGTATCACAAGTTTCAATCGTATTGCTGTCCTGAGGATACCAATACAATAGAAAGAAGATGGAGAAATTTGGATTATAGCTTCCTTCCAGGGTCCCCTGAAGAGGAAGAATCAGGGGACCCAGAGGAGGAGCTCCAACGATAATCCATCTCTGTCCACACCTTCTCACTTTTTATATAGTCCTGGTAGCCAAGAAGGTGTCGCTTTAAAATAGCACTGAGCATGTCCATGGCTGTTTTGGACCACAGGAGGAAGCTTGAATCATGTCTAACAAATTCTGTGCTGGGCTAAGGCCTGGGTGCCCACAGCAAGGACTCTGAGTGTCACCTCTGACACCCATACCATAGGTTCACCACCCCTGCCTACAATGATAGTCACACTTTAATTTAGAAGGAAGTTATCTTAAAGGGGTATTCTTGTCTGGGCATTCACATCCAGATTTATTAATCTGCCATATATAAACATTTATTCAATTAGATGTCATTAAAAAAATGTTCATGTGTGAAGATAATTTCTCATAAATGTAGTGATATGGTCCCTTAGAAACAAGACTGTGTCCTTGGATACGACCACCTCTGCAGGAGAGATTGCACAAAGAAACAAAAAGTTTTTGTATATGAAATGTCCGGGATTTACTGCAGGTCCTACAGCCGTCCTGTGGTAATGATTGCTGAATCCTGGTGGTCAGGCAGGGATCTATAGCGCATGTCTGGCCACTGCTGCCAAAATGTGAGGTGGTTGTATCCGAGGAAGCTATCTCGTTTCTATGAGAAATTTATGAGAAATTATTTTCACACAGGAACATTTTTGTTAAGAAAATCCAATTAAAGAAATGTTTATATATGGCAAATAAATAAAATTAATAACATTTAAATGCCCAGATGAAAATACCCCTTTAAGATAAATATATTTGATGGCTGTTATTGCATTA
This sequence comes from Engystomops pustulosus, assembly GCF_040894005.1. Classification (NCBI taxonomy): domain Eukaryota; kingdom Metazoa; phylum Chordata; class Amphibia; order Anura; family Leptodactylidae; genus Engystomops; species Engystomops pustulosus. The sequence continues at coordinate 193,677,112 of NC_092415.1, read as the reverse complement.
AATATTACATTTTTATTTTCAACCATTGTTACATAAGCCAAAATCAGATAATAATTGTCACATTTCTGTTCTTACATTTCCATACCGGCATAATACAACATCTGTGAATTCTATTAATCGATGCTGCAGTGGGAGGACGTGTCTATAAAATGCAGCCGGCCGCAATTCCCTAATTTTAGACGGAATATGATCAAATAACTGACTAATATTTACATTTACAATTTCTTCAACCTTTATTCAATTCTGACTCAAAATAGGCCTAAGATATCTGTTAAAAATAAGCTCCATGTTTACAAAGAATTGGACTTTTTTAACGGATCAATGTACAGATATAATATACCTTATATACTCGAGTATAAGCCTAGTTTTTCATCACAAAAAAATGTGCTGACAACCTAAACTCGGCTTATACTCGAGTAAAAAATATATAGGTTTTACCAGTGGTAAAATTAGGGGCCTCGGCTTATACTTGGGTCGGCTTATACTCGAGTATATACGGTATATACAGAATCTTATTACTGCAAATGATCTGCTCTACTCTTTGTTAATTCTGGTGCTTGGTGCTGATAGGTGGGCATCCCAAAAGATGAACCCCCTTCATTTTGATGTTCTATCCTTTGAACTGGAAACCCACTGTAGAACAGCTATGCATGGGGGACTGAACTCCATGTTCCCATGTTGCCAATTTCCTGTCTATGAAATAGCTGATTGGTCGATCACTGTGCAATTATCAATTTGTATCCGTTGACTACTCTCTAGCTCTTACAGATGCATGTGAACCGTAATAATTCACAGTTCACCAGGGAAAATTTGATGTATGCTCATATTTAGAGTCACAATTGTTTCATGTGACTGGACACAGGGGCGTAACTTGAGGGGGTGCAGATGTTGCGGTCGCACCTGGGCCCAAGAGGTTTAGGGGCCCTTATCGTGTCACTTTCCCATATGAGAAGACTATTACTATAAACCATACATTATAGTCGGGGCCCGGCACAGACTTTGCACTGGGGCCCATCAGCTTCTAGGTACGCCACTGACTGGACACCAATACCACTTTATCATTGTCTTGCATTTATTATCTCACTATGCAATAAATCTGCAAGTATGATTATGCAAATCTGTAGACAGTGTAAGGTGTTATCTCTGAAGGTCAGTGTATCCATAACTTTGTCTGTTTTGTAAGTAGCAGCAGGACTGTGATGTACATATTTATATTCCAGAATTGTAACTGGACTTGAGAAAATCCTCACACTGCTGTGCTGTGAGAGCTCTTTAGTAAGATGCTCCACAGCCCCCCCCCCCACCTCTACTTTGAGTGATTGATGTAGTAATCAACCAGATGCCTGCTATAACTTTTTCACATAACAGAGGAGATGGGCGGTAAAGTAGCTTAGAGGAGAGATCTTATACCCCAGCAGTGTACGGACAAGACTGCAGCGTACCAGGTTCTGCTCCTTTCCTGGAATATAAATTTGAATCTATACAGTGGCATTGACTGCAGACACAATGTGGAAAAGAGATGGTGAGGGAAGTGGTCAAAAGTTTGGGAAAAAAATCAGGGTCTATAGGGTCTGTCTTACTTGGTTTCTATATCTGTAGTATTTAGAATTGAAGTGACTTTCATAGTTACTAAAAGGGGTCTATAAAGTTTAAAATGCCTCTTAAATGCAAAAATGTGCCATGTAGGGGGTCTTCAAAAGGAGCAGACACATTCCTTTGTAGCCACAAACCACTATAGAGATAATTATCTATTTTGGATTTGCAAATAAGCATTCAAGTACCTAGGAGGCGGGCATTACTTTGCCTACTAATTGGGCCCACCCCTGAGGAACCTCAAGGCTGAATTGCGTATATGTATATATATAGTATATGATTTTCTATGCATTGCTTGACCAGATTAGGCTTCCTCTCCTATTAAAGCATCTACGCTGAATTATTATAGAATTTTTTCACTACATCTAACCTTATTTTATATTTTACCTTGATTTTAGTGTCTTCAAGCTGATACCCTTCTAGCAATGGCGGGCAAAGGGCCTGGGAATAAACTGGATGATGATACAATGCAGAGAATATCAGTCATCCTTCTCTTCTATATCTTGAATAAAAAAGACTTCTGCTCCTCACCTTCTGATGTGGTGAACATGGACTACCTATTCTATCGCAACGGCCTACTCAACTTAAGGAAGAATGAAGACTGCCATTACTTGTCTACCAACGAGCTGGAGGATATTCTACAGGAATCAACACGATATTTCCAAATCTCCCATGGACAAGGGGTGAGATATGTTACCAGCTTATGAATTTTTTTAAAATAATGGTGCCTATAATTTGAAATACGGGTGAGCATAAGCAATAAAAAAATACACTCTAAATTTTTATATTCAGACATACTACAATTATCCATATTCATCAGAAATTTCATATAACCTCTGTGTAGAGATGACCTCCTTACAGCCCCTAAGAAGCTGACATGCCCAATATTCAGAAATGAAAAGTGCAGTTGATAATAGTTAACTTTGTAAGCTAACCAGCTTCTCTGTCTCATTTTTTGTTTCTTCTTTCACCTGTAGTGAGCAGTATTCCTGAAAGTTTTCTCCAGTCAGTAAATAAATAGAGGAGTCTTATTAACTCTCCATACCTGGAGAATATTTCACATGATTTTAGCTCAGTAAGGAGATATGAGTATCCAGGGTCTGTAAAGAGTTATGCCATTAAAAAACTTTTTCAGCTTCTCCTTATATATCAACTGTCACTATAAAGCTCCATACACATGTCCGTGTGAGTAGATGTGTGCCGTGAACCACAAGCCTGGTGGTGAAGGGTTGGCCATAGAAAGCTGAGCGGCCACGTCGCAAATCCAGGCAGGAATAGGACCGGCCATAGCCTTTGTGGGGTGGCGGCCTAGCTCATACATGCACAATGCATCTCTATGGCCGCCGTGAGCTAGTCGCAAAAACGGCAGCTAGCCCCCCATTTGCGGATATATACATGGAGCCTTTGTAGGGGAGGGAAAGGTGATTTATACACACTGCTAAAAGAAGAAAGAAAGGGGGGAGAAGGAAGGACACAAGAACTTTTTTCTTTAATAAAGTATATAAAAAAGTTTACTTTTACCATCTGCACTATTCATATATGCAGTTTGGTTAAAGTTTTGCCATGCTTTAAATCAAATAGTTACTGTATGTTTACAGCAATATCAACTTAAATGTTGACTGTTTTCCTACATATATTGGACAGATATGTACAGTGGGTACAGAAAGTATTCAATTTTTTCACTCTGTTTCATTGCAGTCAATTGGAATCAAAAAAGTTCTTTTTTTCTCATTAATGTACACTCTGCCCCAATCTTGACATAAAAAACAGAAACGTAGAGGTCCAGAGCACTCTGGAAGAGATTTTCATTCAGGATATCTCTGTACTTGGCCGCATACATCTTTCCTTCAAAGACAACCAGTGGTCCTGATGCTGCCACCACCATGTGTCATTGCTGCGATTGTATTTGGCAGGTGATGAGCAGTGCCTGGTTTTCTCCACACATAACACTTAGAATTAAACCAAATAGGTCAATATTAGTCTCATCAGACCAGATAATCTTATTTCTTGTAGTCTGGGAGTCCTATATGGCCAGATATGTGCATTTCCACAATTCTGTCTCTGAGCTCCTTGGGCAGTTCGTAAGACCTCATGATTCTCCTGTGCTCCGACAGACCTGTGAGGTCTTATACAGACAGGTATGTGCCTTTCCTAATCAAGTCCAATCAGTTTAATTAAACACAGCTAGACTCAATGAAGGAGTAGAACCATGTCAAAGAGAAGGAAGGTCAGAAGGAAATGGATAGCATGTAAGTTAAATATGAATGGCACAGAAAATGGTCTGTATACATCAATTTTTCCCTACATTAACTTACTGAATTATAACTTTTTTTTTTACGGACTTCAGTTTCTCATTAACCAATTCCTTACACAGTAATACCACAACAGGATAAAAAACACTCCTCGATGGCTAGAACTCACAACACGGCCACCAGGTGGCGACACATGTGGTCATACACTGTATGATGGTGTCATACAACGTTGTATTAAAAAGCTAATGTTACAAATATCTGGATGCGGCCAAAAGGAACGATAAGAATTGACCTGTCTGATGGCATCACCAAATAATCACATTCCAACATTTGTCGCTTTTAGTGCTCAGATGTCAATTCATTAGAGAAGGATTTTGGGGCGCTGCACAGCATTGATGAAATCGGACTCCCCAGACTGGCTGAAGTGATACTCACAGCGTCCATACAACACATCTGCGTCAGAAGGGACACGCTGCCCGCCGCAGACTTCTTCACCGATTACATTTTCAAGTCCTTAAACAGAACTAATGAATTATACGCTGCAGGTAAGTTTGCCAAAAAATTCACAAAATTCGTATTCGTACTGAACTTTGCACGTTTGGGTTCCTTAGACCCAGCAATAAACTTTATTAGAATTTATCAATTCAACCCCCTGTCGTTAACTCTTTAAATGCTAACTGTGTAGGGCAAAATCTCCATTTTGAAGAGGATCTTCCCACCCTGATGACGTTATCGGGAGTGACAATCTTCCCCAAAATCGAAGTTATGGTGGGTCACCGGACCATTTCAGCCAATCAGTGGCCTCCTCAGACCACAGGACAGAACTTCTATTTACCAAGGGATGTCACAGAAGTAATAGAGCAACGCTCGAGTATGTGCTCTTTCCCCGGCACTCCAGGGGTTTTTTGAGATTCCAAGCTCCAAGTGGTTTCTAGAACTTAGATAAGATATAATTGGGAACCTAATTTTAATACCCTGACGTGACCACCACACAGTGCCGTCTTCTACTACATCCTTACACTGCGCAATTTTGCCATAGCAGCGGATTAGGAAGATTACACTACAGATACACAATGGGGTTAAAATATTATAAAAGAAATTTTGGGGCCCAAAGGTGGCCTGGCTTTGCCACACAAAATTTAGATTAAAGGGGTTGTCTAGGAATAGGATTTTTTTTATCTATGACTGGAGAGACTTTAAAAAATCTAATCTTTGATACTCACCTCCCTCCGTGCTCCCATTTTCCTCTGGTGCCGCCCATCATTACTGTGCTGAATAGAATAAATGCCTCTGGTGCCTTTGACAGTGGCATTTAAAGAGTTAATCCTCACAATTGTTACCGGCGGGAATTGGGTCCAGTTTCAGGTACTGAACAGATTTTTAGGATTTTTATGGATCACTGGTTCCAACATGTAAATATTGTCAGGTTCTGCTTTGTTCTGGTGTCAGGTTACTTGATGTTCTTCATTTCTGATGATTTTTGTCAGTTTTGGGTAATGGATAAGCCCAGATTTGTGAAGAGTCAGTTTTTGTTATAGTGATGAAAAGTCTGACATCTTCCTCTTCTGTCTCAGTATAAAGTCACATATTGGTCAGTGACAGCTGCACGAAAAATGAATGTAGATGTCGCTCTAACCATCGCGTTCTGAAGAAATCCAGTTGAGGTGTCTCTAGAAAATAAAGTTGCATTCTGTAATGTCATACATCTAGGCTGCTGTAATAATATTCCTATATATATGTATATGATACAAAAATCACATGTGCACTGTGGAGAGAGGGAAAATGTCTGATGCTGTCCAACCATGGGACCCCAATAATCACAAGAATACAAGCAGTGATGTCACAGTACAGGGATAATACACACAGTGATGTCACAGTACAGGGATAATACACACAGTGATGTCACAGTACAGAGATAATATACACAGTGATGTCACAGTACATGGATAATATACACAGTGATGTCACAGTACAGGGATAATACACACAGTGATGTCACAGTACAGGGATAATACACACAGTGATGTCACAGTACAGAGATAATATACACAGTGATGTCACAGTACATGGATAATATACACAGTGATGTCACAGTACAGGGATAATACACACAGTGATGTCACAGTACAGGGATAATACACACAGTGATGTCACAGTACAGAGATAATATACACAGTGATGTCACAGTACAGAGATAATACACACAGTGATGTCACAGTACAGGGATAATACACACAGTGATGTCACAGTACAGGTATAATACACAGTGATGTCACAGTACAGGGATAATACACACAGTGATGTCACAGTACAGAAATAATACACAGTGATGTCACTGTACAGGGATAATACACACAGCGATGTCACAGTACAGGGATAATACACACAGTGATGTCACAGCACAGGGATAATGCTCACAGTGATGTCACAGTACAGGGATAATACACACAGTGATGTCACAGTACAGGGATAATACACACAGTGATGTCACAGTACAGGGATAATACTCACAGTGATGTCACAGTACAGGGATAATACACACAGTGATGTCACAGTACAGGGATAATACACACAGTGATGTCACAGTATTAGGATAATACACACAGTGATGTCACAGTACAGGAATAATACACACAGTGATGTCACAGTACAGGGATAATACACACAGTGATGTCACAGTATTAGGATAATACACACAGTGATGTCACAGTACAGGGATAATACACACAGTGATGTCACAGTACAGGGATAATACACACAGTGATGTCACAGTACAGAGATAATATACACAGTGATGTCACAGTACAGGGATAATACACACAGTGATGTCACAGTACAGAAATAATACACAGTGATGTCACAGTACAGATATAATACACACAGTGATGTCACAGTACAGGGATAATACACACAGTGATGTCACAGTACAGGGATAGTACACACAGTGATGTCACAGTACAGGGATAATACACACAGTGATGTCACAGTACAGGGATAATACACACAGTGATGTCACAGCACAGGGATAATGCTCACAGTGATGTCACAGTACAGGGATAATACACACAGTGATGTCACAGTACAGGGATAATACACACAGTGATGTCACAGTATTAGGATAATACACACAGTGATGTCACAGTACAGGAATAATACACACAGTGATGTCACAGTACAGGGATAATGGACACAGTGATGTCACAGTACAGGGATAATACACATAGTGATGTCACAGTACATGGACAATACACACAGTGATGTCACAGTACAGGGATAATACAAACTTTTGATGTCACAAATGACACAAAAAAACATACTGTACATAATTAGACTCAGTAATGTTACAGTACTAACAGCTACACCACAGGAATAGTGTCCTCCCTGATATCAGAGTTTAGAAATAATGCAAAAACAATTGTGTAGTGCCGGGTGGATGGGCCCCATAGTACAGGTATACTATATATGCATTTTTAGGCCCATATGGGTTTTGTGTTTTGGGGGTTGTACTGTAAATTGAACAGAAATGTAATGTTTTACAATTTATTACATATTTCATATATATGTAGAAATAGATGAACTTATAGGAAGACTGAAAGCAGCAATGACTTGTATCAAGACCGACCACAACCACAGGAGGAAGCCGCGAAGTCTTGTGATCCCAGGAACAAGCCACGAGCCATTACCTGCCCCAGCGATGGAAACTTATCAAGAGCCTAAAGGAAGAGAAAATGAAGTTCCCAAGAGCCCGGGCCACACAGCCGGATGGAGCACGGTAATATGTGACAGCTTAAGACTGCTAAGATTCCAGGGTGTGGGTGGGGACTCTCTAAACAGACACTTCATGATCCCTCTGTACTATGAGATGATGTGTGTTGACAATGTGCTTAGGTTATCAGGGTACAGGGTTTATCTACACTTTCATTTGGCTTCTGAATATTCACTAGTATCTGACACAGAAAAAGAGAGATGAGACAGATCAGAGTCATAAGATAGATATAAAACACAATGACACTCAGCTCTGCTACCTCCTCCACTCAGTTCCAGAGCTTATTTTGTCTGTAGAGGTGCTGCTGGACAGGAAGTGCCTCTGTTTGTGGTGTCCTCTGCCTCTCTGCAGCATAACAGAAGGTAGAGGAATCTAATCGACCATAGTCAGGAGTTTATGGTCGTATCCAGGGACAACCAAAATGTTAACACCAGGACTGACATAGACAGGTTGGAATCATATCTGTGAAATGCTGTATTTCTGTTAATAATATTGAATTAGAGAATGTGTTATTTTGTTATCCTGAGTATATTAAGAATCTTGTCTTCATGGGAACATCCCTTTAAGGACCTAAAACTGCTTATTTTTTTTTAAAGAATATGTTAGTAAATGTTGGTTTTCCCCAATTTTTTTATAGTCTTAGTCCAGAGTCTCAATGCTTTAAACTATAACATTGACGTAAAAAAATTAATAAAACTTCAGAAATACATTATATAGAATTATATTTTTTGGCTAGCCGTCTTTCTATAGTTTGACTAGTGTTTTTCGATTTTTGTCTTGTTTTAGAGTCAACATTGTTTTTCTTCTTATGAACTGGTAAAAATTGTCCTGCAAAACAGTCGATCGCCAATCTCCTTGGAACAATTTAAACAGATCAGCCCGGCCATACTACACCAGCTTCTCTCCTGTACATGTCCGGTGGAGGACTTCACCAGTACACAGCTCCCCCCTCCCACCACTCTGGAAAGTCAGTCTCATGCCATTACAAATTCTATAATTATGGTGTTTTGTGTTTTCTCAGTAATCCATGTGGTTTGGTATTGGTTGAGTTCTGTAATCTTCCACAGGGTATGGATACAGCACGATAGCAGTTCTACTTCTAACCATTGGATCCATGTTCGGTGCTACTCTCATCATATTCAGTTCTTGTGAGGAAAGCTATAAACTCATCTTACAGCTCTTTGTGGGATTGGCTGTGGGGACTCTCTCTGGCGATGCCTTACTACATCTCATCCCCCAGGTAAAGATTTATTTCAATTTTTTTTTTATTTTGAAGAGAAGATGGGAAAATAAATAGTACTGTATGTTACGAGTGAAAATAACTCTTTCCATCTCCCCTTGTCATGCAACCTTTGTCCTTGCCTAGTTGCGGCCCTTTGCTAAAGCAAGATGACAACTTGGCAGTGGTCCCTACTATGGATTTCCGATTACCGATCAGAAAGACATACAAACAAGAGAGACAAGCAGAATAGTGAGGTCAGGCAAACCAAGTCAAAATCAAAATGGCTGCAAGGTACAAAATTGTAAGGCAATAGAATAGTCAAAGGTACAAGCAAAGGATCTGAAACACAGAAAAAGTATACAGATAATTAGAGCCGGATGTCTTACTTAACAGGAACCTGTACATGTGTTAATGGGGAATATATGCAGTGACTGGAAGGTTCCCCAGAAGTTGATTGGTGAAACACTCCAACACTCTAGTGTGCACATACACGCCTTGTTGAGTGAGGCGTCTGATTTCTGCCAATCAAGTAGCCCTGGTGTGATTCTCAATAGTTCTTACAAAAGTTCTCATATCCCTCTCCTTTTTAAACTGCAATTGACTCTAAAATCTTTGCTAAATATGACAAGAAAGGGTTTACATCTGATTACATAGAAATCTATGGAGAGGGGAGGAGGAGTGAGCGGAAGCTAAGGAAGCATAGACATAGGCAAACAAATGCTCCAAAACCTGGCCTGCTTTTCAGCAACAACAAATAGGATGGGTACAACTAGACAGTGTTAAATTACACCAGATTTATCATTCAGTAACACCATGATAGATCTGACGCAGAAGCTGCTGGAGCTAGTATTAAGTTTCTATTTCACCCCAAGTGCTTTATTTACATGAGACACGAACGTACACTACTGTCTGATTACTGGATTACCCAACGTGGCCTGAAGATCTGGTGCATTCGGTGCATTCACTTATCCTGCGCTCCATTCATTTCTGTGTATAATGAATGTATATTTTCTACAGGTTTTGGGAATTCATGAAAATATTTCCCATGAACATCATGGACCAGACAGAGAATTTTACTTAGAGGAGAAGCAGTATTTGTGGAAGATATTGGGGATGATCGGAGGAATTTATGGGTTCTTCCTCATTAACAAGCTTTCCTTTCTCATTATTTCATCTACAAGACAGGTGAGGATATAATTATTAGTCGTGATAAGTGGACCCGAACCCACCATTTTTGGATGATCGTCGCTCCCTGTAATGTCCACAAGAAATTGCTGGTGGCATTAAAAGGGAAACACCCGCAATCTGTGTTATTGGCGGGGTACTGGATAGTCCAGTGGGGGATGAGCGTTTGGGTTTACCGGTACCTTAACTGGTCCACTCAGCCCTAATTACCAGGTATCTACTTATGGATATTTATCATATGTAACCTATACATATATTCACATACAACAGTGCATTACACTGTACATCACTGTACATTTGTACAAACCTTTTTATGTTGAGTGAAGTATATCACATTTGTGTGCTGTGATGTCACTTCTCTATATATACTACTTTGCTTGACAAAGGTCCTGATCCAGAAACCAAAATGTAGCACTTGGGGAATAACATTTTTTTTAATTTCATACCGGGGTGCTGCCATTTTATGTATCTTTTAGACATTCAGACACTTTTATTTTATATGATCCACTGTACTTGCAGTTATGCTGACGGTAGCCAAAAGGGGCCGCCTGACAAGATCAATGACTCCTATACTGATCCCCCTTTACCTATTAGTAGTGCTGAGCGGTGTCAGGACCATAACCCAGTGTGGAATTGATATTCAGGTTGAATCGGGAAAACAGATTGATGAGTTGCTGATAAGCAAGTTTTTAGACCCTAGCAACCACAGCTATGGATGACATGGGAATGGCTTTGATTGGCCGGGCAGAATATATGACCCGGTGCTATATAGAGGTGGGGTCACACGTCTTAGTGCCATTACAGCCAGAAGAGAGCTAGAGAGAGATTAGGGCAGTCAGATGGTAACTTAAAGATGTAATAATTGCCCTTTTAAGGGTAAGTAGGTAAGAGAAAGAGATTATGATGGACAACTAGAAATGTTAAATAATTGCCCTTTTCAGGGCATTGGATGTAACAGCATCTGTATATGCACAATGCCCTATAGTGCAGTGACTGTATTTCTTTATCATTTTTCATTTTATGTTATTTCCCAACCCCATTTTGTCAGGGTGGCTGCCCTGTTATTACCCCTATTTAGCAGCACTTTCCTTCATACTATCCCGATTTTATAACCATTTTTGGGTCACAAAGTTCGGTTCCCCATTGATTTTAATGTGGTTTGGATTCAGGTATGAGTTCGGGTCAAGTACGGGTGGGCAAACCAACTTTTTTTCCCCAACTTCTGACTAACTTTGTTGGGTTCTCTCAACATTACCTATAAGTCTATGGAGTTGTCAGATGTGTAAGTTTGTGGATCATAATACAAAAAGTCTACCCTGCCCCTTGATTCTATGTGCTATTTATAATACATTTGGGCCTTATTAGGCATCAAGGTCTGGAAGGAAATGCTACATCAGCTCCTTCATAATGTCTGCTGTCTGAGAGTAGAGGTGTCAGAGGGTAGGTTAGGACTGGCCCACCACAGAATCAGAGGATCATCTGATTGAGTTTAAGAGAGCCCAACTTGGATTAATGGGACCATCTGAATCACATCATCTGGTGGGCCTTAGGAACCTCAGTTGCACATTGCAAATGGGTATAATGGTGCCCCATAACTTAATGGGGCTTATTTACTAAGGGTCCACGGTCCGCACTATCATCGGAATATCCGATGATTTCAGATGTGTGCCGCTTTCGGATTTTGGTGCATCGGCACCGGCTTTCACGCGACGCAAATCAGGGGACGGGCCATTGGATTTAAGATCTCAAATTGTGTCGCAAGGCATGTACTCACCGGGAAGAAGAAGGTGAACTCCAGCGGACCTCAGCGGGGAAGCGACACATGCAGGATCTCGGGCGCACGATCTTGGTGAATCGCGCCGGACTTTATCTTCGTCAGACTGTCCGGATCGGGGATCGATACAAGACCGGGTAAGTAAACGTGCCCCATTGTTATTTGGCCATACTTGACTACTAGAGAATTTTTTTCTTTATTTTTGTAAGTATTCATCATAAGTCTAGAAAGTCTAGAGTTTTGACATATTTCTCTCCAGTAATGCGCCCAGGTTCTTTCAATTACATAACTTACAATAATACACTTGAGCTCATTTAAGGATTACCGACGAATAATTTTCGCTGTTCCATTTGTTGGATTTCCAGAGCTGTTCCATGTCGCAATCACTTAACAGACCAACAAAGGAGCGTACTTAGCTCTATGTTATATTAACTAACGCCGTATGAGGTCTCCCAGCGCTTCTAAACAAGACGTGATTGATGACAGATTCTAGAATGCTTTGTTCTCAGCTTCCTGCAACCTAGAGTGCGGTAAACAAACATGAATTATCGTAATGTAGAGCATAGAACATATCCGGAGAAATATTCTCGTGTGCAAGTACGAAAGAACCAATAAATCAAAAAATACATAAATAAAATTTTTAAACGTTCCAGTCAATCCTCTTGTAAAGAGCCAAAAAATATTAAGACTCTTTGCATAGGATAAGTCATTAATATTAAATAAGTGGGTGGTGTGACACTCAGCACCTGTGCCAACCACTAGATAAGGTGAACTCCAATAGGGAGTCCAGCTGGCAGGAACCGTAGACCACATCAACACCATCGACAGAACAGTCTGTTACCGGCTCAATCCAGACCGCCGCGACCCTTCATGCACTGCAGCTATAAGCCTATCAGCAGCAGCGTTGGGTATCACTCATCAATCTCATGTCCGGATAGATCATGTTGGCTCAGAAAAACCACTTTTAATGGGATTGTCCATTCAGCCTGAGATTGTTGAACCATCTTGAATTGGGTTTTCCAGCCCTTTTCCATTGGATAAGTTAAGTGATCAGAATGACCAGGGACACGTTAAGACTGCCATGGGCCCTGAGCTGTATGAATATTATAACCCATACAGAATTTACTTCCTATATATGGTACCAGAATTAAGCTTCTTGGGGGATGGAGGATGCGTTGCTTCTGCCTGTTTTCAATATGTAGTTTTGGAAGATCTTCAAACCTCTACATGTGTATTGAGAACAGGAACAGATGTACGAGGATTTCATGAAGGAAATACCTTCTCAGTATAAAATTTGGTGTTAGGTTTGGGTGGCCATGGCCCCCAAGATGGCTTGTGCCCTAGGCTACTGCTAAATCTGCTTATGTTATAATCCTCTACTGGGAGTGACATAACTTGGGGTGTACTTGAATAAGAGCTTAAATGCAGTTGCCCAATACAACCACCAACCGATTAGTGGGTGTTCTGGGTGGTCTGACCATCGCTAGACTTATATATGTGATTATCCACCTTATTGGATAGGTTGGCAGTAAGTGATTTAAAATCCCTTCAAGGCTAAAAAGTGATCTGATTTACAAAGTTCTCAAATATATTGAGAAAAGTCGTAGGTTATTAAAGGACATTTCCCGTCAGATTGATGGGTCACACCTGGTCCTGTCCATTGATCTCGAGATTTGCATGAAGCCGTGTGACGTTACTGACTCTCAGCGAGACCAGGCGCGACTCGGTGAGTGTGCGGCGTCAATAAATTAAAAGCAGGTACTAGCCCATGAAGACATAACAAGCATGTAGTAGATCCTCAGTCAATCTGATGGTAGATGTCCTTTAAAGTCTTCAGAAAGTCGTGTTGTACTGCACCGTGAAATCACAATGGTGCAGTACAACACGAGAGAAGGTGCCTACAAAGTCTCATCTTTGTGAAAAAGTGGCTAACCTGCCTGCGTACAGAGTTGCCCACTTCCTTATGGTAATGAGATGACCCTGCTCATTCTGCCCTATCTATAAAGTAAAGCTCACAAAATTATAGGAAATGGCAAGGTGGTGAACCGTCCTTATATCAACTCTATACTTGAGAAACACTTGCACAACAGCCTTCAATAACAATTAAAGCAACAGTTCATCTTCTGAATAATCATTCTTTTAGGGTTTTTCATGGGTTCCGGTGCAATTTTTCTCCTCCAAAAAAAATGGTGGAGTGATAGAAAAGTTATCATTGTCTCTTCATGCAACTGACCAGATGTTTGTGTTCCCACAACTATGTACTTTTTCAGGAACTTATCTGTATACAATTCCAGTCCCAAGCCTTGAACAGAAAGGATAAATAGTCATGTATTTGGGTAATGGAGTCCTGCCAAACTGAGGAACTGCCAAGGCCATGGTTGTTCAGAAAAGACATGAGCACTGTCTGCTCCACGTGCCAAGCTAAAGAATAGCTGCTGCCTTGGTTGGTACCTTAAAAACTAGTCGGGATATGGACCTCAGCCAAAGTAAAGGAAATTGAGGATTAGATAGTCTAGAAAAAGTTTGACCGCTTTTACAAAATATGAAGGGTTCCTTGACAATAAACAGGTTCACGATGTTCAGCGTTTGGGGCCCCCAGAGTTTTCCTATAGAGTGGAAATTCAATTTTATGCATTGCGCATTAAAAGTTATTCAAAGGGGTATTCCAATGAAACAAGCTAGATCCTATTATCATAATAAGGCCTAAATTTCTGATCGGTGGGGGTCCCTCCGATCATTAGAACGAGGGGTTCTATGTAACCCTATTGGACAACTCGTGGTCCCATGCATGACCGTCTGCTCCACTCATCTCGGAACTACAAAGGGTTCGGCCAGGGTATATTGGACCCCGTCCAACCCCCGTTCCTGTGAGGGTCTCATCATTGAGACCCCCACTGATCAGCAAGTTACTCCCTATCCTGTGAATAGGACCTAACTTGCTTCATGGGAAAACCCCTTTGAGGGCATCTTCTAATTTTACATCTTAACCCCCTATGCAGCTATAATAATAAATCTTTATACAGAGCCATCATATTCTGCAGACCTTTACAAATCATAGGGGACATTAATAAAATGTTCATATGGAACAATAGGATTCTACTCAGAAGAGATTAAAATCGATGGTGAGGAAAAGATGACGTAGGAGGTATAAGAGTTTGTACAATGGTCCAGCTATTGTTTATGAGAGATTAGAATAAATGGATAAATAAATAACACTGGTACATGAACCAGTCATCAGCCGCCATCTTATATACAGGGACCAAGAGAAGCCTGCATAATAGTATCCATTGCAGGATTGCATAGATGGGAGAAGGACACAGCGGAGATTAGTGGGATGAGAGTTGACCTTACATTTAGTTGTCACGGGTGGTGTTTGGGTATTAGTCTGATAGTCCAGGGTAGGGAATTCCAGAGAATTGGTGCAGCTTGGGAAAAATCCTGGAGATGTGAGTGGGAGGTTCGAATTAAAGAAAACAATAATATTAGACCACTGAAAGATCGCAGTGCATAGGCTGGATAAACTAGGGACACTTACTCATAGATCCAGGCAGCGTGACTGTGGTAATCTTCTAATATCTGTTATCCATGGCCTCCTTTCTTGTACAATCAACTTTTAAAATTATGTTAATGAGCCAGAATGGCTCTAAGGGGTTATACCAGAGCCCGTCCGTTATGTAACATCATAGGCTATTACACTGTGCAGGAGCAAGGGTCCTGGGTAAGTGTTCAAGAAGCTCAGGGGAAGGTGTAACAGCCTAATTAAAGTAGAAATCAGTCTAAGATCACCGGCAGAACGAATAAAATGGGTTGGGCGATGGACCAAGATGAGAGAGGAGAGGTAGGGAGGTGAAGCATTATGCAGAGCTTTGTGCATGAGAGTTCTTATTTTAAACTGTACTCGGAAGGAGACAGGCAACCAGTGCAGTGACTGGCACAGACTGGAGGCATTCGTGTAGTGTTTGGTCTGAAGGACGAGCCTGGCTGCTGCAATAAGAATAGAGGAGATTGTAGAGGAGAGAGTTTAGTGAGTGGAAGACCGATTAGTAGGGAGTTACAGTAGTCTAGTCGAGAGTAAATCAATTAGCATTTTAGAAGTTTCAATTGTCGGGTTCTGGAGATGTTTCTGAAACGCACACGGCAAGAGCGAGCAAGAGATTGAATATCTGGTGAAAAGGAGAGGTCGGAGCCTAGCATAACCCCAAGAAGGCGGGCCTGCTGCCACGGTGCTATAGTGATCCCAAAGACAAGATGGAGAGGTCAGGGTTGGGTCGGTTAGTCGATGGTGGAAAGACAAGAAGTTCAGTCTTAGAAAGATTAAGTTTCAAGAGAGGACAAGATGTTAGAGATGGTAGAGAGACGGTCACTGGTGTTCTGAAGTAAGGCAGGGGTGAAGTAACGTGCAGAAGTACATAGCCAAGTGTCATCAGCATAAAGATGCTGGAAACCAAATCTGCTGATAGTTTCTTCGATGGGGGCAGTATAGAGGGAGAAGAGAAGAAGACCTAGGACTGAGCCCTGAGGCACTCCAACAGTGAGACACCGAAAGTGAGATAGGAAGAAAACCCGATCCTCCTGCGCGGTCCTGCTGTTCCTGGTGCCTCTTCTTTCATCCATGTTCTCCTTTCCATCTTTGCCTTCTTAATCACTGGAGGAACATGTGACCTTTTGTTGTATCTTCCCGTCCGTTGTATGTACTCCCGTGTTGTAGCGCTGATGTATCTAAGCTGGTGCAAGCTGACCTCACCAAGTCTGAGATGTGGCTGAAAGCCATGGAAAGGACTAGGGACCCCAAGAAGAGCATGGTTGAGTGGCTTTATTACTCGAAATTGGGACCGGTGGGAGTAATAACTAAGATTTATTGGAGTAGGCATAATTATAAAGGTTTAATATGAAGGTGGCCAACCCCTTTAACGCTTTTTGGTGAAATGTGGCTTGCTTGTCCTCTAACTGTAAAAAGAGTATAAAATGATCTAATTTTTATCACCCATGATCTATTAGTCCTGCATGAAGATTAGAAGCATAGTTGGCACTTGTCAAGGAACTTGCTGAAATACCAGCCAATGGACGTGTTTGTGTCTACTGTTCCCAGTCAGTGGAGCACTTCATGGTATCTGGTCAGACTCAAGTTGAAGAACTTTGCTCAGCATAAACAAGTGCATCCAGTCTGCTCCTCATCAGAAGAACCTGGAGCTGTTTACGTGTGGAGCCCAGGAATTTGTGCTTTTGATGTGTAGCTTCTATTTAAAGCGAACGTGATAACTGGCTTCAGTTCTGGAACGCTCCACCTATTACTGTCGTGCCGCTGGTCTATCAATTTGATTGGTTCTATTTTTGAATCATTCTAGCGTCAGAAATAGAAGTATAATGGAACATTAAGCCGCAGGACAACTCAATAGAAAAGTGGTGGCTTAGACATAATTGAGGGCTCTTGTGGTTTGTTTAAATTCGAGATTCTGCATATAAACATTGCTACGCAGTCAGATTCCTGGACTCTGGACTTTATCCTGATCCAAAATGTTCTAAAATAGAAAGCAATCCAGGTTATACAACACAGGGAAAACACTGAATACATTAAAATCTTCCATGTAGATAAGGATGCATGTTTAGAGGCAATAATAGTCATAGTCACATGCGGCACCGTCCCGCTCCGTAGCCCGGGAAAAGATAGGACATGTCCTTTCTTTTCCCGTATTACGGAGCTGCGGCCATATATCGCTATGGAGAGGGGTGGGGGTGAGCTGCGCTCACCTCCTCTCCCCGCGCGCTGCCGCGTGCCCTCCGTGATATGGTGCGGCGGGCCACGGCAGTGTGCATGTATCCTTAGGCCGAGGTTCTCTCCAAGCTGGGTCACCATGGGACGCCATATACAGTGCTCACTAAAAAGGGCGGAAAGGACTTGTAGGAAAATAGTTTGTGACACCAGTCGGGATAATCGCTGACTTGGGCCCCTTGGAGATAAGTGTTATGGGTCAGCGTGATGTTTAACACTTCCCGACAAGGGCTGGCTCCCAGAGGATGGATAGAGGAGGAGGCCACTTGCCATGCAGTGATGGCGGCGCCCAAAGAAACAACTCCACACTTGTACTTTACTTTACTTGTACATTAACTGTAGGAATACCGGCCACCTTGGTGATCTATCCTCCTTCGTGTGCTCCTCAATGTGCTCCTCACGTGCACAGCACTTTGCTATCTGTGCTAACTCACTCGGCCTCGGCTTCGGCCTGGCTCCTCAGAGCCCCAGTCTCTCTTGCCTGTCTCCTCTTGGTCCTCCTATCGGTGCTAACTCACTCGGCCTCGGCTTCGGCCTGGCTCCTCAGAGCCCCAGTCTCTCTTGCCTGTCTCCTCTTGGTCCTCCTATCGGTGCTAACTCACTCGGCCTCGGCTTCGGCCTGGCTCCTCAGAGCCCCAGTCTCTCTTGCCTGTCTCCTCTTGGTCCTCCTATCGGTGCTAACTGACTCGGCCTCGGCTTCGGCCTGGCTCCTCAGAGCCCCAGTCTCTCGTGCCTGTCTCCTCTTGGTCCTCCTATCGGTGCTAACTCACTTGGCCTCGGCTTCGGCCTGGCTCCTCAGAGCCCCAGTCTCTCTTGCCTGTCTCCTCTTGGTCCTCCTATCTGTGCTAACTCACTCGGCCTCGGCTTCGGCCTGGCTCCTCAGAGCCCCAGTCTCTCTTGCCTGTCTCCTCTTGGTCCTCCTATCTGTGCTAACTCACTCGGTCTCGGCTTCTGCCTGGCTCCTCAGAGCCCCAGTCTCTCTTGCCTGTCTCCTCTTGGTCCTCCTATCTGTGCTAACTCACTCGGCCCTCGGCTTCGGCCTGGCTCCTCAGAGCCCCAGTCTCTCCTGCACGTCTCATTATGGTCATCTTGCTACTAATTAGTGATGTGTCATTGGCCCACGCCCCTTTTAACCCAACAATATCAGGTTAAAAGTGGAGTGGTGCGGGATAACTGACTGTCCTGTGGCTCCCTATTTAATATTTAATAGGGAGCCGTCCAGGAGACAGAAGAGCCAGCTTAATGATCCAGCTCACTAAGAAGAGCCGAACTTCCCATCACTACTACTAACTCTTAACTCCTCCCATCTTCTTCTTGTGCTGCTCTCATACATTGGTAGACCGGCCCCCTTCTTTACTAAACATATAACAATTAAAGGTACATACACAGTACATTGCCATTGCTGTAGGACCCGACAAAAGTGGAGAATGCTACAGGCTCATAACTGGGCTCATCATGCATCCCCTGCTGGGACTGCAGGGATTAACAAACCCAAACCTTAAATTTGGTACTTGCCCCTGTACCTTGATAAACCATCCAACCGTTTGGTACTTGACCTTGTACTTTGATAAACCATCCAACCGTTTGGTACTTGACCTTGTACTTTGATAAACCATCCAACCGTTTGGTACTTGACCTTGTACTTTGATAAACCTTCCATCCGTCTGGTACTTGACCCTGTACCTAGACTAACCACCCAACCGTCTGGCACTTGACTAAATGTTTGGGTAATGTGGGAAGGCCACAGCGTTTATTAACAACTAAGATAAATTATTAAATAACGTTATAAATTAAAACATTTCCCAACTTGCTAGGCCCGCTTGGCATCTTCAAAATCTTGAGAACCAACTTCGCCCGAAATGGTGGCTGCGGCCCTGCAGCCGGCATGTGGGCATCTTCCAGCGCCTTAGGGCCTGTGTAACTTCCGCCTTCGCTGTGACAACTGTAGGAAAACAGAAGGAAGCAGCCAGAACCAAGGAAAGAAAAGCTGAAAAGAAATAATTCTGAGGGCAGGGTGGGAGGGTGACTTCTCGCCTCTTCGGTCCAGGGTGCAGAAGGAAAGAGGCCCCCCCACGTGCTCTCGGACTTTATAAAACCACCGGGCGGGTCCTTACCCGCCGCCAAACACCACCTCCTGTGACCTCACACGGGAGGAGTAAAGGGGCAAACCCCACCAGCCTACCAGAAGGCTTGAAACCACCCCCTACAGTCCTCAGCCCCTTCGTTAGTTGCTTTGGGGCTTGTTATAGACAATGCATCCTTCATACAGGCTCCGGCCCGGTTAATTTTACACATTTTATACTATATGAGCACTGCTACTACTCCTATGCTATATATATGGAAACAGCACTGTACTAATCATATTATCCTGTATATATGGGCACATCACAGTACTACTACTCCTAACCTGTATATGTGGACACAGCACAGTACTACTACTCCTATCCTGTATATACGGGCACAGCACAGTACTACTACTGCTATCCTGTATATATGGACACAGCACAGTACTACTACTACTATCCTGTATATATGGGCACAGCACAGTGCTACTACTCCTATCCTGTATATATGGACACAGCACTATTACTCCTATCCTGTATATATGGGCACAGCACAGTACTACTACTCCTAACCTGTATATGTGGACACAGCACAGTACTACTACTGCTATCCTGTATATATGGACACAGCACAGCACTACTACTCCTATCCTGTATATATGGACACAGCATATTACTACTACTCCTATCCTGTATATATGGGCACAGCACAGTACTACTACTCCTATCCTGTATATATGGGCGCAGCACAGTAGTACTACTCCTATCCTGTATATATGGGCACAGCACAGTACTAGTACTCCTATCCTGTATATATGGGTACAGCACAGTACTACTCCTATCCTGTATATATGGGCACAGCACAGTACTACTACTCCTATCCTGTATATATGTGCACAGCCTAGCACTACTACTCCTATTCTGTATATATGGGCAGGACACAGTACTACTACTCCTAACCTGTATATGTGGACACAGCACAGTACTACTACTCCTATCCTGTGTATATGGACACAGCACAGCACTACTACTCCTATCCTGTATATATGGACACAGCACAGCACTACTACTACTATCCTGTATATATGGGCACAGCACAGTACTACTACTCCTATCCTTTGTATATGGACACAGCACAGCACTACTACTCCTATCCTGTATATATGGACACAGCACAGCACTACTACTACTATCCTGTATATATGGGCACGGCACAGTACTACTACTCCTATCCTGTGTATATGGACACAGCACAGTACTATATATATATGCTATATATATATATGGGCACAGCATAGGACTATTACTCTTATCCTGTATGTATGTACACTGCACAGGAATACTACTCCTCCATAATCATATCTTCATGTTTTGTGCAGGGTCTCTCTCTGGTTAATGGCCATCTGACACATTCCCATGACCTCCCCTTGGAATCCCACCTGAACGACCAGTCAAGGAAAGCCAAATCAACATCTACAATCCAGCTGGTAAGTGATATGGCGGAGCCACACAATCCTATAATGGGGCAGATTTACTTACCCGGTCCATTTGCGATCCAGCGGCGCGTTCTCTGCGCTGGATTCGGGTCCGTCCGGGATTTATTAAGGCAGTTCCTCCAACGTCCACCAGGTGCTGCGCTGAAGTTCCCTGGAACGCACTGGAGTTCACCGAGCCGGGCTGAGTGAAGGTAAGTGCAAGCTCCGTAACACATTTTTTTTAAAAAATGCGGCGGTTTTTCCGAATCCGTCGGCTTTTCGTTCAGCCACGCCCCCCGATTTCCGTTGTGTGCATGCCAGCGTCGATGCGCCACAATCCGATCGCGTGCGCCAAAATCCCGGGGCAATTCAGGGAAAATCGGCGCAAATCGGAAATATTCGGGTAACACGTCGGGAAAACACGAATCGGGCCCTTAGTAAATGACCCCCTGAGTGTCCAAACTGCAATGAAAGCCTACTTCTTTCTAGCATAGCGCCAACATGGCACTTTATACATTTACCTATTGCTCCTGCTCTGTCACAGCTTTTAATCGCATCGGCTCCCGGAGGAAAGCAATACAGTAGAAAGAAGAAGGAGGAATTCAAATTATCATTGTTGCTTTTGCCTCTAGGGTCCCCTGAAGAGGAAGAATCACATGACCTGGAGCTGTAGCTCCAATGATAATCCAGCTCTGTCTACAGCTTCTTCCTCTTCATTCCTCTTCAGTCCCTGGCAGCCAAGGATGTGACGCTTCAACCCCATAACGCGAGGCCCTTTTCCGTTTTTGCGTTTTCCTTTTTCACTCCCCACATTCAAAAACCTATAACTTTTTTATTTTTCCATGTACAGAGCTGTGTCATGGCTTGTTTTCTGCGTAACAAATTGCACTTCATAGTGACCGTATTTAATATTCCATGTCATGTACTGGGCAGCGGGGAAAAAATTCCAAATGCAGGGAAATTGGTGAATAAACGCATTTGCGGCGTATTCTTGTGGGCTTGGATTTTACGGCTTTCATTGTGCGCCCCAAATGACAGGTCTACTTTATTCTTTGGGTCGGTGCGATCACCGGGATAACAAATTTGTATAGGTTTTATAATGTTTTCATATATTTCCAAAAATTAAAACCTGTACAAAAAAAAATTATTAATTAATTTTGCCATCTTCTTGCGCTAATAACTTTTTCATACTTCAATGTACAGAGCTGTGGGTGGTAACATTTTTTGAGACTTTTGATGACGTTTACAATGCTTCTATTTTTAGGACTGTACGGCCTTTTGATCAATTTTTATAGAATTTTTTATATTTTTCAAAATGGCAAAAAAATGTGGGCGCTATTTTCCATTACGGGGTTAAACGCAGTGAAAAAAGGTTTTTATATTTTGATAGAAATGGTATTTAGGGACGCGGCGATACCTTATGTGTTTATGATCTGTAATGTTTATTTATATTTATATGACTTCTAGGGAAAGGAGGGGTGGTTTGAATTTTTAGGTTTTTTTAATATAATTTTTTTTTTACTTTTATTTATTTATTTTTTTACTATTTTTCGGACCCCCTAGGTTGTCTGATTGATCCTACCATATATTTGCATACTACAGTATGGAAGTATATGGGGATTTTCCTCATCATTCATTACAACGTGCAAATCGCACATTGTAATGAATAGGTTAAAACGAGACAACCTTGCCATCTTGGTGAGGATCGCTGCTCCCTGTGACGTCATCGGGGGGGGGGAGCGATCCTCACCAAGATGGCGGCGCCGATGGCCATTTTTTTTAAGCCGGCGGAGGCGATGCTAGCACAGATCGCAGGTGTTACCGGTAAGTCTTTGCGGCAATATGCAGCATAGACTTACTGTTAATGGAGGGGGCTCAACCAGTGAGCCCTCTCCATGCACCCGCAGCCGAGGCGTGACGTAGTACTACGTCACATGTCGGTAAGGGGTTGAAATAGCACTTCCTCAGACTGCAGGAGGATGCCTTGAGTCTTGTCTGGTGAACCCTATGCTGAGGTGATGCAGGGGCTTACCAGCCATGAGGCGAGTTGAGCCTCTTGCCTCAGGCAGACACTTTCTACAAAGCAGGATCAGACTTGTAAAAATATTGTCTCTTCACACCCAAAGTTAGCATAGGAGTGAGACACTGCATGGAGAACCCATTTACTAAAAAAAAACAACCTGATATATAACTAACAGATGTGGCAGAGGGGGAGCCAGAGCTCGCCTTGGGCAGCAGATAGTTTAGGTTCATCCCTGAGATAATAGTCTGGTTGCCTATAGAGAGGTCCTGAGTGCCACCTCCTGCACTTGAGCCATAGCTCCGCCTCCATATGGACTATAGAATCATAGTTATATCTATATTGTGGGAGATTCAGCATCAAAAAGAACTCGGAATATTCCTTTCAAATGACCTAAGGAGTCACAGGGGTGAGAGTCAGGCAAGCGTTGTCTCATGTGCTAAATATATCATTGTAAAATACCTTCAGTAGCTGTTGTAATGATGTAGCTGGACTATAAAAATTCAATGCAACAGAGGGCATCCCAGTGTGACTCTTCTGTGCCCATCAGTGTGACTCTTCTCTGCCCATCAGAGTGACTCTTCTCTGCCCATCAGTGTGACTCTTCTCTGCCCATCAGTGTGACTCTTCTCTGCCCATCAGAGTGACTCTTCTCTGCCCATCAGTGTCTCTTCTCTGCCCATCAGTGTGACTCTTTTCTGCCCATCAGAGAGACTCTTCTCTGCCCTTCAGTGTGACTCTTCTCTGCCCATCAGTGTGACTCTTCTCTGCCCATCAGTGTGACTCTTCTCTGCCCATCAGTGTGACTCTTCTCTGCCCTTCAATGAGACTCCTCTCTGCCCATCAGTGTGACTCTTCTCTGCCCTTCTGTGTGACTCTTCTCTACCCTTCAGTGTGACTCTTCTCTGCCCATCAGTGTGACTCTTCTCTGCCCATTAGAGTGACTCTTCTCTACCCTTCAGTGTGACTCTTCTCTACCCTTCAGTGTGACTCTTCTCTGCCCTTCAGTGTGACTCTGTAAATGGCATTTCAGTACAAGTGTAAAGAAATCTATAGTTTGTGTAATGCTGAACCTGCAAGTTCTTATATCCAGCAGCACTGAGCCCATGTATCGATAACAGACATTCGCTCTTTGCCAGGTGTGAATTTTACTTCTTTGTATTTTTGTGATCTTTAAATTTTTATATTTTACACCTGATAATTATTTTTTTAGAGGAGCCCTGAAGATTGTGAACCCACAGAGGGCGCCATAGCGGATATTGCTCCGGTCAACCTCAGAGTACGGAAAAAACGTAAGTTCGTTGGGGAAAGAAATGGCCCAATCACAGGTGGCCTTTCATTCATCAAGAGCACAATTACAAATGATATCTGAACCATGATAGGTTGCTGTAGGCAACAGAGACAGTCTATATTTTAGATAGTTTCAATACACCTCCATTTTTGCCAGGCACAAAATTTAGGTCATGAAAATATGGATTAAAATTTTTAAATTCCAAAGTGAATGAGCATCATTGAGACACATGCGCATGTTTTTTGTCTGACTTTGCACATTTTCAGCGCAATCTGCTGTATTTATAAAGTATAAGGCTGCACTATACGCAACGCAACATAAAATTCAGCACATAAAGGGGTGTTCCCTGTCCCTTTCTCTCATAGTCCATCTCACTGACAGACACAGGGAGAAGTGAGGGGAGGGAGCAGGATGAGTCATAATCTCCTGCTGCAGCTCCTCCTATTCATCAGAGCTCAGGCATGTAAACAAAGATCCACTGAGAGTCTGCAGAGAGCACAAAAGTAAGTAGCAGGACTACTGAATCACTTGATAAATATTCAGGGATTATTATTAAGGCAGTAAAGGCACCTAGGTAATTTATGTATGAAATAGGCCAACCCTTAGACCAACCCCTTAAATTAAAAAATTAAATTTATTACCATCTTCAATTTCAATATTGATCATCTATAGCCCATTTGTGGGGGAGTGACACACAGCACCGCTATACGGTAGAAGAAGCTGGAAGCATACAGCTCCATCGACAGTGTAGTGGCCAAGCTGAAGTACTGCAACTCAGTGTAAATTCACTCTAATGGGAAATATAGAATGATACAAAACAATCAAATAATGTATATCATGTAGCTATATGATCTCTCTTTCACCTTTCTGTCTTTTCTTAGATAATGGAATAACTCTTCTAGCAATAATGATCTTGGTCGGGGATAGTCTGCATAACTTTGCTGATGGCATGGTAATAGGGTCTGCATTTTCATCTTCCACGGAAACAGGCGTGGCGACCACTATCGCCATTCTCTGCCATGAGATCCCCCATGAAATGGGTACGTGACATGTGATATGTCCAGCAAAACCGCTGAAATCTATATTACTTAATGAATATCAGGTATTGAAAGAAACTTGGTGCAGGACCCAACGACAATGAAAAGAGACCACCCAATCATTTCCTGACCTATTTGTAACATTGATTATCTGTAGGTTTCTACAGAAATGAGTCACATTTTAAACCCAGATGGGCAAATTTTAACTAGAAGTTAGAAAGTAGTTCAACTTGTATAAAGACCCAATCTTATTACATAGATAATATAACTGTACCAACATTACAGCATAGATAGGGTACTGAAAACAAACAAAAAACATAGATACAGTACCAAGTTTACTACATACATACATACTGTACCAAAATCAAAGAACTGAGCTTACTACATCCAAAGTACCCAAACCAGGCTTCCTATATAGGTACAGTACTAGAAACAAGTTTACCACGTATATCCAATCTCAGAAACAAGTAGACTACATAGTTACTGTACCAGAAACAAGCTTACTACATATCAGAACCAAGCTAACTAAATAGAAACAGTACCAGAAACCGGCCTCCTTAATAGACACAATCCCATAACCAAGCTTACTACATAGATACAGTACCAGAACCAATCTTGCTACATAGGTACAGTACTAGACACAAGCCATAGATACTGTAACAGAACCAAGCGTACTACATACATACAGTACCAGGACAAAGCTAACTACATAGATACAGTTCCAGATACATGCTTACAAAATAGATATGGTACCAAATCCAAGCATACTATATAGAAACAGTACCAGAAATAATCTTACTACATATTACAGTACCAGATGCATGCTTACTACATAGGTACAGTACCAGAATGAATCTTACTAAATAGATATAGTACCAGAACCAAGCTTACCACATAGATACAGTACCAAGTTTAATCTTACTACATAGATAAAATACCAGAACCAAGCACTGCCAGATACAATCTTATTCCATAAATACAGTACAATAACCAAGCTTACTATATATTACAGTAGCATTATTAAAGGGTTTATCAAAGGGTCAAAACCACTTTAATGAATCTCATGGGCAGTGGAGCTCCAAAAACAGACTTAGAAGTGTCGCAAGGAGTCGGCCTAATGATAAATAACCCCTCTGTCTTTCACTCGCAGGGGATTTTGCAGTGTTACTGAATACTGGACTAACAGCAAAAATTGCCTTTCTTATGAACTTCATCAGCGCCCTTACAGCCTTTGCAGGTCTCTACATTGGTCTGTCAGTATCCAGCAACCCGAATGTACAGATCTGGATATTTGCCATCACTGCAGGGATGTTCCTGTATCTGTCACTAGTGGAGATGGTGAGTGATTTCAGGAAAGTTATATATAATACATACTTGTAACAGGGGGGAAATTTGTCATCCGTGGCCACCAATCAGGGATGAACCTAATCCTGCTGCTGCCTGAGCTATGGAAAGATGTCCCCCCCACAGGCACACCTACGCCCAGTCCAATTGTGCCACCCCCTCCTCAGTACCCACCTCTTCTCCTGTTACATTAAATATGCAGTGTTATCTTAAATCTACACATTCTAGCTTCCTGCAAACCAGCTCCCATTATGCAGTAGCTGACAGCGTCTGAGGTGAGTGGCTCAACTTGCCTTTTGGCAGGTGCTCCCTTGGCCCCAATGCACAGCTCTATTCGGAATGACAAAACCTATTACTCATAGATTTAACCTCTACTGGCATCCTTTGGATTGGCAGCATGATTCCCAAAACTTGTAAGTTACATCCCAATACTTTTTGGGGTCCCACTGATCTCCCAGCACCCTAATCAATTGCTTTATAGATTGTAAGAAACAACCTCATATACACACAGGCACATATTGAGCGTATTCCTGTAAAAGACCTTTCTTATCACTCTCACTATCTGGAGGATCTGAATAATCCCACGCTGACACTGGAGGGCTCTAGTACGAAGGGTTCTTGATCTTGTGTCTGTCTTTGACTGGAGTTGGTCGTCATTTACTAATATGACATAACAGTGATGCTTCTGGAATGACGTAGAATCATCTCAATAATAAGTGACACATAAATCATGACATTCACCATCGCCCCAGCCGGAGGATTCATCCGAATGTCAGAAATATCATCAGATGAAGTCACCGTCCCGTGTCATATGCTGGGACGTCCTCTGTAGCTTCATCTCACGATCCTCATCCTGTGTCATAGATTCATACAAAATCCAGAAATCTGAGATTGTCAACAGGAAAACTTCTTTCTACAAACATGTCCACATACAGTATAGAAGCCGTCACTATCTGCTGCTTATTACATCCTGTGATCTACATCTATCTATCCCATATCTATGCAGTTATGTACCTATCCAAGGGGGTCATTTATCTTTTTTTTCCCCTTGCCTTTGGTGTTTTTGCGCCTTTTTGCTGCGTAATGGCTGTTTTGCGCCTATTTTACACTTTTTTTGGAAGGTTATGGGGCACATTTACTTACCCGGTCCAGTCGCGATCCAGCGGCGGGTTCTCCAACGCTGATTTGGGTTCTGCCGGGATTCACTAAGGTCCGTGCGCCGATATTCACCAGGTGTCGCTGCTGTGCCGAGGTCCGCTGGAGTTCACCTGCTTTTTTCTGGTGTATGTGAGTGCTTGATCTTGCGACACAAATGGCTTTTTAAATTCTGCGGTTTTTCCGAATCCTTCGGGTTATCTGGTGGCCACGCCCCCGATTTCTGTCGCGCGAAAGTCGGCGCGATTGCGCCAAAAATCGATCACGTGCGCCACAATCCCGTGAAATACAGTGCAAAGCGGAAATATTCTTGAAAAACCCGACGGATTCGCGGCTGCGGACCCTTAGTAAATGTGCCCCATTGTCTATTTGTCATTATATTGCGCCTCTATGCAGATGTTTGCGCCCAATTTATTATATTATTGCGCCTATATGGGCGCAAATAATTGCGCAGTAACATGCCAGTCCTGACCATGCTTAGAAATGGTACGATTTACGCAACAAATTGCACCTTTTTTAACATTTCTGCCTAAATAAAGTGCAAAAACCCTGCATTTGACAAAGAGCCAAAATGATGAAGACCAATGAGGAGCAAAAAATAGACTCACAATTGGCGCAAAAAAAGCGCAGAGAAGGGGGAAATAAGATAAATGACCCCCATCTATCTATCATCTTTATTATCTATCTACCCGCTATCTATTTCGTATCTATCTATCTATATGTCTGTCTGTCATAATAATAATCTGGCGCAGTTCGTTAATTTGGCGCTATTTTGTAACATTTTCTGGCGCACGGCAAAGTCCGGCACTTAGTGGTTCTGAGTCCCTGCGCCTTATCTGACATAGTGAGAGGCTGAAGTACAGATGTTTGCACGGGATCTATCACAAAATTGCGCCTAAAAAGACACAAAAAAGGAGGAAAAATGCACCTCCTCTGAGCAGGTGCACTTCCAAAAAAACTTCCCTTTTCATTACTAAAAACATACATTTTAGGTTCCCAAATGAAAAATAACCTCTATGCAACATGGAAAATACTTCGGAGCAGTTTTAAAATGTAAAATTTCCCCAGTAACGACTTCATCATTGTCTATGGGATCCTTTCTGTGAGTGATTATTGTCTTATTGTACAGATCTGAGAATATTATCAGTCTCCATTTACTGTATATTATACTAAAAAAGCCATTATTGGAATCTAATAATTTGAGACAAATTTGGTGCAAATTTAGGCGCAAATGAATGGGACATGCGACAATTCCAAAACGCATTTACTAAGGCAAAACTAGATCCATCATAGATCACAAGACAAAAAAAAAAGAACAAACCAGGCGAACCTGAGACCCACTATGATTAATGTCCCCCATTGTATCTTTCTATCTGGCAAAAAGTCCAATGTGATGAAGGTGCTATCCAGAATTCTCCTATCTATCATCTATCTATTATCCATGGGTAAATAATCCTGCAGTATATAACAATATTCTTTCTATCTTTCTCATGTTTCAGTTACCTGAAATGACTCACATTCAGACGCAGAGACCTTGGCTGATGTTCTTCCTGCAGAATCTGGGACTGCTCCTGGGATGGCTGTGCCTGTTACTACTAGCAATATATGAGCATAAGATTAAGCTATAACATTGATGGCGCTGCGTTACTAGTCTGTTACCCGTCATCCGGCCTTGGTAGTGAGACCTGCAGGTTCTATGATGTCCAGTCTGCTGTATCTCTGGTCGTCTTGTGTTGTCCTCATTGGTTTGTTTGCATAGAAGATGGATTAAAGGAATAAATTATTTCATGGTTTAATAGGTGAGATGCTTCTGTACAATATATATATCATGATTCTACATGGCAGCTACAATACTAACTTAAAAGAAATATCAGTGCAGGAAACATTGGGCACAGATGTATCACTGTTGTCGTGCACCTGTGTGACATCACATGACCAGGGATATAACAAGCCGTGCACCTGTGTGACATCACATGACCAGGGATATAATGAGCCGTGCACCTGTGTGACATCACATGACCAGGGATATAATGAGCCGTGCACCTGTGTGACATCTCATGACCAGGGATATAATGAGCCGTGCACTTGTGTGATATCACATGACCAGGGATATAATGAGCCGTGCAATTGTGTGACATCACATGACCAGGGATATAACAAGCCGTGCACCTGTGTGATATCACATGACCAGGGATATATTGAGCCGTGCACTTGTGTGACATCACATGACCAGGGATATAATGAGCCGTGCACTTGTGTGACACCACATGACCAGGGATATAATGAGCCATGCACTTGTGTGACACCACATGACCAGGGATATAATGAGCCGTGCACTTGTGTGACATCATTTGACCATGGACAGATTTCGATCCGCTGTTGGTAAACAGAAGCATTATATAGTATGACAGCAAGCAGAGATCTTGAAAACTATGAGGAATTTATGCTGAAAGTTTATTGGAAGATCTTTGAACTTTTCATTACCAAACAATATCAATTATTTGCTGATAGTGGGCAAACACTTTGAGAGGGTATCAGAAAGTATGTGAGAAGTGTAACTGTGTTATACTGTGTGTAGGACACTAAGTAGGCATTAAACACTATCATAGGCTATATTTACATGAACGTATGGTGGACGTATATACTGCTGACATATATACGGCTTATATACGTCCCCTATACTGGGCAATGGGCAATGAGCACATGTCCTATGTT
This sequence comes from Engystomops pustulosus, assembly GCF_040894005.1. NCBI lineage: Eukaryota > Metazoa > Chordata > Amphibia > Anura > Leptodactylidae > Engystomops > Engystomops pustulosus. The sequence continues at coordinate 193,646,450 of NC_092415.1, read as the reverse complement.
TTCCCGTATTATGGCCCCGCAGCCATATATCGCTATGGAGAGGGGGGGCTCATCGGCGCTCATCCCCTCTTCCTCTCCCTGGCGCCGATGTATGCCCGCTGTACCATAGTGAATGTAGCCTTATAGGGGGGACATTATACCTTTCACTATCACTAAGTAAGCGTTATATTATGTAGGTGTGCACATAAATGTAGTGATGAGCAGACCTGAAACCACAATATTCGGGTCTCCCAAGAAGTTCGAGTTCACTGATCACGATTGTTAACTCTTGCATGCACCGCTGTTTACTCTAGGATCGTCACTCCCTGATGACATCATGGAGAGTGACGCTCCGCAGGAAAATGGCGGTGCTAACCTGCCGACAGAATTTAGTTGCCATCGGCATCTTTACCAGCACCATTGGAAAAGTATCACCCAGTGTAAAGCTACAGTCAAACGAACGTAGGGGATGTATATACGGTCGATGTATATACGGTCGATGTATACACGGCACATACATGTCCCCCATACACGGTAAGGGGCGCACGGCGCCCTACGGGAGCTACAATACCGTTCCTTAGCTGGGAGAAAAATAGGACATGTCCTATCTTTTGCCGTAATACGGCGCCGTGCGCCATATATTACTATGGAGAGGGGCGGGGGTGAGCAGTGCTCCTCCTCTCCCCGGCGTCGACGTGTGCCCGGCGTGCTATGGTACGACGGGCACACATTAGTGTGAATGTAGCCTAAGTAATGGGTTATTTACTAATGGTAATTTACTTTAGGCACTAAAATCAGTAAATCAGCTTTTCTCTCTGATAACATTTTTGCTGAAAGTTCAATATAAAACAATATAAAAACATTTAGCCACATGTGGCAGATCTTCACTTCTTTAACATCTATACTTTATAGGGAGAGATTAATCAGAGGTGTCTGAGAGCAGAACAGATCTAGTTGCCTGTGGAAACCAATCCGATCTCAGCATTAGTTTTCCTACAGCTGGTTATAAAATGTAAGCTGAGCTCTGATTGGTTGCCATGGGCAACTAGAACAGTTCTGCTCTCAGACACTTCTGATTAATCTCCCCCATTATACGTTATCTCATATTTTACTGCACAGCTTACATTACACGGCTCAGGATCGTGCGTCTCCTAGAACTATCTGTACCTCACAAGGATCTGGATACATGTAGCGAGACAGACGTCCTTTATATCTGTCACACATCATTTTTACTTCTTATAAGATTTGTGGGATATTTTGAGGTCACGATGTAAGGTTTATCCATAACGTGAGACACCAAGGGATTTTATAGAATTTAGATGATGTGAGCAAATACTGTACATGAGCATCAGGGGTCCTCATGTTCTCTATCTTGAACCCCATCATATATATTTGGGCTGTGATACATCTTAAAGGAGATCAACCACCAGGATGAAGTATTATAAACCCGACATACTGGTGTGTGCCCCCTCTGGTAGTATCTACTATTCTTTTAGCTTCTTATTCCCTGGTTTTTACAAAAATAAGGATTTTAAAGTTATGCAAATTAGCCTGAGGGGCTCCAGGCTCCATAGGTGTAATTAGCATAATTTTTAAAGCCTTTTTAAAAAAAAAAACAAGGGCATAGGAAACTTAAAGAAGAGTGGATGCTGTCAGAGGGGGCATACACCAGTATGTCAGTGTGCTTGGTTTACAATCCTTCATCCTGGTGGTAAATGTCCTTTAAGCCTAGTGATCCACTTTAATAACAATGGGGCACATTTACTTAACCGTCCGTTCCCCGATCCGGAGTGTCCGACTGGAATGCACATCTGCCGCGATTCAAGAAGATTGTGCGCCCGATTTCCTGCATGTGTCACTTCCACGATCAGGTCCGCCGGAGTTCAGCTTCTTTTTCCTGGCGCATGGAAGTGCTTGATCTTGCGACACAAATTGAAAGTTAAATCCCGCGGTTTGTCCGAATCAGTCGGATCGTCCGACAGCCGCCCCCCAATTTCTGTCATATGAAAGCCGGCGCCGAGGCGTCAAAATCCGTGTGCATTACAATCCCCTGCTAAATCCCAGTCCCGGCGGCGTGATCCCCGAAAATTCGGAAAACTCAACGAAAATGCAGTTGCAGAACCATTAGTAAATAAGCCCCAATATTGCTAACTTTGCACCATCAGAACCGCTCTGACCCAAGTAGAAGTTTAATAAATGAACAACTGAATGATATAATCCCCCATTGGGACCCAAATGACTTGCAGTGATCATGCAGAGAGCTCCCCTGGTGGTAGCTCCAGGAAAAGCATCTGCCTATGTCTATGGGTCTATGGTTGGTTATTACAACACTTCTACACTACAAGACCCCTAATAGAAGTATGTTCTGATTCTGGGTTCTGCACTGTATGGACAGTGTTCTGATCTGAAGGCATCATGTTGTACTGCGCTCCCCGTGCCCTGGAATCTTCCCTTCGCCTTATATGACTTACTATGCAGTAGATTATAAATGGATTTGTGGTATGTATTTATACTCAGCACATAAATTCTGCTTTATTTCTTTTTTGGACTTTATTTTAGAAGTGCGTCGTTTATTTTTACCCCATAACACGATGGAGCAGCCAGATAAATATTTGCTAGAGAAGACTTCAGGCCAACAAGAAAACCCAAGATCAAAGAACAGCCATGTGCCCGTGCCAAGAAGACTGCAGCGTCCTCCGTACAGAATACAGATGGAATATAAGATTGGATCATAGAGTGTATTACTGCTCGTACTGATGTATGTACCAGGAGGTCTAAGGTGCACTCATTGGGGGGAATTCATGGACGTGTCACAGGCTTCGAAAGTGCAGACCTCGACAACAATTGCCAGATCTGATCTGTTGCAGTATAAGGCTACATTCACACTACACTGTGCACGCTGTACCGTAGCACGGAAGTGACCAGCGCCAATCAGCGGCGCGCTGGCCCTTTAAACCTGCGAGTGCCAGCGTAAGTGTGCCCCAGGGAGCTGGTACACACACACTGGCCAGCCGGCACGGGAGCAGGAATATTGAGAGGTGAGTGAGCTAGGGACCGGGCGCTGCCACGGAGAGGGGCAAGGGTGTGCCTGCGATCCTATACGTGGATGCAGGGACTCCTGTGACATATGGCACACGGCAATACATGTCCTATCTTTTTCCCAGCTATGGAATGGTACGGTGCCAAACATTTACCGTTCCAGTACGGTGGCGTGCACCCATTGCCGTCTATACATCTCCGTCGGCCGTATATACGTCTCCAATAGGACCATGTGAATGTAGCCTGAGTTTGTCAAGTCCTACTTTTAGACGTGCCCACATTTCTCAAGGCTATGACCCCTTTGTTGGACAAGTCAGAAAAGGACCAAAAAAAACGGTCTAAAAGCCTTGATATATGTGGCGCAAGTCATTTTAGACTTCTGGCGCAAGTGCGGTAATAAATTCCCCCCAATTGTGTTATACAGATTGCAGGCAGGACATAGCTATAGGGGTGCAGAGATAGTAGTCATATCAGGGACCAGGTGGACCTGGATCCAGCAGGAAAGTTAGGTATGGCGTCTAAATGTAGATAGATATTGATGCAATAGATGAGGAGGGAGCCATCAGCTCTCCACTCAACCACTGAGCCACGGCTGTGTGCATTCGTGGCTGGCAGGCATGATGAGGTCAGCACAGCACCCCCTGCCGGCCTCAGCTGCATCCAACAGCGGCAGAGGCTCAATGGTGCTGCAAGGAGCATAATGACTTCCTGCTTCATTGGTGAATCCAAATCTATCCAGAGGTGATACTTTTCACCTTCGGGACAATGGGACAAGCAATCACAGTAGCTGTGGGGTAACAACAAGAGGTAAGTATTTATTGTTTTTTTTTATTTTACAGTGCACAATGTTTGGGGGGGGCATAGTTACAGAAAGGGAGGGCATTATGAGTGGGAGCAGGGGGGGGCTAAAGTAAAATGGGCACTATATTTTAGGGGGCCAACAGAAAAGCACCCTCGCATATACAGTATGCCTCCCTTCATATTAGGCCCCTCTTATAATATGCCCCTACTGTAGCCGCCCACTGATGCCCACATTTCTGGAATGGTGTGGTATTTTACAGTGTGGGTGAACCATAGGAATGGGGTTTCATATATTGTGGAGTGTCACAGGGAGAGGTCATTATACTATGTTGGTGCCACTTAAGGGGGATTTGTACAGGTTTTATTAAAAGTAGGGAGGTATTCACATTAGTAAAGGGCTTGGATATAGATTTTGCTTGAGATCCTCAGTTAATACCCATCAATCAATTCTATACTTTATGCCAGATTTTGGCATTTTATATGTATACACGGTCATGGGTTTCTACATTGGAAGGTTAGCTGGCGGTCAGGAGCGGATGGTATGAGCCACTTCACTTTGTCAGATGTAAGCAGCGCTTCTTGACTTAAAAGGTCTGGTCACAGGAGTCCACAATCTCTGGCACGGAGGTGATGACAGACATGGCGGCCGCTGCAGTTGGATGCGAGGCCAATCTGTTATCACATAGTGCTCCTGCTATCTGTGCTCTGCTCAGTCTCACATGCAAAGCATTCACACGTTTGTGTAGCCGGGCAGAATGAAGTCACCTCATATTTGGCAGAAGACATGAAAAAAAACTAAAGCAAAATATTGCACAGTCTTCTGGAAAACTTAAATTTGCGCAGTTGTTATCGGAGTGTGGGGACAAGATATCCAGCGCTCCGGGCTGCTAATTATGCACGCCCCCACACCGCCCTCTCCATGCTGGGAAATGGAGGCAACGCAACTCTAGAGCCGTGAATTCACTGTCGCGTGTGACATCACCTCCCTCTCCCATGCCTCTTGTGTGATGTCACCTCCCACCATGGGAGAGGGAGGTGCGTGGGCATGCACAATTAGCAGCCTGGATCACCGGACATCTTGTCCCCGCAATCCGGGCTGCTAATTATAGGTTTCTTTTCTGGATGATCCCAGTGTGTCAAGACCAGCAATGGACAGTGCCGGGATCAACATCAAGAGGAGCGGAAGTGAGTGTTTCTAGGTGTTTTTTTGTTTTTTCAAATGGTTGATTTCCTTTAAGAAAGTTGTTGCATACTATTTTTTTTTAATAATTTAAAAGCTAAAAATACAGTTGTTGTTTTAGAAACATACTCATTGGCCCACATTTATTAAAGTACTTGCACCAGTTTTCTGTCTCTGTCACTAGAAAGTACGTGTAATCTCCTTGAAAGTGTCTGCGCCAGTTTTGTGTCGTGGCTGCTCTGTGTCCAACAAGACAGAAAAAAAGTGCACCTAAAGAGGCGAGTTAGTTGGACCGTGTGCCACAATTCTGCAGCACTTGCGGTCTCCAGATTCATGGAGACCGCGCCACTATTGATGAATCTGATGCCCTCTGCACACTACACAGGTAAACTGCATATAGTACAGATTGCACTGGTTTTGATAAATGTGGAAAAGCAAAAATCCAAAGTAGAAACAAGAAGGATACAGCTCACCAGGTGAAATTGATGAAATGGACTGAAGTCATAGAGGACATCGCACGGAGAGCAGGCACTGGGTTGCTTGTAGAGATCCCAAAAAGGAGGGTAACTCTAGCGAGTCCGATAAAATCATTAAACTTTTATTCCATATAGAGATAAAAACAAGGTGGTGTGTACAAGGTCAAAAAAGAGTTGACGCGTTTTGAACGGAACTCCATCCTTAATCTTAACATTAATCGTTAGGATTAAGGACGGAGTTCCGTCTGAAACGCGTCAACTTTTTTTTGACCTTGTGCACACCACCTTGTGTCAGGCACCAGGGGTAGTGGACCACCACGGACGATGATGTAAGCCAACACCTGGGAGTGGAGTCTAAGTGGCACCCAGTTTTCAGCAGAGCCCGCCGCAAAGCAGGTTGGACTTGCTGCGGCGTGGTACCACCAGGTCGCTCCACAGGCGCAACTTTGCTTGCGGTACCAGCCAAGGCCAAGTACAAAGTCGTATCGCAGAATTGTAGTCGTGAATAGGCAGGAGGTCAGGACATGCAGCATGGGATCAGAGTTGGGGACGTAGCAGAAGGTCAAGACTGGCAGCACAGGATCAAAGTCAATAACGGAACTGGGGTCACAACGGGTAATCACAATAACACAAAGCATCAGGAATAAGCTTTCTTAATGGCAACGAGGCAGAAAGATCCGGCGGGTTGTGCATGGAGAGGCTGGGTTATAAGGGATTCTGGGAATGGCCACCACCAATCATCGGTGCGCTGGCCCTTTAAAGCTGTGCCAGCTGTGTGCTGGCCGGGTAAGTTAAGCTGTGGCCGCCCTGTAGAACAGAGGGGGGCACGGGTGAGCCTGCGACTTGTGACACCTTGTTTTTATCTCTATATGGAATAAAAGTTTAATGATTTGATCGGACTCTCTAATGTTACCCTCCTTTTTTGGATCTCTGCTTTGATAAATGTGGCCCATAGATTCTCATCTAAAAAACATCCAGTTTACCTCCTTACATAAAAAGCTGATTTGTAGTTATCATAACATATTTCTTTCTATCGTAAAAGCTTTGATCATGGGATCATATTAATTTATGATTTCTTGTATTTTTTTTTATTCTGGAGACAAAATCAAAACATTAAAAAACTGTATTTCACATTCCATAAAGATGCAACAGTTTATAATAACAGACATGAAAAAACTCCTAACAAAATATGAAAATAATAATAAAAAGTCCAACATAACCATCCCAGAGGCCTATTAAAATATTAATAGTTCACATGTCAGGAGTTCAATGATATTCAAGGGAAACTCATGCTAGGAAATTCTCAGAAGATCCAAGAAAAAAAATTATAGACGATAAGTGAAATCCTTCTGGGTGAAATAATTGACAATTTACTGCGCTGTATATTCTGTAGCTAAAAATCATGCAATAAAAAAACATAAACATTCTTAAAAATGCTTCTAAATTTACTCAAACCACTTATGTCTGCTCACTACATGAGAGTTTCTAAAAATATGTTTTTAGGGTTTATTTATTATTTCTAAAAACCAAACTTTGTAAAGTTCAATGGCCGTTTTACCATGAAGGTGGGGATGGAAGGGGGACGACACGACAATTAAGATGTAAACGTTTTGGTTACAGCCCTGTATTGGGGTGCATGCACACGAACGTATGCCCGCCTGGCTGTAGCTGTGCGCACATATGTCCGGCGCCATGGAGAGGAGGGGTGACCCCCCTCTCCTCTCCAAAGAGATCCACAGCGTACGGGCAGTAACACAGGGAAAAATAGTCATTCCCGTGCACAGAGCGGTAAGGTGCCGCACGTGTGGGGCACCATATCACTTCCTGCAGCCATTGGCATCAATGGGGGTCGTATGTACGGCCACAAGCTTACGTCCGGCGCCATGGAAAGGAGGAGGGGTGACCCATCCCCTCTCCTAAGAGATCCACGGCTTACGGACAGCAACACAGGGAAAAATAGGACATTCCTGTGCACGGAACAGTAAGGGGCCGCACGTGTGTGGCACCGTATCGCTACATGCGGCCATTGGCGTCATTAGGGGGTCGTATATACGGCTGCAAGCTTGCGGCCATACATATGTCCCCCATACGTTCGTGTGCATGGGGCCTTACACACATTTTTAGAAGTTTTTACTTTTACCATACTTTTACCATACTCGATTCAGGAATTAAACAAGATGGGGCACATTTACTAAGGGTCCACGGGCCGCGATTCTGTTGGGTTTCTCAACTATTTCTGTTCTGTGCCGAATCGCACAGGGGATTGTGTCACAGGCGATCGGATTGTGGCGCATCGGCGCCGGCTTTCATGCGGCACAAACCGGGGGCGTGACCGTTGGACAACCCGACTGATTCGGACAAACCGCGAAATTTAAAATTCAAATTGTGTCGCAAGATCAGCACTCACATGCACCGGGAAGAAGATGGTGAACTCCGACAGACCTGAGCAGGGAAGCAACACATTCAAGAAATTGTGCAGATTTTGATAATCCTGTAATTACAGCTGTACAACGAGATAACATGAAAGACAGACGCTGTGTACAAAATCTGCATCACAATAGAGCGTACATTACAGAACAGCCTCTCTGTACAGACATGTTCACACATCACAAACAACATCTTCACCCCGGCTTAATATACTGTAGCTGTAAGAAGCAAGACAATGGAGCACATTTACTTACCCGTCCACTGGAGTTCACCAAAAGTGCATTGTCCAGCGATCATGTGTCGCGATTCACTAAGATCGTGCGCCCGATATCCTGCATGTGTCACTTCCCCGCTCAGGTCCCCCGGAGTTCACCTTCTTCTTCCCGGTGCATGTAAGTGCTTGATCTTGCAACACAATTTGAATCTTAAATCCCGCGCTCAGTCCGAATCAGTCCAATCGTCAGACGCCACCCCCCCCATTTCTGTCGCATGAAGGCAGCGCAGCTGCGCCACAATCTAATCGCAAGCGGCACAATCCCCAGTTAAATACCTGTCACAGCGGCGCAAGTCACGAAAACGTCGGAAAATCCAACGAAAGTGCGTCCATGGACACTTAGTAAATAAGCCCAATTTGCTCCATGATATGATGAGCAATCCAATAAATTTTACTAGAGAGATATCAATAGACAAAATAAAAAATGAATCAAGGACAGTGTTATAAAAATGGAACCAATAGAGCCATTCATTTAGTTGAATGGGAACCATGTAATACTTCATGTCTCCAGTAGGGGCCGCTGGTATAAATAGACTATAGTTCATAGGGGGGCGATCACCGTGATCACTTATATGAGGTCAGTTTATTTTGTCAATTCAATTAACTTTTTCTTAAAAACTACAGGATCATTTGGACCTTTAAACTGCACCCAAAACCAATAGCAAAAGATCAAATCCATTGAGAGACAAAATTAATTTTTAACTCAGTTTTTACTCAGTTTTATTGCTGTTTTAGCTCCTATCATTTAGTGATGGTCAGTGTAAGATTCCAGAGTGTGGGCAGGGACTCTCCAAGCAGACACTTCATGATTCCTCTGTGCTAGGAGATGCTGTGTGCTGACAATGTGCTTAGAGTATCACCATTTCGGTTCTGAAGATTCTACTAGTATCTGACACATAGAAAAAGAGAGATGAGACAGATCAGAGTCATGGGATGGATATAAGACCCACAGTGACACACTCAGCACTTCTACCTCACCTATAAAACACACAGTCAGCACTGCTATGTCACCCCCCCCCCCTCTTGGATCAAGACCTTATCTTATCAGTAGAGCTGCTGCTGTCTCCTTTGCTGCTGCTGGACAGGATGCGCCTGTGTCTGTAGTGTCCTTCCCCCTGCAGTACAACAGAAGCTTGAGGAATCTGCCTGCCCATAGTCTGGAGTTTATGGTCGTATCCAAGGACAACCAAAATGTAAACATGATAATGATAGACGCAGGGTTGAAATATATCTGTGAAATGCTGTATTTTTTAACTCGGCAATTTGTTATTTTGTTACCGTGAGTATATTTAAGAATTTTATCTTTGTGGGAATACCCCTTTAGAGATTATAGGAGGTCAGTTAAATATATCAACTTATTTTTCTTAAACAATACAGTATCATTTGGAATATTAAACTATAGCCAAAACCAGTCACAAAAATCAAATCCAATAAGAGCAAAAATAAAGGGTGAAAATATAAAATATAGAACATTTCCTTTGTTATTGTGTCTGAAATTGCACATGTTAAAGGTCCGCTATTCTTAATTACAGGTTAGGAAGACATTTTTTGGAGGATTTCTGTTACATTGGAAAGAATGGATACATTGATGTGGCGCAGAGCAGGTGTGGACCGTTCATGGTCTGCTGACCGTGCACCCGGTGTATGTCTGCTCACTAACCCTTCATGAGGTTTGGGTCATTTTCAGTTCACAAAATAGAATCATGTTTCCAAATAATTGTTATTACAAGTTTTTTTTGTGCATCGGTTCTAGTCCATCCAGGGTCAACATCTGCAAAGAGTTTGTATATTCTCTCTGTGTTTGTGTGGGTTTCCTCCGGGTCCTCCGGTTTCCTCCCACACTACAAAACATACTGGTAGGTTGATTAGATTGTGAGCCCCCATTGGGGACAGGGACTGATTTGGCAAATCTATTATATATATATTATATAAATATTATGCGCTATATAAATAAAGAATTATTATTATGTTCCATTGGTTTATACAGTAGAGATAAAGATAGCAGGATAAGAAGAATGTGGACGTGTAGAGATGTTGACATTGCAATCTAATTCTCTCTAGTATAACATATACATACTGTCCACTGACATAACCCACCCTCAACCCCCCCCCCCATCCATAGTCGTTCACATATCCGCAGGCAGACACCTCGCCCTGAGGGCCCATGCAATGTGAGCAGACATAGGAATGCAAATGGAGCATAAGATACGGTAGATCGACAGAAAAAGATTCTCACATCATGATGTTTGTGTAGCTTTGTAAGACTTAACTCACCACCACGTAGCTTAGATATTAGGTATATTAAATAAACTCTGTCACAAGCTTCAAAACTCGGGTAGGGAACAAAATATTATTTCTCAAATCCCCCTTTTATGTTGAAACTCATTTGTCATTAATACATCACCTACAATCCCATATGGAAATGAGCAGAGAAGAGTCATTTTTTGCCTGAGACTAATCACTTTTAAACGTTGGAGGGGGAAGATCACTTCAGATGCCCCTTATTTTCAGATCTATAGCACCTTGAAACATGATTCTGGTGTTATATTAAAGATAAGAATCTCATCTTTTAAATTGTGGATCTGTGAATTACAGAATGCCATCGCAGAACCACGATTCTGAGAGTCTTATCTTTCATATGATACTAAGAGCAGAGTTCTAGAGCCCTTTACATCAGTAGCCCACTTTCCGTAAGTCTTGTGACACGACATGAAGAAGACTTTGCGGGAGATTTATCACGAGGGTCTGAGAGGAAAACTGTTCTGGTTGCCCATTAGAGCTCAGGTTTCATTTTAGAAACAGCTGTGGGAAAATGAAAGCTGAGCTCTGTTTGGTTACAATGGAGAACTATAACAGTTTTGCCTCAGACATTTCTGATAAACTATTTGTATGTTGGAACATATTCGTCAGCTGATTCACCTATTTCTGATATATTATTAGGGTGCATTCACACTAACGTATGCTTGCCCGGCACGTGGCACCGCCGGATCACCATTGCTGCCTAAATAGCCGCCATGACAGCCGTGTGAATGGTGCCTTACTGTGATCATCCAACATTCTCAGATTATTCTACGATTCATGTTTTCAGGGACCCTAGGAAAATGTATGGGGAGTTGGGCTTGGACTTACCTAACCTTTAACTTACATTACACCATTTGGTAAGTGCTTAAAGAGAACCTGTCACCCAGAAAAAAGGCAGTAGGAGATGTTACTAGAGTAAGCAGCTCCTAGTAGTAAAACAGACGCAGCAGTGTTACAATAATGCTCCCATAATGCTCACAAACAATACTGCGCTGTACATTACAAACGACGGACCGCTCTCATGACCCGGGGAAGAGGCAGCGCCTTGGACCGCCCCCTTATGAATAAGCTTTGAGAGCGGTCCGATGTTTTTATTGTACCCCGCCGCAGTGTTTGATAGCGTTACCGGAGGTTTCCGGTAACGCTATCCTTCTAACACTGCGGCCTTTGTTTTAGCACTAGGAGCTGCTTACTTTAGTAACATCTCCTAGTGCCGTTTTTCAGGATGACAGGTCCTCTTTAAAGAAAACCTGGTCACCAGGTTTTACCCCACTATACTACTAGGTTAGTGTAGGGTATGAAATGTCCTTTCTAGAATTCCTTCTTTTATTTGAAATCTCACTTGTTTTGCTATAAAATATCTCCCTTTTAGTCAGCAAATATGACTCTTCTCATCCCATTTTCACATGAGATGTGAGAAGTTTAGTGGTTGCGGAAGTAGTGTATTTCAGATAAGATTCTTTAATGAAGCCTACCGTCGGAAATCAACCTACCGTATTAAGGTAGATCTTATGCTAGGTTCCCTTTAATAACCTAAACCATAAACTATGCTTGCCTATCCCTACAATGTCTAACAATGTCTAACCTAATCTAAATAATGAATAATAATAATTCCTTTATTTATATAAGGCACACAGATTACGCAGCGCTGCACAAAGCTTGTCACATCAGTCCCTGTCCCCAATGGCGTCTCACAATCTCATCAACCTACCAGTATGTTTTTGGAGTGTGGGAGGAAACCCACGCAAACACCGAGAGAACATACAAACTCTTTGCAGATTTTGACCTGAGTGGGACTTGAACCCAGGATTGCAGCACTGCAAGGCAGAAGTGCTACTCACTCTCTACTCACTACGCCATCGTAATCTATAGTTTATCTTTCTAATATGCACATTTTTCAGAGGCTACTGGGACGTGGAGGAGCAAAAGCTGCCTCCGCACCCCCGGCCGCCATGGCTCTGGAATATGCAATAGCTTTGACTTCAGTGCCAGGCATGCACACGCACATCGTCATTCATGCCCAACACTGAAGCCGGAGCGACTGTGCATGTGCAAAGCTCTGGTGGCCGGCACAAGGAATATAGGCAGGGACAGCAGAGGCTTCTGGGGCGTGGAGAAGCTTTGCTCCTGCTCGAATATGCAAATTTTTTTGAGGGGGCTAATTGGGCGTGGAGTACCCTCTTAAAAAAATGTGCATATTAAATAGATAAACTCTAGATTAGATGTTGTTATAGGACAGTGATGGCAAACCTTTTAGACACCGAGTGCCCAAACTACAACCAAAACCCACGTATTTTTCGCAAAGTGCCAATGCGACAATGTAAGCAGTAACTTATGATTCCCTGCTCTTTCACGGGTTTAAATTGTATAGGCACCTGAGGACACCAATACAGTAAAAAGGAGAAGAAGTTTGGATTATCATTGTAGCTTCCTTCTGGGGTCCTGGGCTGCCTGGGACTGCAGGAGGCCTTGAGTCCTGTCTGGCAAACTCTACCCTGGGGTGATGGCAAGGGTGCCCATATAGAGGGCTCTGAGTGCCACCTCTGGCACCCGTGCCATAGGTTCGCCACCACTGTTATAGGGTTAGGCAAGTGTATTTTAGTATTAAGGTTATTAAAGGGACCCTACCATCTGATCTACCTTGATAGGTAGATCCCTGATGGTTGGTTTCCTTTAAAGATAAAAGTCTTATTGTTCGGATCAAATCAGGCTTCTGGTTCTGTGAGCAACAGAAATGGAATTGCAGGCAGCTAATAAATAGGTGGGAACTGGATCTTTAGCTGCAGTTTGCATTTCCAACTATGGGGCACATTTACTTAGGGTCCGAACAGCGGCTTTTCGTCGGGTTTCCCGACTTTTTACCGTTTTGCCCTGAATTGCCACAGGTTTTTGGCGCACGCGATCGGATTGTGGCGCATCGGCACCGGCTTGCATGCGACACAAATCGGGGGGCATGGACGTCGGACAACCCAACTGATTCGGACAAGCCGCGGAATTTAAAAATGAAATTGTGTGGCAAGATCAGCACTTACATGCACCAGGAAGAAGAAGGTGAACTCAGGCGGACCTAGGCGCGGACCTGGACGCACGACCTTAGTGAATCGCAGCAGATCAGAATCTTCATCAGACAACGCACCGTGGGATCACAACGTGATGGGTAAGTAAATGTGCTTCTATGGGGCAGATTTACTTACCCGGCCCATTCGCGATCCAGCGCGCGTTCTCTGAACAGGATTCGGGTCCGGACGGGATTTATGAAGGTAGTTCCTCCGCCGCCCACCAGGTGGTGCTGCTGCGCTGAAAAGCATCGGAACGCGCCGGAATACACCGAGCTGGACCAGGGGAAGGTAAGCGCTTCCCAAGCGACACATTTTCGGTTATTAAATGCGGCGGTTTTTCCGAATACGTCGGGTTTTCGTTCAGCCACGCCCCCGTTTTCCGTCACGTGCATGCCAGCGCCGATGCGCCACAATCCGATCGCGTGCGCCAAAATCCCGGGGCAATTCAGGTTCAATCGGCGCAAATCGGAAATATTCGGGTAACACGTCGGGAAAACGCGAATCGGGCCCTTAGTAAATGACCCCCTATATCTTTAGCTGACTGTATCTCTGGTTCTGTAGCTCACAAAGCCACATGCCTGATGCAATCTGAAAGCTGAGATCATTATCTTTAATATGACACAAAACAGGTTTCTAGGTGCTATAGAATAGAAGATAGGGGCTTCTGAAGTGACTGTCTCACTGCAACCACCGAACTTCGCTCATCTGATGTGAAAATCGGATGAGAAGAGTCATATTTGCCTGATTTGGGGGAAGTTTTTGGGGTAAATGGGTGAGATTTCACATAAGAGGGAATCCTAGAAAGGACATTTCATCAACTGCCTGAGGGGATTAGTAGTTTAGTGGGGTAAAACCTGGTTACGGGTTCCCTTTAACCCGATAAGAAGAGTAACTTTTACCTAATTTACCTGCCATTATCAGTTTTTCAAAGCAACAGCACAATTGTATCACTGAGGTCGATGGATGATAAATTGCATTAACAGATGGAAACTGATGCCTGGCACATACTGTAAAGGTTTTTTTTGGCTTTCCTGTTTCCCTTTGCTTTGGGGAAAAGGTGAGGATGGACATGAGGTCTGATCATAGAGAAGAGGTTCAAACAGCATCTCCCAGTCCTGGAGTCAGCAGATGTCCTGACAGCTCAGCCCAATCTCCAGATCCCTCCAGAAAACTTCTCCTAACACAGTAAATTCTACAAGTTCTCTGTTTATTTAAGAAAAAACACAAAAGTTGGTTGCAACATCTCGCAGCATTCCTCGTCTCCACATGATTTAATCTCTGACCCCCCAGCACTTTAAACACATAAATCTATGGCTGCTTGTGTCTAATGTGAAAACCTCCTGCGTTTAATGACACCCTGATGGGTTTTGGCCTCCTGTGTGATGGATCACTCCATGCAGTCATGGTCATACTCATGAATAATGCTTCTCCTCTCCCTGATGAAGTGCAGTGGGTGCTAAGAAAAAAAAATTCTCATTTTATTACATTGTATTTCTGCAGTGCACATGCGTCATGGATACATTGTTGCAGAGGGGGTGAGTAGGCAGGAGGGGAGGATTGCATGTAAGGGTAGGGGCAGAGTTTGGATCAAGGCATGGGGGGTTCTCTTGACACCCCATGTGAGTGCATGTTTCTCAGCTCAGTGCTGTGTAAGGCTCAGGCAGGGGAAGCTCTCCCCTCCTCCTCTATGTCTCCAGCCTGGGAGGTGGCTCAGCTGTGAGCTCTTCTAGCTACATACAAGTCACAGAGAGTGAAGTGGATCTGGAGAGGAAAGCAAGGACTGATCCTGCCTCTACCATGATACCATATCAGGCAATATAACAAGACCAAGCTGCTTGGATGTAAAAGAGGCTTCTGCTTGGTGCAATTTTCTGCAGAAATCTCTCTTATTATTATTTATTTTTTTACTCTTTACTTTTTCTTTATTCACTGCTTTATTCCAATGGTCCAAAACAACATGTCCAAGACCCCCTCAGCCTCACAGGAGATCCACATGGAAGTACTGGAGAACCCTACTATACAGGTAGAAAGTCCCTTTATTTTCAGAGATTGCTTTAATATTTACTTAATGTGATGATACATTGTATCCTATGTGTGTGTTTAGTAAATAACATTCTTTGCTCTCTGTATTGTCTATGTGTAATAGATGTCTCCTTTCTCTTATCATAATCTATTCTATCACTGATTTGAAGAACTATAATCCCAGACAGGTCATCCGAGGACTCTTCTTATCTCCCAACTATTAGAAAGTTCCATAAGTTTCATAAATATATCTTTATTATATAGTATACATATGCTGTGGAAGGTTATTGGATGTTGCCTGTGGTCCTCCAGGAGCTTCCTCTCCACCTGTTGCCTAAGCCCAGTGTACGGTGAGGATTGCATTGGTTATATCAGGGGTGTGTGTCTGGTCCTAAACGGGTCAGATCTATTACAGAAGAATCAGTAGATAAATAACAGAGGCCGGTGCTTGTTCTTGATGCAATTGTCATATATGGAGCTATGAAGGAGACCTAGATACTTGTCTAAATATAGTTGCCGTCAAATAGGAAACACATCATTTATAGGGGAAAATACATTGACTTATTACATTATTACACTATACATATAGAAATATAGCAATGGACATTAAAGAACTTTCTTATATGTTTGAATCCACAATGCCGGGGGTCCCCTACTTAAGAACACTCGACTTACATATGACCCCTAGTTACAATCGGACCTCTGGATGTTGGTAATTTACTGTACTTTAGCCCTAGGCTACAATAAACAGCTATAACAGTTATCAGAGGTGTCTGCTATGAAGCTTTATTGGTAATCCTGGTTCTGATGACAACCCAACATTTCTAAAATCCAATTGTCACAGAGACCAAAAAATTTTTGGCTGGAGTTACAATGATAAAATATACAGTTCTGACTTACATACACAGTCAACTTAAGAACAAACCTACAGAACCTATCTTGTACATAACCCGGGGGCTGCCTGCATCTGCTCATGTAACTAAGATGATGGGCTCCATTGCCTGTGCTGTTGGATTTCTGTTGTGGTGTCCATCATTTTGCTGGATAAAAAAGTACATTATATTTTACCAAACCTCTGATGCCGATATACATGTACTCCAGGATTTTAGCAGTTAAAGTGCTTGGTTTAAGATTTCATTTTCTTGGTGGGGGGTCTGACTAGGAGGACCCCCACCAATCATGAGAACAGTGGGTTATTGGGTTTGTCCAAAACTTGTTCTTTGAGATAGGGGATAACATGGCGATCACTTGAGGTTCCAAGAGTCCATCGGGAATGAGGGTTCGGTTTTCCCAACTGAAGGAACTGCTGCTCCAGTCACTGTCAATGGGGACTAAATGGAGCCATAAGGTGCAAGCTTAACCCGCTGCTCCATTGGGACGGGATCCCATATTCTCATGATCAGGGATCAGAGTATGTTACCATCCATCTGCAATATAAAAACTTGGAAAATTGTTACATTTTAATAATTTGTTACATTTTAATTAATATTATAAATAAATAACTTTTTATTTCATTTTTTAAGATGTATCTCTCCATGTGACATTTTGGACATACTTGGGGTCATTTCGCGTTTTCCCGACGTGTTACCCGAATATTTACAATTTGCACCAATTTCCCCTGAATTGGATCGGATTGTGGCGCATCGGCGCTGGCATGCACGCGACGGAAATCTGTCGCGGAGCTTGCACTTACCTTCACTTGGTCCGGCTCGGTGTACTCCAGTGCGTTCCGATGCTTTTCAGCGCAGCAGCACCACCTGGTGGACGGCGGAGGAACTACCTTAATGAATCCCGGCCGGACCCGAATCCAGCGCAGAGAACGCGCCGCTGGATTGCGAATGGACCGGGTAAGTAAATCTGCCCCACTAACTTCTTGCATTTGTCATCCATTTGTAATGGGTTGGGACTCAAGTACTTGCATAACTCATGGTTGGCCTCTTCGTCTACCATCCACCATTTGTGATATCACTGAAGACACTTCAGGTTGCCCATTTTATTACAAAGTTATATAGACTGTGGTAATCTTCTTACATTTGTCATCCATGGCCTCCACTTCTTCTAAAATAAAATCAGGTGGGCACTACCTGAGCGCCATAGTGCTGTAGCTTCACAGGCTGTTACACTGTGCAGGAGCACTTCCCCTTCCAACTGTGTGAGTTACATCAGGCAGAAGGAGGGGGAAGTGCTCAATGAGCAGGGAGAGTGTAAGATGTGCTCCTGTACAGTGTATCAGCCTGGGAATCTACAGCATGAAGGGATTCTGGTAAACCCCACAGAGCCCTAAAGGCTCATTATCATAATCATAAAATTTGATTCTGGAAGAAAGGAGGCCAGGGAAAACAGATATAAGAAGATTACCACAGTCACGGTGCCTTGATCTATGAGTAATGTCCCTGTTTTCTTATGATGGATTTTGATGTTAGATTTCCTTTAACAACAGGTTCAAAGTCAATCTTCCAGCATCAAATATATTATTTATTCTGCACCAAAATAAAAAGGGGCATATAAAAATCCTTAGAAAAGTAAAAATGATCATTTTCAACCTTTTAATGACCACAGCATTTAGCGTATACATCATATCCATTGATCTTTCAGCTCTGGGGAATCCCTTTAAGTGATGAATATGATGCTGTTGTAAAGGATTTGTAATGAAGTGCTATATGATAGTTTATTGATCCCCTGGGGGGACAGTAGATGCAGGTATTGTGGTTGTGTGTGGGTAAGTCAGATATTTGCAGCTAGAATCTCGGTTATAGATGCGGCAGAGTTTAGCTTGACACTAATTGACACATCGTCCCATATTAGCCGGCGCTGTTCTCCGCATCCCTGAGCACTGACTGCTGAGAGGCCCCGGATCTAGTGATGACTATAGCAGAAAACTTTGAAGCTGTTCATTTAGTATAACTGCGATGACCCAGTTTGCACAGTACCACTGAGATTCTTCTCTATAGAAATACTCTTACCCAGCTCTTCTCCAGCCTTTCAGAGTGAAACTCCTGCTATGACTTGTAGTGTCCTACCTACTGTGCCAAAAACTCATTTCTGAAAATGTTTTTTCATTGGAAGAAAGTTCATGTAACTGTTCATATTAGTCACTTAGATAATTTGTCTCTGTCTTCAGTAAAAAAGTCTGCATAGTGAACCCCTCAAGTTAAATTAAATATAAGCTGATATATAAGTCGTCCTATATGCCCCTAAACCAATAAAAGGGACCTATAGGGTCCTTAACTTGGAGAAGAAGCATTTGTGTTATAAACTTAAAAAAAGTACACTCTTTTTTTGGATATCCAAAGATTTGTACATATACTCAGGATAACAAAAAATCACATTCTCTAATTCACTGCTATTACCTAAAATCCAGCATTTCACAGATATAATTCCAACCTGTCTCTATCAGTCCTGGTGTATACAATTTCAGCTGCCCCAGGATCCAACCCTGAATCAGAAGTCTAGGGTCAGGCAGAATAGATTGTTCTCCTGTCTGATGCTGCCCTGAGCTCCTCTCTGTCTCCAGTCCCCACCCTTGAATGCCAAAGCAAGCTCACACACACAGAGACCTCCTGCCAGCAAACAGCAGCACGAGGGGGGTAAATCTACAAGCTACAGGCAGATCTTATCATCTCTCTTCTGTCGCATCTCTCTTTTTCTATATGTCAGATACTATTGAATGTTCAGAAGCTAAATGAAAGTGTAGATAAACCCTGGACCCTGATGATCTAAGCACATTGTCAGCACACTGTATCTCATAGAGGAATCATGAAGTGTCTGCTTAGAGAGTCCCCGCCCACACTCTTGATTCTTATACTGACCATCACTGAGTGATAGTGAGTGATATCACTAGGCGATTGAAATTTGAGAATTTTCTTTCATGGGAAAACCCCTTTAAGGCATGATGATGTCATCCTGATCTAATGGGGTGGCACCAAGTGGTGATTTCAGAGACAAACTGGAGCACTTGGATTGGTCTATAAGCAGACCTGGCTAATTGGACCAGCCCCTATAGCACTTGGAGGCAGATTTTCATTTCCATAAAAAGCTGACTAAAGGTATGGTGCAACTTCGGTTAAACATGATACTAGTACTGGTTTAGAAGCCATTTTGGGTAGAGAAGATCTTCTGATTCCAATGTTCTATCACTATGGGGGTCATTTACTAAGGGCCCGATTCGCGTTTTCCCGACGTGTTACTCGAATATTTCCAATTTGCGCCGATTTTCCCTGTATTGCCCTGGGATTTTGGCGCATGCGATCGGATTTTGGCGCATCGGCGCTGGCATGCACGCGACGGAAATCGGGGGGAGTGGCTGAACGAAAACCTGACGGATTCGGAAAAACTGCCGCATTTAAAAAACAAAAAGTGTTGCAGAGCTTGCACTTACCTTCGCCAGGAATAGGCCGGTGTACTTGAGTGCATTTTAGCGGACTTCAGCGCAGCAGCGCCACCTGGTGGACGTCGGAGGAACTACCTTAGTGAATCTTGCCGGACCCGAATCCACCGCAGAGAATGCGCCGCTGGATCGCGAATGGACCGGGTAAGTAAATCTTCCCCTATTAGTTAAAAAACTAGATATAAGGGTAAATGTCACTTTATAGGTCCCTGTATCTCCAGTTGATTACAGGGACCATCTGGGACCAGCTGTGATAAGATTATTTTTGGATATAGCATGTTAGATTTAGGGTTTCTGCAGTTCTTGGCTTTAACTAATCTAAATCTGGGAACCGAGAAAGTTATTGTATGTTACATGATCTGGTTTGGAAAAAAGGTGGTCATAAAGGCAAAGTAAAGCAATTCTGTATCTTCAGCGCTGCAGTCTTTGGGGTAGATGGTCTTCTGAAACACAAAATTCAGGTATAGTGCAAAAGAACACGCCTCTAAATAGGCCGACCACTTATCCAGAAGAGATAAAAGTTCTGACCCTATATATTATATTTTTGCCATTGGAAGAAGCCTCTTTTACATCGACCTTTATCATGTGCCTCATGTAACCCCTGTTCCACCCTTTTTCCTGAGGTCCTCTTTTATAGGAACACTTTGTTAGGTAGGTTGTCCTAGGATAGATTTCCTTTTGGGGTTTAGAAGCTTCAAGTTATTCCTCTTGGCTTTGAGACTTCATAGACATTTGTTTACATTTCTGTCATTCAGAGTCTCTATCAGTAGTCCCATAAGTCTTTATGAGTGGGATCTTGAAGGACTATATCAGAAAACATAACCACTATTTTTGGGATATCAAGCATTAGGGGTATTCTCCATGGTTTCCACAATTTTTCGGCACATTTCTCCACAGGACTTGACAAGCACAGAATTTGCACTCTTTGTCAGGGCCACAAGCTGCCCCATATGTTCTGTAACCACTAGTATTGGATTATATACCATCCCATCGGGCCTCCCTTGCCTCTATTTCCACTAATGAGTTGCCTTTACTCAGCTTTTACCAAAAATAAGTGTCAGAAAGAAAGAGCCGAGAACAGGCATAGCATAGGGCTGGACTGGCCATGATTGGGTTTGGGTTTGGAAAAGCCCTTAAATAAATGGCAATGGGTGTAGTGGAAGGGCTCAGAGAAGTGGTGGTTTTGAAGGCAGCAAATATAAGGTGAAGACCCTCTTCACACCAGGGCGATGGACCAAAAACATCCTTCCCACCGGCAGTGGGAGCTCTATTGGTGGTGAGGTCCGGGATGACACTCACTGGAGCTCCAATAGAGGGTTGGTTACCCTCATCTGTTGAGTAGTACAGTTGCGTTGTGTTTCTTACACAGGGGGGGGAGGGGCCCTGGGAAGGGGTAATAAAAGGAAAATTTGCAGTACCACGACAGATGTGTTCACCCCTGACAGTCAGCACTGTGTGACTTGGGTCCAAGCCTCAGGTACTGGCCCGTCGAAGACCTCCTTCAAATGTTCGGACAACATTTCTCGATGGGTAGTCATTGTGGAGATGTATTCTGTACAAATTGTTTTGTATGTCAATTCATATTTGACAAAGAGGCTTTGGAAATGTTACTCTTTGGTACCTAGTGTAGAGTAGGTACTAAAAACACACCTGGTACCGTGTTCTTTCTGATACTTTTTGCAGAGGAAAGGTGATTCGGTACTTTGCCGTGGAAATGGACCTAAAGTGAGCTCAAGCGGAATTTGGTCACATGTCTAAACTACTTGGCTCTTATTGGTCATCACATTGCTGTGACATCAGAGGGAAGGCGGTACTTCATAGTATCATAATTTATACAGTTGAAAAAAGACACATGTCCATCAAGTTCCACCAAGGAAGGGAAGGGATTGGATGAGGAAGGGATTTAGGGGAAACATTTCTATATAATATAACCATAAATACTATTTAGGTGTAAAAAGGCATCTAGACCCTTCTTGAAGCTCTCTGCTGTCCCTGCTGTGACCAGCGCCTGAGCTCGGCTATTCCACAGATTGACAGTTCTTATAGTGAAAAAAACCCTGTCGCCTCTGGTGATTAAACCTTGATTTCTCCAGACGGAGACAGTGCCCCCTCGTTTGATTTGATGTAATCTGAAACAACTTACCACCATATTTTTTTGTATGGACTTTCTACCGTGCAGTGGATAAGCGGAGAAGACCTAAGAGCCCAACATAAGACAAAAGTATTAGATGTAGGTCAAGTGAGAGGAATGACACACACAGAGTAGAGGGAACAATTCCGGATAATCGGATCATCACGGGGACATATCATAGTGCATGTCACCCAGTCACATGGAGACAGATACCTGCACATGGAGGGAGCTGTGAGGTGCCGCGTTGTTAATCTATTGATGCGTGCGCGTAAGACACAATGTGTTCTAGGAGATTTCTTTGAAATTATTTGTTCTCTTCAGTACGAGAACAAATTGAATTGTCGGCATGGCAACTATCACATGATATAATATCTGTAGGCTGACGAACAGTTTAAGTAAACATTATGTATGGTGTAATGTATGGCGGTATAAGAATAACTCAGTGTGCACTTACCGGGAGGTGGTTTTCATACTTAATCATCTATATATCTATTCAATATCTATTATGTGTCTATCTATTTATATATCTATATATCTCATATTTATTATCTAATTTTTAGTCTATTATCTATAAGGTTTCAATTTAAAGGAAATCTACCATTAAAATCCATCCTGATAAACCAGGGACACATACTAATAGATCCAGGCACTGTGACTGTGGTAATCTTCTTATAATTGTTATTCATGGCCTCCTTCCTTGTAAAATCAGCTTTAACAATTATGCTAATTAACTTGAAAGGCTACTGGGGCGGTTCCCAGAACCACTCCATGTTGTAGCTTCGCAGGCTGTTACACTGTCTCCCCTCCATTACTCCTTCAGCGCTTCACCCCACCCTCTACCTGATGTAATCACACTGCAGCAGAGGAAGTTTCAGCGCATAGTGGGAGGGAGGAAGTGCTCCTGCACAGTGTAAAAGCCTATGATTCTGCTGCATGGCTTGGTAACATCCCCAGAACCCTTCATTAGCATAATTATAAATGTTGATTTAACATTATGGGAGAGAAAGTTCTGGACTGCACATCCACACATTATACAATGGGCTATTGCTGCGAGGCTACATTAACAAAACAAACTGGAGGCACATGGGTCCTGCAACATTCACCTTTTATTTCTTTTCTGTAGCTGCTCCTAACACTCACTGAAAAGATATCAGAGAAGCAGCCTGATGTCTAAGCATGTATTCCTTATCTGTCTTCTAAGTGGTTAGAAACACTCATTTCAGCTGATTTGACTGTCATTCTGATAAGAATATTCCTAAGTGGGTGTTTTTAATCACTAAGATGAAAGTCGAATGAGATGTACACTGAAACATCAGGCTGAATTTCACAGCCTTATGCATGAGATGACTGCCCAAGACGCAGAAGATAGACAAGGTCCTATTCAAGCGCAGAGCTCACCCAAAGAAGACTCCCGGGATACACACCAGGGCCAAGACTTAGACTTAAAGAGATAATTTTTACTCTATTGTAGGTTTTAAAAAATGCCACAAAGGTGTACCTTTAGAGGGATTTTTAGGACTTACACTGCTAAAGGAAATCTACCATCCAACTTGAGCATGATAAACCAGGGACATTACTCATAGATCCAAGCATGTTATCTCTGGCCTCCTTCCTTCTAAAATCAATTTTTCAAATTATGCTAATAAGCCAGAAGGGCTCTGGAGACGTTACCAGAGCCCCTACATGCTGTAGCTTTACAGGCTGTTACACTGTCTCCCTCCCCTTCTGCTCCCTTGGCATTTCCTCATCTCCCTCTACCTGCGGTAATCTCACACAGTGGGAGGATAGAAGTGCTCCTGCACAGTGTAATAGTCTGTGAAGCTGCAGCACATAAGGGTTCTGGTAAAGCCCCTTGGACAATTCTCGCTCATAAGCATAATTTTCAACATTAATTGATATTAGAATGAAGGAGCGGCTTACAGTCTATGAGGATGAGGGGGTGACACAGAAGCTTAAAGTCTATGAGGATGAGGGGGGTGACACAAGAGCTTACAGTCTATGAGGCTGAGGGGGGTGACACAAGAGCATACAGTCTATTAGGATGAGGGACTGACACGAGCTTACAGTCTATGAGGATGAGGGGGTGACACAAGAGCTTACAGTCTATGAGGATGAGGGGGGGACACAAGAGCTTACAGTCTATTAGGATGAGGGGGTGACACAAGAGCTTACAGTCTATGAGGATGAGGGGGACACAAGAGCTTACAGTCTATTAGGATGAGGGACTGACACGAGCTTACAGTCTATGAGGATGAGGGGGTGACACAAGAGCTTACAGTCTATGAGGGGGTGACACAAGAGCTTACAGTCTATGAGGATGAGTGGGTGACACAAGAGCTTACAGTCTATGAGGATGACGGGGTGACACAAGAGCTTACAGTCTATGAGGATGAGGGGTGACACAAGAGCTTACAGTCTATGAGGATGAGGGGGTGACACAAGAGCTTACAGTCTATGAGGATGAGAGGGTGACACAAGAGCTTACAGTCTATGAGGATGAGGGGGTGACACAAGAGCTTACAGTCTATGAGAATGAGGGGGGGGCACAAGAGCTTACAGTCTATGAGGATGAGGGGGTGACACAAGAGCTTACAGTCTATGAGGATGACGGGGTAACACAAGAGCTTACAGTCTATGAGGATGAGGAGGGTGACACAAGAGCTTACAGTCTATGAGGCTGAGGGGGGTGACACAAGAGCATACAGTCTATTAGGATGAGGGACTGACACGAGCTTACAGTCTATGAGGATGAGGGGGTGACACAAGAGCTTACAGTCTATGAGGATGAGGGGGGTGACACAAGAGCTTACAGTCTATTAGGATGAGGGGGTGACACAAGAGCTTACAGTCTATGAGAATGAGGGGGTGACACAAGAGCTTATAGTCTATGAGGATGAGGGGGTGACACAAGAGCTTATAGTCTTTTAGGGTGAGGAGGTGACACAAGAACTTACAGTCTATGAGGATGAGGGGGTGACACAAGAGCTTACAGTCTATGAGGATGAGAGGGTGACACAAGAGCTTACAGTCTATGAGGATGAGGGGGTGACACAAGAGCTTACAGTCTATGAGAATGAGGGGGGGCACAAGAGCTTACAGTCTATGAGGATGAGGGGGTGACACAAGAGCTTACAGTCTATGAGGATAGGGGTGACACAAGAGCTTACAGTCTATGAGGATGACGGGGTAACACAAGAGCTTACAGTCTATGAGGATGAGGGGTGACACAAAAGCTTACAGTCTATGAGGATGAGGAGGGTGACACAAGAGCTTACAGTCTATGAGGCTGAGGGGGGTGACACAAGAGCTTACAGTCTATGAGGATGAGGGGGGTGACACAAGAGCTTACAGTCTATTAGGATGAGGGACTGACACGAGCTTACAGTCTATGAGGATGAGGGGGTGACACAAGAGCTTACAGTCTATGAGGGGGTGACACAAGAGCTTACAGTCTATGAGGATGAGTGGATGACACAAGAGCTTACAGTCTATGAGGATGACGGGGTGACACAAGAGCTTACAGTCTATGAGGATGAGGGGTGACACAAGAGCTTACAGTCTATGAGGATGAGGGGGTGACACAAGAGCTTACAGTCTATGAGGATGAGAGGGTGACACCAGAGCTTACAGTCTATGAGGATGAGAGAGTGACACAAGAGCTTACAGTCTATGAGAATGAGGGGGGGCACAAGAGCTTACAGTCTATGAGGATGAGGGGGTGACACAAGAGCTTACAGTCTATGAGGATAGGGGTGACACAAGAGCTTACAGTCTATGAGGATGAGGGGGTGACACAAGAGCTTACAGTCTATGAGGATGAGGGGGTGACACACGAGCTTACAGTCTATGAGGATGAAGGGGGTGACACAAGAGCTTACAGTCTATGAGGATGAGGGATTGACACAAGAGCTTACAGTCTATGAGGATGAGGGGGTGACACAAGAGCTTACAGTCTATGAAGATGAGGAGGTGACACAAGAGCTTACAGTCTATGAGGATGAGGGGGGACACAGGAGCTTACAGTTTATGAGGATGAGAGGGTGACACAAGAGCTTACAGTCTATGAGGATGAGGGGGTGACACAAGAGCTTATAGTCTATGAGGATGAGGGGGTGACACAAGAGCTTATAGTCTTTTAGGGTGAGGAGGTGACACAAGAACTTACAGTCTATGAGGATGAGGAGGTGACACAAGAGCTTACAGTCTATGAGGATAAGGAAGTGACACAAGAGCTTACAGTCTATGAGGATGAGGAGGTGACACAAGAGCTTACAGTCTATGAGGATGAGGAGGTGACACAAGAGCTTACAGTCTATGAGGATGAGGCGGTGACACAAGAGCTTACAGTCTATGAGGATGAGGGGGTGACACAAGAGCTTACAGCCTATGAGGATGAGGGGTGATACAAGAGCTTACAGTCTATGAGGATGAGGGGTGATACAAGAGCTTACAGTCTATGAGGATGAGGGGTGATACAAGAGCTTACAGTCTATGAGGATGAGGGGGTGATACAAGAGCTTACAGTCTATGAGGATGAGGGGGTGACACAAGAGCTTACAGTCTATGAGGATGAGGGGTGATACAAGAGCTTACAGTCTATGAGGATGAGAGGGTGACACAAGAGCTTACAGTCTATGAGGATGAGGGGGTGATACAAGAGCTTACAGTCTATGAGGATGAGGGGGTAACACAAGAGCTTACAGTCTATGCGGATGAGGGGGTGACACAAGAGCTTACAGTCTATGAGGATGAAGGGGGTGACACAAGAGCTTACAGTCTATGAGGATGAGGGGGTGACACAAGAGCTTACAGTCTATGAAGATATGGAGATGACACAAGAGCTTACAGTCTATGAGGATGAGGGGACCATTCACAGCCACTATAGAAATCGGTAACACAGAAGAATATCCCAGCCTGCTCCAGTGGACATTATCATTTAGCATCTGGGGAAGGGTCTCCAGGCTACTGAGTGTCAGATTGTGAGACAAGACTTTAGTAAAGTAGAAGTGACTGGATATGTCTGGCAGCACCTGCGCTCGGCTCCTGAGGGGTCTGTGGTGTGTTACGGGCTCTCTAGCTCCCCGCGTTACAAGTACACCAGTTGCCAAAGCAAACAGGGAATTTCTGGAGGCACAGAACTATTTCATGATGTCTACATTTTCTGCGATCCAGTAGCTGACGCAGAGCGAACCCTGGTGCATTGCCGCATATTTATAGGTGATACAGAAGAAAGAAATGCGAATGTATATAATGTGTGAGGGAGGCCGATAGACCGCCGCCATGTTTTATGAGTCACAACTTGTGTTATGTGGTGAACTCCATGGCAACCTCTCGATTTTATATCACATACTTAAAGGAGTGGGCTATTTTACCTCAGGTTTTTTGCAATGTGCATGTAAGTGTGGGGGCAGGATATTAGGTAATTTACCAATATACATCTAGTAATAGTTCTGCTCCACTTTCTTGATATATATAAGTGAAGGCTCCGGTCTTTTACCTCATCAGCCAGAGATTCCTGACCATAAAATGGCCGCAGATGGAGGGTCGTGTGATCTCTATCTGGCCATGAACAATCATCCTGCCAGGACCTTTATCTTGTATTCATGAATACTATTTTAAGGCACTACTATTATCTTGGCAGTGTGATTGTTCATGGAGAGATCGAGATCACATGACCCTCCCTCTGCCGCCATTTTGTGATCAGGAATGTCTGGCTGATGAGGTAAAAGACAGGAGGCCTAACTTAGAAGCTAGATATAAACCTAGATATATATTGGTAAATTGCTTACTATCCGCCTCCCCATACTTACACACATTACAAAAAACATGAGGTAAAGTAGTCAACCCCTTTAAGAAACCCTTGACCGGTTAATTTTATTATGGTGACCATGTCAGGGCAACAAAAGTCCTTATGTTGTAGTATCCTAAATTGCCCTATATTACCTCTGTCTGGGGGCTTTCTGAAAAAAATATGCATGTATACTTACCTTGGTGTGGAGTAGAGCTTGTGTAGTACTCGCACATCTTCACTGTACAGCAGGTGTTTAAGGCAGCGTATACTTCCTTGAAGTGTGTAGTACCATAAGGTGCACCAGTGATGAGTAAGATAGGGATCATCGGACCCATCTCTAGGTAAGTATACATATTTGGGTTTTACTACAGTAATGGACAGAATTGAGATAGGCCCAAGAGAGACGCTTTCTTACATGTTTGGCTTGCGGTTTTAGTGTAGAGTTCTACTAATAATCTACATTTCCTCCTAGTAACAGAACTCTCATCTGTATTATTAATCTTCCGGCCCATCTGAGAACTATTTCAGAATGTTCTCCTGGCGTACATGGCAGTGCCCACGATGTCTCTGCATGCTCAAGGTTACGCTTTACTAATGGATTAGGACATGGATGACTTTTTATAAACTATCTACTTTAAAGGAAATTTACCATCAAAATCCATCCTGATAAACCAGGGACATTACTCATAGATCCAGGCACCAGGACTGTGATAATCTCCTTATATTTTTTTATCCATGGCCTCCTTAATTTTAAAACCAATGCTTAAAATTATGCGAATGAGCCTGAAGGGCTCTGGGGGTGTTTACCGAGCACCTCTGTGCTACAGATTCACAGGCTTTTACACTGTCTCCCCCTCCCCCTCTGCTCTCTCATTACTAGCCCCCTCCCTCGGCCCACCGCTAACATTTTTAATGGGGCCTACCACTGTACACCGACATTCAAATATTTCTTGAAATATATTTGCAAGTTCCTAAAACTGACCCATAGCTTGCCCTGGACTGTTCTGGCCCTAGTCAGGTTTACAAACCCTTTTTTATGATTGGACTTTTTTGGGTCGGTCTGGGACTGTGTGCAACTCTTTAAGCTAATAGATAAGTGTGAAACATTTAATAATTTTTTACTGGTCCTAAGAGCGCTGCAATTAACCTGTTGACTGGTCTTTGCCTTTAACTTAGGCCCTCCTAGCTCTATGAGCCAGTAATATATACCCATAAACTAGGGCCCTGGGGCCCACCAAGCTCAGGGGCCACCAGTGGATTCAGCTATGGGTACAGAAGGTGATGTCTCTATCATTGTTGTCCCCAAGGAGGCCGGTCACTGGCTGAAGTGGGTTCCATGACCCCAACTGAAACCTCTGGCCTGAGCGATGTGTGAACTGTGAGCGAGAAGGATGAATAAACTTTATTATTTTTCCCTTAGGGTTTTTTTAGATTCCTAGATAACTCCTTTCACTGTACCAATGCAAAGAATTTGGAGCATGGCTAACGCCCCTATAAACAAAAGTAGCCAACTTCAAAGAGGACCTGTCAGGGGGATTTGAGACTCTAAACCACCAACAGGTCCTTATGGTTTTTACAGGTCCTGTGGTTTCATGTCCAAAATTGTCTTCTAGCTTGCGAAATGAAGGCGGCTTCACTGTACGACTGCGCAGGAGTGCAGAGCATCGGAACGAGGTAAGTATAAAGGTTTTATAGGGACTAATTAAAGGGTGATTGCGGACACTAAAGCAGCGGTCCATAAGAACCAATGGGTGGTTTGGTATCCCAAATCATCCTGACAGGTCTTCTCTAAAGTAGCCAACTAGGAATGTTTGCCCTTCTGGACCTGGATCCATGATCCCCTATTAACTCCTTGCATGTGCTGCAATGGTAGCCATATTGGTTGTCTCATAGAGAAAGAAGTCGTACCTTAACATTTCTTAAAAAAAAAACTAAAAACACAATTAAAAAGACCAAGAACCTGGATGGATAAAACAAAACACAGGACATTATCTGTTTTCGGGAGAGCTCTTACTGTTGGACGCTTTAGCAAATTCCTCCTATTATTTGGAATGTTTGCCAAAGAATTTTAGTAATTGTCCAAAGGCTTGCATGATTATTCCAATCCCCGATGGAATGTTGATGGATTTTGCATAGTAATGTAATTGAGGCTGGGAATTATTTTGTGAAGTACGGACTGCTGAGTATCAGGGGGAGGATTTCCCATGGTTATTGTAAGTGTCCTCTCATTATCATACTCGGGCCCGGGAATTCCAAGAACACACTGATAACTACTGACAGAAGTCACTTACATCACACTTACTTTATCATATATACAGGTTAGTTGTCCTCTACTGGATACATTATTGAGATTAGAGTTTAGGAATAGGATAAGCTCAGGGGTGTTTTATTATTACCTTAAAGGACATCCACTACCAGGATGAAGGACTGTAAACCCAGCACATTGACATACTGGTTTGTGCCCCCTCTGGCAGGATCTGCTCTTATTTTAGCTTCTTATGACTCTGTTTTTAAGAAAAAAAATGCTTAAAAATTATGCAAATTAACCTGATGGGCTCCAGATTCTATGGAGCCCTGAGCCCCTCGGGCTCATTTACATAATTTTAAAAGCCTTTTTTCTGCAAAAAAACTGGAATAAAAAGCTAAAAGAAGAGCGGATCCTGCCAGAGGGGTCAGGGTGCTGAGTTTACAATCCTTCATCCTGGGGGTAGATGTCATTTAACTACTCTTCAGACCCAAATACAGGTTCTCCAAATACAGGTTCTCCTAAGCCAGTGATTTACAATTGTGGCTCTGTAGTTGTGCACCCTGTGGTTCTGTTGAGCTCATGAGTCCCATTGCAAAAGCAACAAATGTAACTTCAAGACACATTTAAAGAGGTTTTTCACGTGAAAACTATTGATACAAACACATGGATAGAAAAGGTGCTTAATATGAAACTAGTGGGGTCCTGGGCCTAGAACCCCTACAGATCAGCTGCTCTCAGCAATTGATACACAGAGAATGGAACGGGAAGCAAACAGCGCCATTCTCTGTGTAGTGGTTAGACCAGGTTATTGTAGATCAGCTCCAATTTTATTTTACAGTTTAATGGATAATTTTCATGCAACCCAGGGCCCATAGAAGTCTCAATCCATCCCTGTGTGTTAGGTATTGTCCCTGGACAATTTCCCAGCATTTCAAGTCCAGCTACAATCCTGGAGTATGAGTGCATTTTTTCCAAGTCCTGTCCTACTAACAACACACATAAGGTATGGTTATGGTTAAACAGATCTCCAATGACAAATCTAACTATGTGTGCAGGTTTGTATGGACAAAACTATGGTTAGGGTGTGTTCAGATGCAGTTTTCAAAGCCAAAAGCAGTTGTGGATCATAATGGGTGAGAAAATATTATTGAGAGATGCTACTCCTCCACTCTTTTCACTCCACTCCTGGTTTGGACATTTTAAACGGCATCTGAAAAACTGAACGTGTGAACGCAGCCTTAGACTCCCCTGAGAGGAGCTAAGCTGCAATTACCCAGTATAGCTTATACACAGAGAACGGTCCTGTCTGCTTCCTGTTCCATTTTCTGTATATCTGCTGCTGAGAACAGCTGATCTGTGAGGATGCTGGGGGTTTGACCTCACCAATCAGACCTGGTAAGGATCGGATACTCTCTTGGATGGGAGAAGAGCTGTGGTAACCCAGCGCGGCCATTACACCGAGAATAGACATTATTATTGACAATGGGGCTCATTTACTAAGGGTCCGAATCACGCATTTTCGTCAGGTTTCCCGAATTTTTCTGCCGGCTTTCATGCGACAGAAGTCGGGGGGCGTGGCCACGGAAAAACCGGGGAATTTAAAAACCGAATTGTGTCGCAAAATCAAGCAATCACATGCACCAGGAATAGGTTGGTGAACTCCGGCAAACCTCGGCGCAGCAGCGACACCTGGTGGACATCGGGCGCACAACCTTAGTGAATCCCGGCAGACCCGAATCCTTGTCGGAGAACGCACCGCTGGATCGCGACAGGACCGGTTAAGTAAATGATCCCCAATGTCTTTAATGGGATGTTCCCATCCCTTAAGCAAGTAATTGACATTGTTTGAATAATGAAAAGTTGTGCAATTTTGCAATTGTGCAACTTGTATCAATTCCTCAAGGTTTTCTAGATCTCTGCTTGCTGTCATTCTATAGAAAGCTCGTATGTTTATCTCCAGTGGACAGAAATCTGACCATGGTCACACAGGTGCACGACTCGTTAGTATCACACAGCTCTGATTACTCTCTATGATAATAACGAGCCGTGCACCTGTGTGACCATGGTCAGATTTCTGTCCACTGGAAGTAAACATAGAAGCTTTCTATAGGATAACAGCAAGCAGAGATCTAGAAAACCGTGAGGAATTGATAAAGAAAGTATATTGGGAAAATTTATTAATTTTTCTTCATGCAAAAAAAATAACATTAATTTCCCAAAGTGGGAACTCCCCTTTAAGTTCACTGAATAGTTATAACATTTTTTTGATACATATGACATATAGGGGCTCATTTACTAAGGGTCGCGCTGCTCACTTTTGTCAGTTTCTGTTCACCTTTTTCGGGGATTACACGGCTTGCACAGGTATTTAAATGTGCCGCACGGTTCTTTATAATTAATTAACTTTTCTGTCTTTGTAGACTTATGGAAAAGGAGCAAGACGGAAAAACCGATTCAAAGGATCGGATGGAAGCACGTCTTCAGACACTACCTCAAACAGCTTTGTGCGGCAGGTAGGTACTGACCTTACTGTAATATTGTGGTGCAATTTTCATCCAAGCAATTTTATACTGTTTATCTATATCTGTCTATATAAAATGTAAAAAACATTACTCCAATCAATTAGAAAAAAATGTGGTCCTTATTTATTCCATACTAGGTGATAGCAACGTTTCAGCTCTATCAGAGACTAATTTTATCTCTATATTTTATTGTACTTTGTGTGAATACAGGCTTAGCTGGCTGGTTGTTTAGGAGTTGATTGCACCGCTCTCTTCTCCTCTTCTCCTCAATCATTCATGGAGCTGGTTTCCTATGAGTATTTTGTTCATATTCAGCTCCACATTGTTTTCTGCATTTCCTGGTAATTTTGATTTCGGCTCTTGTTGCATACTACTCTTTTTGTTTTTGTGATTTTGTACTTGGTTGCTATCTCTGTTGTGACACGGCTTGTCGACTATTCTTCCCTGTTTTGTTATGTATTTTGAATAGGGAGAGACCGCCTTCTAATTTCCCTGTGTTGTTTAGGGTACATAAGGCAAGTAGGTACAGCCTTTTGAGGGGCTGGACTTTAAGGCTCACTGTCCTGTTTCTGAACCTGGTCCCCTCATTATGACATTAATCTGATTTTGTAGTAGAAACAAAAGTCACAAAATCTTTGATTTACACAAAAAGTTCTGTGTATAAAATGAGGATCTTCGCTATCCTTGCCACTCATGGAGTGATGAGGGGTGTGAATGGTGGGAAAATCTCATATCTGATATCTATAGAGCCCCCTGCTGGCCTACTGAGGACATGCACCTAAGATATGATGAGGTTCTGCTGGTTTTAACTGTGTGACAGTATATAGAGACCCCCATCATGTCATATCTTATCTTCTTCTGTGTCTCTTTGAGCAGTTTGTCACAATGATCCTAAATAGAGAACAGAGAAAACATGGGGCGGGCAGGACGTCTATTTTAAGAGAAAAAGTTATTTAATTTTTTTCTCAATTTAAAATCCTTCCCATTTCCCATGTACCCTGTGGTTATTGTCAGCCTGTAAAACTGCTCGAGGGCAGATGATAATTGACGTAGATGGATGATCAGAGCCGAGCACGAAAATAAAGCTAATACACAAGTTAACTAAAATTTATAATAGCCAGCACTCTATCACTGTTTTATTTTTAAGTGAGGCCGCTGCAGGGGCATTTCATTATTGAGGGAGGCCGCTGCTGGGACATTTCATTATTGAGGGAGGCCGCTCCTGGGACATTTCATTATTGAGGGAGGCCACTGCTGGGACATTTTATTATTGAGGGAGGCCACTGCTGGAACATTTCATTATTGAGGGAGGCCACTGCTGGGACATTTCATTATTGAAGGAGGCCGCTGCTGGGACATTTCATTATTGAGGGAGGCCGCTGCTGGGACATTTCATTATTGAGGGAGGCCGCTCCTGGGACATTTCATTATTGAGGGAGGCCACTGCTGGGACATTTTATTATTGAGGGAGGCCACTGCTGGAACATTTCATTATTGAGGGAGGCCACTGCTGGGACATTTCATTATTGAAGGAGGCCGCTGCTGGGACATTTCATTATTGAGGGAGGCCGCTGCTGGGACATTTCATTATTGAGGGAGGCCACTGCTGGGACATTTCATTATTGAGGGAGGCCGCTGCTGGGACATTTTATTATTGAGGGAGGCCGCTGCAGGAACATTTCATTATTAAGGGAGACCGCTGCTGGAACATTTCATTATTGAGGAAGGCCGCTGCTGGAACATTTCATTATTAGGGGAGGCCGCTGCTGGGACATTTCATTATTGAGAGAGGTTGCTGCTGGGACATTTCATTATTGAGGGAGGCCGCTGCTGAGAAATGTCATTATTGAGGGAGGCCACTGCTGGGACATGTCATTATTGAGGGAGGCTGCTGCTGGGACATTTCATTATTGAGGGAGGCTGCTGCCGGGACATTTTATTATTAAGGGAGGCCGCTGCTGGAATGTTTCATTATTGAGGGAGGCCACTGCAGGAACTTTTCATTATTGAGCGAGGCCGCTGCAGGGACATATTATTGAGGGAGGCCGCTGCAGGGACATATCATCATTGAGGGAGGCTGCTGCAGGGTCTTTTCATTATTGAGCCAGGCCACTGCAGGGACATATCATTATTGAGGGAGGCCGCTGCAGGGACTTTTCATTATTGAGGGAAGCCGCTGCTGGGACACGTCATTATTGAGGGAGGCCGCTGCAGGGACATTTCATTATTGAGGGAGGCTGCTTCTGGAACATTTTATTATTGATGGAGGCTGCTGCTGGGACATTTCATTATTGAGGGAAGCCGCTGCAGAGACATTTCATTATTGAGGGAGGACACTTTTTTTTCAGTATAATCTGCTATATGTGTGTACATGAGAAATAACTGTACCTGCCCATTACATGACTTCTCCATTTTTATCAGTGTTCCCCTCTGCAGGCCCTATCTTTTTTTCTAAGAGCTGGTGGCTGGAGACTAGCTGCTATGATGTCTCCCATACACTGCACACAGAAAGTGGAATCTGCTCCACCTCTCTCTAAATTAGCAACATCCGAAAAATAGGATTGTAGACATGCAAGAAGTGTTGGCTGAATTGACTGACTATCACAAATGTAGGGGACTCTCCTGACTCCCCATCGACACATGATTTTGGGAATGAAACAAGCAGACATGCATGCTCAGCTGAATTCAGAGTCCGGTAGAATATTAAAGGGGTAGGGGCACTTTAGGGGATAGATGTAAGAGGACAGTCAACAATTAGAAAGGGTTTGACCCAGACTGGCAGGAGGAGTGGGGAGACCGTCCGCCCTACAAAATGTCCCCAATCCTTGACAATTAGTGCAATGAGAAAAGCCGGGTAAGAAACAATATCCTACAATTACAAAAAAAAGGACTAATGTCTCCTATTTCCGGAATTTTACTCAAAACAGAGAATGTGTAATGTTTAGTACAAGCCGCATAATATCTCGGAGATGGAGATTTACCGGCAATTACATTCCATTAACAATCACGGATCACGTTTAATGGGCATCTGGCAGCGCTGGAAATGATGGCTCTGTGATTACAAGCGTCTAGGGAAATGTCAGGTCGCCATCTTGTGCTTTCAGACCATATTTAGTCTCATAAAACACATTAATGCGTCTTGTGATTGAGCGACGTCATAGTATCCTGTGAGCTGATTGGATGAGCTCTGGCGATTGACCTTCGTGTCCTCAAAAAAAATAGGTTCTACCATCACCACTATTATTTTTACCAAATATGATCCAAGAACGAGCTTTGTCGTATTAATATTTTGTCTTGCCTATGTTACTTTCCCTTTTAAAAACTGTTAACCCTTTACAGAATGTTGCAGAGATGATGTGACACCACGGAGCGCTATCTGTAATGAGGAGCAATGCGGCTACATATAGAATCATTACCTATAGGGAATAGCCCCTAGAGCGTTTCGTGTATTTTGGAGCTTTTTCACATGTGGCTGTAAAAAGTTCTCCCTGTAGGTTAGAGCCTAATGTTTCTAATGTCTGTTGTTGCCGTCTTCTGATGGATTAGAACAATAGTGTGAAAGAAACCATAGAAGAAACAATACTTTGCTGGGCTCATGTATACAGGATATGAGTAGTAGTACTGTGCTGGGATTATATATACAGGATAGGAGTAGTAGTACTGTGCTGGGCCTGTATATATACAATAGGAGTAGTAGTGCTCTGCTGATGTATACAGGATAGGAGTAGTAGTACTGTGCTGGGATTATATATACAGGATAAGAGTAGTAGTACTGTGCTGTGCCCATATATACAGTATAGGGGTAGTAGTACTGTGCTGTGCCCATATATACAGGATAGGAGTAGTAGTACTGTGCTGTGCCCATATATACAGGATATGAGTAGTAGTACTGTGCTGTGCACATATATACAGGATAGGAGTAGTTGTACTGTGCTGTGCCCATATATACAGTATAGGGGTAGTAGTACTGTGCTGTGCCCATATATACAGGATATGAGTAGTAGTACTGTGCTGTGCACATATATACAGGATAGGAGTAGTAGTACAGTGCTGTCCCCATATATACAGGATAGGAGTAGTAGTACTGTGCTGTGCCCATATATACAGGATAGGAGTAGCAGTACTGTGCTGTGCCTGTATATACAGGATAGGAGTAGTAGTACTGTGCTGTGCCCATATATACAGGATAGGAGTAGTAGTACTGCGCTGTGTCCATGTATACAGGATAGGAGTAGTAGTACTGTGCCGTGCCCATATATACAGGATAGGAGTAGTACTGTCCTGTGCCCATATATACAGGATAGGAGTAGTAGTACTGTGCTGTGTCTATATATAAAGTATAAGAGTAGTAGTACTGTGCTGTGTCCATATATACAAGATAGGAGTAGTTGTACTGTGCTGTGCCCATATGTAAAGTATAAGAGTAGCAGTACTGTGCTGTGCCCATATATAAAGTATAAGAGTAGTAGTACTGTGCTGTGCTCATATATACAGGATAGGAGTAGTAGTACTGTGCTGTGTCCATTTATACAGGATAGGAGTAGTAGTACTGTGCTGTGTCCATATATACAGGATAGGAGTAGTTGTACTGTGCTGTGCCCATATATACAGTATAGGAGTAGTAGTACTGTGCTGTGCCCGTATATACAGGATAGGAGTAGTAGTACTGTGCTGTGCCCGTATATACAGGATAGGAGTAGTTGTACTGTGCTGTGCCCATATATACAGGATAGGAGCAGTAGTACTGTGCTGTGTCCATATATACAGGATAGGAGTAGTTGTACTGTGCTGTGCCCATATATACATTATAGGAGTAGTAGTACTGTGCTGTGCCCGTATATACAGGATAGGAGTAGTTGTACTGTGCTGTTCCCATATATACAGGATAGGAGTAGTAGTACTGCGCTGTGTCCATGTATACAGGATAAGAGTAGTAGTACTGTGCTGTGTCCATATATACAGGATAGGAGTAGTAGTACTGTGCTGTGTCCATATATACAGGATAGGAGTAGTAGTACTGTGCTGTGCCCATATATGCAGGATAGGAGTAGTAGTACTGTGCTGTGCCCATATATACAGGATAGGAGTAGTAGTACTGTGCTGTGCCCATATATACAGGATAGGAGTAGTAGTACTGTGCTGTGCCCATATATACAGGATAGGAGTAGTAGTACTGTGCTGTGCCCATATATACAGGATAGGAGTAGTAGTACTGTGCTGTGCCCATATATCCAGGATATGAGTAGTAGTACTGTGCTGTGCCCGTATATACAGCATAGGAGTAGTAGTACTGTGCTGTGTCCATATATACAGGATAGGAGTAGTAGTACTGTGCTGTGCCCATATATGCAGGATAGGAGTAGTAGTACTGTGCTGTGCCCATATATACAGGATAGGAGTAGTAGTACTGTGCTGTGCCCATATATACAGGATAGGAGTAGTAGTACTGTGCTGTGCCCATATATACAGGATAGGAGTAGTAGTACTGTGCTGTGCCCATATATACAGGATAGGAGTAGTACTACTGCGCTGTGTCCATGTATACAGGATAAGAGTAGTAGTACTGTGCTGTGTCCATATATACAGGATAGGAGTAGTAGTACTGTGCTGTGTCCATATATACAGGATAGGAGTAGTAGTACTGTGCTGTGCCCATATATCCAGGATATGAGTAGTAGTACTGTGCTGTGCCTATATATACAGGATAGGAGTAGCAGTACTGTGCTGTGCCCATATATACAGGATATGAGTAGTAGCACGGTGCTCTGCCATATATACAGGATAGGAGTAGCAGTACTGTGCTGTGCCCATATATACAGGATAGGAGTAGCAGTACTGTGCTGTGCCCGTATATACAGGATAGGAGTAGTTGTACTGTGATGTGCCCATATATACAGGATAGGAGTAGTACTACTGCGCTGTGTCCATGTATACAGGATAAGAGTAGTAGTACTGTGCTGTGCTGTGCCCATATACGCAGGATAGGAGTAGTAGTACTGTGCTGTTCCCATATATACAGGATAGGAGTAGTAGTACTGTGCTGTGCCCATATATACAGTATAGGAGTAGTAGTACTGTGCTGTGCCCATATATACAGGATAGGAGTAGTTGTACTGTGCTGTGCCCATATATAAAGTATAAGAGTAGCAGTACTGTGCTGTGCCCATATATACAGGATAGGAGTAGTAGTACTGTGCTGTGCCCATATATACAGGATATGAGTAGTAGTACTGTGCTGTGCCCATATATACAGGATAGGAGTAGCAGTACTGTGCTGTGCCCGTATATACAGGATAGGAGTAGTTGTACTGTGCTGTGCCCATATATACAGG
The DNA here is from genome assembly GCF_040894005.1 of Engystomops pustulosus. Classification (NCBI taxonomy): domain Eukaryota; kingdom Metazoa; phylum Chordata; class Amphibia; order Anura; family Leptodactylidae; genus Engystomops; species Engystomops pustulosus. The sequence continues at coordinate 193,607,481 of NC_092415.1, read as the reverse complement.
ATAGGAGTAGTAGTACTGCGCTGTGTCCATGTATACAGGATAAGAGTAGTAGTACTGTGCTGCGTCCATATATACAGGATAGGAGTAGTAGTACTGTGCTGTGCCCATATATACAGGATAGGAGGAGTAGTAGTACTGTGCTGTGCCCATATATACAGGATAGGAGTAGTAGTACTGTGCTGTGTCCATATATACAGGATAGGAGTAGCAGTACTGTGCTGTGCCTGTATATACAGGATAGGAGTAGTAGTACTGTGCTGTGTCCATATATACAGGATAGGAGTAGCAGTACTGTGCTGTGTCCATATATACAGGATAGGAGTAGCAGTACTGTGCTGTGTCCATATATACAGGATAGGAGTAGCTGGTACTATGTTTTTTTTCTGTACATGTGACTCCAGGTAGCATGTCTTATATTTTGGAGCCTTTTACAAATTGTTGTAGCATTGGCTTTATAAGAATTTGAAGTATCTGATGACCTGCTGTGACTGACTCTGAGCTTCTCCATGCTGCATGTGCTTCCAGTTATTATCCAGTGCTCGGCATGTCTGGAAGTTTCCCTCTTATGTCTTTGCTTCTGACTCATCCTGTTCTTATCTGTTTCATAAAAGTATCAACTACAATAACAAGCCATTAAAATGATCACTATCTTTATTGAGTAATTCAGATACGTTCTACCTTGACAAGTTACATGGACATTAAATAATAGCAAAATCACAGTGCGTAAGATGTGCAAAGCAAAATGTTTCTGCCTTTTTAGGATGACTGGGAGCGCTCTCCCAAGGATTGTGAAACTACTTACAGACAGCGAGCAGTGGTGGATGACTCGCCTGATGCTGGGGTGTGACTATTCTACATTACAGAATATATTTAGTCAGTGAAAAAGAAATAGAAATTACAAGAATAGATTAGAGCTGATCCTTCTTCTAACACACTGGCTTAAAGTGAACCTGTCAGCAGGCATGTTTTAGCCTGTTTTAGCTGCTGACATGTTCCAATAGCCTGGTATGCTGATTTTAAAAATGCCTTTGTCAAAATTCTGAATACTGACACTACTTTATAAAACTTTGTTTCACCTTACCTGGCTCCCTGCCTACAGTGTACAGTGATTCCCGGAAGGAAGGTGGCTGCAGCAACCTGTGTGTTGTGTTTCACTTTACCTAACTCCCTGCCTACAGTGTATAGTGAGTCCCAGAAGGAAGGCGGTTGCAGCAACCTGTGTGTTGTGTTTCACCTTACCTGGCTCCCTGCCTACAGTGTACAGTGAGTCCCGGAAGGGGGGCGGCTGCAGCAACCTGTGTGTTGTGTTTCACCTTACCTGGCTCCCTGCCTACAGTGTACAGTGAGTCCCGGAAGGGGGGCGGCTGCAGCAACCTGTGTGTTGTGTTTCACCTTACCTGGCTCCCTGCCTACAGTGTACAGTGAGTCCCGGAAGGGGGGCGGCTGCAGCAACCTGTGTGTTGTGTTTCACCTTACCTGGCTCCCTGCCTACAGTGTACAGTGATTCCCGGAAGGAAGGTGGCTGCAGCAACCTGTGTGTTGTGTTTCGCCTTACCTGGCTCCCTGCCTACAGTGTACAGTGAGTCCCGGAAGGGGGGCGGCTGCAGTCAACCTGTGTGTTGTGTCTCAGTCTCCTCTTGTATTCTTCCTGTACTCCACACCATCCCCCTCCCTCCCCTGTCTTATCAATGCACATGACAGGAATATGGGATAGGCCATGAGAGCTGTAGGATTTTACTGCACACAAGCTTGTTGATATGTTTCCTCCTCATCACCCAAAAACTATATATATCTAGAGAAAAAAGCATATCAATAATACACCTCATGAAAAAGGCAACTTATATACTGCAGCCGAGCTCTATGTAAAGTGGATGCATATATAATGGAAGAAACCTGGTTACTAGTTCTACATTAATGGGGCATGTCATGCTGAAAGGTGCGGATAGGCAGGAGAAAAAGCTGTATGGGGGTTTCAAGCTGTGAGCCTTTAGCTTTACCTCTTCTTATAGGCCACTTGGTAAGACATATTAGAAGACATCATCCCTCTTTTATTTTATGTACTCAATTTTTTAAAGAAAGATATAATTAGAGCTTTCACACTCTCAAAATTCATGATTCATTGAAGTCAATAGGAATGTGCAGAACATAGGACGCTGCGTTCATTGGCTGCGGAGTTCTATATAAAGCCTACACATCCATTATACCCAGCAGTGCTTTGGATGAAGGTGACTTGAGTCTAGTGGAGAATTTTTGTAAAGTTTTGTTTTCTATTAGGAGAACTTTTTTTTCTAGGGTTTTATCCAGAGCCGTGTAATAGGGAGAGGACCCGGGGTCTAAGCCCCGTGCCCCCCACCAGGAAGAGGGGGCCACAACCATCCTGTCTACCTCCGCTCCTGCTTCATAATTAGCAATTCCGGTTTCCTATGGACACCAATATCGCTGAGTGCTATGCAGCACTGGGAAGTAGAGAATATTCCCCTTGATGATTCAGCTCTCTGTGGAGATTAGACTATACCGACGTTGTCCGTGAAGAGTTCAGTCATTAAACACTTTATCAGCTTCTCCCGATCCCTTAGCTGTCAGTCAATACAGGACAGAAAGCTGATTTACGCAAACTGCTTAAATAAGGAAGAAAGGCAGGGGGAAAAGAAGGGTAAAGGAACAGATTTCTTTACTTAAGCATCTTAAAAAGTTTATCATCTGCATTATTCATTTATAAATTTCTGTGAAAGGTTAGGTTGCACTTTAGTTTTAGAACTCAATTACTTTCATCCCTTAGATGCCTTTAAGAGCACCTGTCAGCCCTCCTGATGTGTATATTTTTAGTGAATATTTGTGTTGTTTCAACAAAATTGGCAAATCCTAAATTAGAGCTCTTCATTAGAAAGTTATAACGAAATAGACAACTGGGTGTGGCTAGATGGAGGTTTGTGTCTCTATCCAGCCTGTCAACTAACTAATCAGTGATGGGGGTGTCACATTTTGTATAGACAAACCCTCAATTTTTACAACAGTGGGTGAAATAACAGGAATGTAATAATGTGGTGTAATGGGAATATATCATCTATAAATGTTTTATTTTATGAGGAAATATTTCCTAAAACAGATATTTCAGGAGAAATTGAGAATTCCTCCTAGATTTGGGAGCCTCCCCAGATCTGGAGCAACAAGTGTTAATATTTTAGGGGGCGGGACTTATCCGGCTGTGAGTGTGCACCACATTTATAAAGCACGTGCAACGTTTTCTCCGCCAAGAACCTGTCATCTGCTGTAAAGTGTTTTTTTTCTAAAGGGTAAAATGTAACAGAGGAGACGTTTTATTTATTTCGGTTATTACGGGCCAAATAAGAATGAAATATGTGTCAATGAAATGTTCACACTTCACCATTAGACTTCACATGACAGAGATCTGGCTGTTACTGTGATACTCTGTACACTGGATTATGTCACATGTCTACAAGTCAGCCATGGATTGACCATTCAAGTATTAGGGCCTAGAGATGAGCAAATTTATTTGTTGATTCGTAGATTTGGTACAAATAACATTTTCTGCTTCACGTTGGATGAATCTTTTAAAGCAAACTTGTCAACTGGTGAGAGGTTCCAATGACTAATGACATGCTGGTTTTTTATAAAACCTATTTTATAAAACTTTATTTTACTTTACCTGGCTCCCTGCTAGCGGCGTGTGGTGAGTCCCTGGGGGAGGGGCATCTGCAACCTGTGTGTGCCTGTCTCAGTCTCCTCTCCTCTGCACTCATCTAGCTCCCCTCTTTCTTTCATGTGCATTAAGCAGGCAGGGGAGGGAGGAGGATGGTGAGGAGGAGAGGAAGAGTGCATGATAGCAATGGGAATTCTGGCTCTTCTTAGTGAGCTGGCTCATTAGGCTCTGTTCACAAAGAAGAGCCGGCTCTTCTGGCTTCTGAACGGCTCCCTATTAAATATATAATAGGGAGCCGCAGGCCAGTCAGTCACCCCCCACCACTCCACTTTTTACCCGATTTTATAGGGTAAAAGGGGACGTGGCGATCCTCTTAGGTGCAGGGTTTAGTGAGCCATCGGCCTATTGAGGTGTGCCGGCTCAGGTCGTTCACTCGAATGAGTCGGTTCGCGAATGAACCATCCCTAGTTTATGAGGAGTCTGAGACACAGGCACACAGGTTGTTGCAGCTGCCCCCCTTTCCTGGGACTCACCGCAAACTGCGGGAGCCAGGTAATGTGAAATAAAGTTTTATAAAGTAGTGGCAGTATTCAGGATACTGATAAAGGCTTCTTTAAAAATCAGCACAGAATAGGCTTTTGTAACCTGTCATCAAATGAAAATAACATTCCTGGTGATAGGTTTGCTTTAAAATTGTGGCTAGCTACTGCTGTCACTCATCCCAAAGCTAAGGTGAGGGAAAATTTAAAAAAAAATGTACATAAAGAATTCTATGACAACTGAAGCAACATCTTTTCAAACATTCAATGGAGTTTCAGAGAATGGAATCTTAGATGATTCCCTCACCTCTAGCCGTGTCCGGCAACAAATGCCCTAAAAATACAGCTCTCAGATCATCGCACAAGTGAACCCATCAGTGAGTAGGGCACTTTATAAGCTTTCCAGACCTACCTTTCTGAGTATCAATAAAAAATACTAATGCTCCGTGTGTGGTGCAGTGTGAACAAGGTCAACAATGGAAGAGTCGCCTTCTTCCTTTAGTCACAAACACAAAATAACTGAGACCTTCTTAAGCCAAAAATGTTTTTCTTTTATATATATATGTTTTGGTACATCACCAGTCCTCACTTCCCATCCCTTCCTCATGCAATCCCTTCCCTTCCTTGGTTGAACTTGATGGACAAGTGTCTTTTTTCAACCGTATAAACAATGATACTATGAAAGTCCGTAGTCACAAGTAGTGTCCACACAGACATCATGGACCGTGAACGCCCAATTCACATGCGGCAAGAGATTGAATGTATGGTACAAAGGATAGGTTGGAGTCCAGAACAACCCCAAGATAGCGGGCCTGCTGGCTCGATAATATAGTGATCCAAAAAGTATCACCTAAATTCTTCATTCTTCCTCTGTTATAGTGATCCCACAGACAAGATGGAGAGGTCGGGGTTGGGTCGGTTAGTCGATGGTGGAAAGATAAGGAGTTCAGTCTAAGAAAGATTAAGTTTCAAGAAGAGAGAGGGCATGATGTTAGAGACAGTAGAGAGACAGTCACTAGTGTTCTGGAGTAAGGTCGGGGTAATGTTACATGCAGATGTATATAGTTGGGTATCATCAGCATAGAGATGATACCGGAAACCAAAACTGCTGATGGTTTAGAGATGGCTGGTTGGATTTCGCTCCACAGGAGTGCTCTCAGCCTGGTAAAGGTAGCTTCAGGCTGGAGAGGATAGCTGGCTGCTTCAACCACAGGTTCCTGGAGATGGTGGTCTACTTAGACCCGGTCTCCACTCAAGACACAGACACAGGTGCCTCTATAAGGCTCTGTAGACAAAATCCTTGAATTTTCCAACCACAAGAGGTTTTATAAACTCCCCTTGTGAGGTGGCGAGCTCGTTATCCAACCTGCTCTCTCCTTGCATTACAACAATTACAGTACATCTGATTGGTCAACATTATCAACCTTCCTTCTCAGGCAGAGAATTACCAGCTGCATTACCACGTCCAAACACTTGAGGTTCCCCATTGAGTTGATGAGGCTCATTGAGAAAACCCTATTGTATGGAGAGGGATTTGAATTCGCAACACCATTCGCATTGGCAGGGGTGTTGCGTTACTAACTACTTGCACTAATAACCAGAGATGAGCAGACCCAATGTTCAAGTTCGGATTTGGTGTTCAAGTTCGAACTTGAACTTCGGGATTACTCATATCTACTCGTATGTCTACAACTCTCTGTCCCCTCTTCCATTGGTGCCGGCGTTCATAGCACTGGCGCCAATTTTTTTTTTATACCTCCACGCACCATCATTTTCTCATCCAAATAGGAAGGAGTGCTGTGCCAACCTGTTCATATTCATAGAGAAGCACCCATATGGCACAGTGGGCGTTCATTTATGGCAGTTATATATAGTAACAAGATGTGCCCGGCTCTTATTATTTACATGAATCTACATACCCCACTGCTTTCAGAGAGGTAAGTGGGTCATGTGCCAGTGTAAATAACAAAAGACAGCTCACCCTTAGAGCAGGAGCCCAGCACCCGGGACCGAATTCCAATGCCGGGAATACATGTTAATGTAAACAGGTTAAAGCTCCGTGTTGGAGCGGATGTGCTAACTGCTTGGAGACGGGTCAAGACTTTTAGCAATTGTTTCTCTTTATCTCCATTGTATAAGACAGCGATGAATTCGGAGTCCCTCCTCGGAGAGCCACAAGTTTATTTAGAACCTAAATTGTTTACTTTGTGGTTTAATGGAACTGGAGAAAAAAACTGCAACCGCTTCATACAAGATGCAAGAGGAAAGTTATTGTTACATCCTTACAAGTTTCGATACAGACTCGATGGCTTCTTCATCCGTCCATTGAGAGAAGTGCAGCGTAATCGGGGGACAGGGGGGGGGTGCATTGAGTCTCGCAGAGAAAAAGCTGTCTCTGTATAAATATTATGCTGGTGGCTAAGCACAATTCAAATAAACCTTAAAATAACATTTTGTAGCACTGGCATAACACAGGATTGTTATAGAAACACAGAGATAGGGCAAGAGCAGCCTCCCACTTTCAGTCCGGGGTACGTCAAGTTGTATACATCGGATGTTTTTAACCCTTTGTCTTTGAAAGTGAAGTTATTTCAATTTTTTTTTTCAGAAACAGCGCCACTTTTTTTTTAGAGGTCGTGTCTGGTATTACATCTGGTTATTCTAATGAGACTGAGACACAGCCCACAAGCGGTGCTGTTTCGGTTTACATGATGCTAGCACTTTTTCCATTTGCTAGCCCTTTATAGATGTGTTCATGTAGCAGAATTTCTGCAGAAAATTCCATAAAATGTTCAGGTGAGAACCTCCTTTCACTGTAGGGATGGAGTCCTTGTGCAGACTGTAAAATAAGCAATGTTTGTTTTTTCCGCCTCCAATTGGAAATAAGTAGGAGGAGTATTTTGACTTGGAGTTTCCTGTCGGAAATTCACAGTGTGCATGGGCCTTCAAGGGGTTTTCCAGGAATCTGGAAAACCCCTAAGGAGCCAAGGATTTTAGGGAAATAAAAGAGCTGCACACCCTCGTCCGCGAAGCCGGTGTTCTGCGCATGCGCAGAACAGCAGGCCCGCGTCTGCACTGTCACTGCTCCGAAGCCGGAGCCACTGCGCATGTGCAGAACTCCGGCTCCGCGGACGAGGGCGCGCAGCTCCTCGTAGCTGCACGTCAAAGATATCTGGTAGGAGCATCAAAGAAGCTATTTGGGCATGGGGTAGCCGCGCCGTGTAGCCTCAGCTCTGGCTACTCCAGGCCCAGTTGCCTCTTTAGAGAATTAGCATATTAGGGCAATAAAAGTTCTAAAAATATACAGGGGACATGAGGATTAGCCCTAAAAAGGGCTATCCTCACATACAGTAGAGGCACCTACCACCCGATCTACCTTAATAGGTACATCCGTGGTGGTAGGTTTCCTTTAAGGCCCTTGGAAAATGGAAGTGGTGCCCTGTGCTCGGAGGAGGTCACCCATTGGATGACGTGGATCCTGTAACCCACCCGAAAATTCTGGTAAGTTACAGGCACTAAGCCTACAAGTGCTACTCAGAAACCAGGTGCTGGAGCTTCCTGGATAATCCCTTAAACAGGTTTTCTATGGAAATATTCAGTACAGTATTAAAGGATTGGTGGGTGACTGATGGGGCCCCATTGATCACCATCACCAATTATTATTTAGTGACAATTTGTAAACCAAACCCTTTACATTAAATGGACAACATAGATAGATTTATATTCCTGGACTGTAGCTGCTTGAGGCATGCGCTCACACTGCTGTGCTCTTTGCTCTCTGCAGTGAGCTGCTCGGAAGCCCCTCCCCTCTGCTCTGAGTCACTATTACAGTATGTACTTAGAAGTCTATTATATTACAGCTTTTACTCTGAGGAGACTGGTGGATTATACAGGAGCTCAATGCATAGAGCTAAGAGCACAGCAGTGTGAGGATACGCCTCCAGTACAAGTACAATCCTGGAATATAAATCCACTTTGCACAGTCCTGTGTCGGTATCTGCACGCTCTGCTCACTTCTCATTACAGGCTGAATCAGGAGAACAATAGGTCGCTCTGCTCCGTAGACTTTCTTTACATCAAAACAGAATTTTCAGGGAGCGATAAGCCGGACCCCCGGATGAATAAAAGGCTGTTAATCAGAATAAAAGTCATTATTTCCTGCTCTTCCTGCAATGATTTGGGTCCTTCCTGTGATTTTCTCATTATTACCAGTCCGCTTTCATTAGGACAGAGATTATATGAAGCCGCCTGGGAGATTGTGTTTTTCTCCTCCTCGTTCTTCTGCCATTTATGTACATGATGTAGCGAGTCCATCACTCTGCCCAGAAGCGTCTCCTTATCTTATGGCGCACATTTGCTTTTTATATGACCCAGTGAATTATGTTTTGTGAAAGGTTTAAAGGAACTCTACCATTTGTTTTCATGCATTATGAAGCAAACATACTGCTGTAGCTACACTGATGCAGAAACATATCTTGTTTAATCCCTGAGCTGAGTGGTTTTGATGAAAAAGCAATTATAATATTGAGGACTTTGGGAAAGCTGGGTGCCTACAAAAACAGATTACACATGGAGCTTCATGAACTGTCCAGACAGGACTAATCAACCTGAGCTGGATCACTCATACACAACAGCTGGGGGATGGTGCAGCAATTGATTACTTCTGCCGGTCAGGCACAAAACAGTGATTACATCATTCTCTGGAGCAGTGCATAATTAGGGTGAGGAGAAGCGCCGAGGCAGCCACAGGAGCAACAGAGCCTCATCATACTTTTAGAGTAGTTTTTTTCTGCAAAACCACTCAGCTCAGGGATTAAACAAGATATGTTTCTGCATCAGTGTAGCTACAGCGTTTTCAAGGTATGTTTGGTTCATAATGCATAAAATCAAATGGTAGATTCTTTAACATCAAGTTGTCATTTTAGGAAATTTCTACCTTGAAGCTACATTAAACCTTTGTCCAGGAGTGGAGAACCATGGCTGCTATCTTCCAGACACAGTGCCACACCTGTCTATTGGTGGTGCCTATATAGCAGCTCTGCTGTATTTTGAAGGGGATGTCCTTTAAAAATAGGGGTTATCAAATTGATCGGTGAGGGACTCACAGCAATCTAGAGAACGGGGTTAATGTTCTCTCTCTTGGGTGGAAATTGGAATGATGGAAATTACTGAAAACATACTCAACCTTTGCTCCATCATTTAGTGAGAGGTCAGGACCCCCATTTATCAGATTGCTAGGGGTCCCATTCTCATGATCAGATGGGTCCCAGCAGTTGGACCTTCATCAATCAGCATGTTATCTCCTATACTGCACATAAGGGTAACTCAAAAAGTTGGAACAATCCCTTTAAGTTGACCAGTATGTCACTGTTTTTTGACTAAAGCAGAGTAGATTGATTTATATTATGAGATGATGTGATCTAGAGGTAAAGCAGGGTTGTGATCTGTATGGTAGGATTGCACAAAAATATCTTTTAGTGGCCCCAGGATTTGCAGCAGTAATGGGCCCCAATAGTTACCAATTTTGCTATTAAGGTCTCTTTTTGGGGTTGATACCAAAAAATGACCCACTTATGGATCCCATACAGAGAGGATGTAAGTTACGGTATCTGAATCCAGCTAATGTGTATAGGGTGTCCCGGGTTCTTCCTTTATGGGGTAGTTCAGCAAAACAGAAACCATATACTGTATATACAATACCTGATTACTATTTAAAAATTACAACCCCCCATGCATGCATACTTCCACTCCATTCATACGGGCACTAAGAGTGGTTCTCCAGAAATTCTGGAAAATCTCTTGGGGGTGAGGAAGAATTGGCAAAAAAAGCCCAAAGTATACTTATCCTGCACCGGCCCCTGTTGGTAGTTCTGGTCTTTGGCACCAGCATTGGGAGTCACAAAACTTGCTTCATCCAATCCATGGTCTCCCCAGAAGACAGGAAGTCATTTGTGACATCAGAGGAAGTGACACCCTCTGATGCGGCTGGCCATGACTGTCTGGCCAGAAGTACTGGTGCAACACAGGAACCAGTAGCTGGAACAGGGTAAGAACACTTCGTTTTTTTCTCGTCCTTTTCACGTCCTTCTCGTGACTCTGCGGCGTTCAGACACTTACAGGAAACCTACCATGAGGTATGTACTATCAGAAGTAGATGTAATGGAAGATTCCTCCTGCTGCCTCTGCCCTAATCTGTAATGTAATAATCCTGGAATCTAAACTAACTTGTTAAAAACTTTATTTTAGTAATATGTAAATTACCTGCAGAGGCTAGTGGGCGTGGTGTAGCCTTAGCTCCCAGTGCCCGGGCAGGATAGTACACGCCCCAGTAGCCTCTGCACTTAAAAAGGTTTTTCCAAAAACAAAAGTTAGGCCCTATACAGGGGATAGGTCCTAAATTGCTGATCGGTGGGGGTCTCAGCGATGAGAACCATAAACATCCTGAAAATGAGGGGTTTCGATGGTGTCCCGCGTACCTCCGTCGGACCACTCGCATTCCATCAGACTAATGGAGCAGATGGCCATGCATGACCGTTCAGCTCTATGGGACTGGCGAAAATTGCTGAGCACCGCGCTCGGCGATCTCCATTGGCTCCATAGAGATTGGAGATCCCCACCACTGAGACCCCCACTGATAAGCAAGTTAGGCCCTATCCCGTGGATAGGGCCTAACTTTTGTTTGTGGAAAAAACACTTTAATTTACATATTACTGAAATAAAGTTTTTTAACAAGTTAGGTTCCAGGATTATTAAATTACAGATTAGGGCAGATGGTAGATCCCTCATGGTAGGTTTCCTTTTAACCCTTTTCCTCTGGATATTTTTCATTAATAGAGATACTCCTTTAACACTTAATTTTTTTGCATTTTCTGTGTGTATTGTTATAGGAGTGTTTACTACCGAGCAGCGCAGTGCAGCCGCACACCCACTTTCGTTATCGCCCGCACACCTCCGTGCTGCCTCCATAGACTCTGTCATAAGATATTGTTTAACTGCAGTTTTCCCAGGATCATAATTATTACCATTATTTTCTTCTCCATTTCCATCTGCTAGTCGCTCGTTACCTTTCAGCTAGCATAGTATTATAACTGAGCCTGACAATACGCTGCATTTTCTACCTTTTATTACCTAAAAGCACTTTTCTGCTGACAGAAAATGAAAGTTTTTGACAAGACGCCTCCACTAGACCGCCACATTATCAAGTCAAATAAGTAATACTGTCGTTAACCAACTCTAGCAACTTATTTAAGGGCTTCCAAGGACAGTCCAATACAGGGTCGGTGCCAGCACTGGGCATACCTGGGCAAGTGTCGGGGTCCAGAGGTGCTGGGGGGGCCCACATAAGGCCACAGAATCCATGAGGTGAGGGGGGCTGTAGCTAATCAATCCATGGGGTGAGGGGGGGCTGTAGCTAATAAATCCATGGTGTGAGAGGGGGGCTCATATAAAATAACTATGATGGGGCTTTTTGGTATGATAAACTAGGGAACAGGAGACTTTTTTTTGGTTTCTGAATTTTTTATGCTGCCACGTGAGTTCACTGCAAAGGGGCCCACTGAGGCTCTGTCACCCAGGGGCCTACTGAAACCTGGAGCCGACCCTGGTCCAATATGTACTGTATATAATGAATCTACAGGGGAGAGCTGAGCCCCAAATTTCTCTGAACACTTACTTTGGGTATTTGTTGCCATAATTCAAAGTGTGAAAATTCTTATGACTAAAGAGAAAGTAAAATGACTGTAGTTTATAATAAGACACCTAAATGTTAAGGAGGCAAAGTATTTTTTTTTTCACTTTGATCTTAAAAATACTAATATTTATAGTGCTGATATGTACTGCTGCAGGATAGTGGACTGTATAATTCTCAAAGCGACACTCCCATCTCTGACATCACTCCCTGCTTTACAGCTATTGGTTGAATTTGTACCTTGCAGACTTCCTGTTGTACCGCCCCTTATATTGAATCTTCACCTTTTTTCCCTATAGTAGTACCGATCCTGAAAGTCCTTTCATATTCACCTCTATAGGGTGGAACAGGACCATCTTTCTGGTGGCTCCATAGAAGTGAATGACGTGCCCGTTTTTTCTGTGGGTCTGACCTCCATCTATCAGGCACTAATAGGGTTTTTTTTGTAGGACTTTTGGAGTCTCCTAGGGGGCTGGGGCTTTCATAATTACCCTGACTCTTGTTTCCAGCATTGCTTCAGCTCTTTGAACCTGCATCCATTCCAAGGGGTCATTGGACCAGCTTCAGCCAATGAGTGGCCTCCTTAGACCATGGAAGTCACTTCTGTTTTCTAGGAAACTTCCCTTCCTTTGTTATCTCCTGGTCCAAGGAGTCCACTCAATGGCTAAAGCCTGTCTTTTGAGCCCCAGAACTTCCAGCTGGGCACAAGCCTGAAATCCCTAAATGGGGTGTGGGGGCGAGAGGGGTAAGTATGTGATCTTTTTATTCCCACCCCAGCCTTAGGGATGTCCTGGATTCTTGGAAAACCTCTTTAAACCCTTAGTCTAGTGGCTAAGTGTCCTTTATGATACGTCACCTTTAGGTGGTACTGTTGGAGATTTTTTGGGATGACATCATAGACAGCCTCCTATTCTTACCTAAACAACTAGTCAGAAATGGCCTTCTAACAAGCCGACGTGTGATTGGCAGATAGAAAACTGGCGGAGCTCACGTTATTTCTTGTACGGTCAACGATAACTCACCACAATTCGTGTTTAGGGATATTTCATTTTTCTGTAATGGGATGGATTTAACTCGTAGGAAGAGAAGTCACAGGTCAGACAAGGTTTAACAGTGTGTTCTAGATTTCAGCTTCACACAGCCAAGTTCTCATGGGTATTATGTCAGCTGCTGAAATAAGGGTTTTTTTTTTTTACTATTTATTCTCAGAGTTACAGTAATAGTCTCAGAGACAAACACCTTAAAATAATGTATGGTGATGTCACTATGAGGAATCGGGAGTCTAAGGAAGGGGGAGGGGCCTATAAGTTGTGTGGGGATACCAGCTAAGTAGGGGGCGAGAAGGAAGGTGGCAGGAGCTCAGAGCATCAGTTATTAGGGCCTCTGTCAGAAGAAAAACTTGAAGATTTTGAGCCCCAGTGAAAATCTGTGATTGTGCCCCCACCTTTCAGTTGGCTTTTAAAATACTTTTATAATGCAGTATCGGAATGGGGTTCCTTGATCCCACCAGATAAGTTTATTCTGGGGTGCACTCTTCATTAACCTCTATAAATAGACCCTAATAGTCGCAAATTGGATTGTCTTCTGCTGGCCTTCTGGAGTGCAGTATTGTGTTAGAGCCTGGGCCCACCGGGGGATCCTACGCTCCTCTGGTGGGACAGTCCGACACTATCTTCATATGAGGCAGAGAAGCCTTTGTAGCTCTCCAGGATTCAGGGTCAGGAGTGACTCCCTATGACTATGCCCCTGATCACTGTAAAAAGGAAAGGGGAAGATAGAAGGAATCAAGGGCTAGGCAAAGGGGCTGGGGGTAATCCTAAAATGTAAGTCACATGATCATAGAAAGAATAAGTCTTATAACAGGGGTCCATTCTTTTAGTCAATATAAAAGTTGGGGGTTCAATCACCAATAAAATAGCTATGGACGATTTTTTTTTTCAGTTTTTCTCCTACCCCTGAGGTTAGAGATCACTGGACGGTTTGGTTTTCGAGCAACAATTTATAGCAGATTTTCCACACAAGACATCCCCTTTAAATGACAAGTACAACTACACTATCTCTGTATATAACGTTCCAGATTTTTATAACTTCACACTATTTGACCCACTTAGTTCCATGGCCACTAAATAAACAATGAGTATCTTTGTGCCTAATGCAGCGTGATATCACTGAATGTAAATGAATCAAGCCAAATCTCCCCCATTTAATATATAAGCCATCTGCCTCCCGGTAAATAATTAATGGCCCTCTGTTAGCGCCGATGATCCCGTTATCTGTGTAGATGCCGACTACAGAACTTGTCAACTTCACGAGAGATAAAAAAAAAACTTCTTGGTAAATTTTAGCTTTATTTAAATTTTTAAAAAATTTTTTTAAAAATTTTTAACCAATCACAAACAAGCATTGCATTTCTGTATAGAAATGGAAGTCTTCAGAGTCTACAGAGCAGAATGACCTCTATAATGACCCGGCATTATGTGTAAGACTGTAAATTTAAGCTTTTAACAATGTACATTGGAACCTTGGATTACAAGTAACTTGGTCTACAAGTGTTTTGCAATACAAATTTGTTTTTTTTACAAAAAAGTGTAAGCGAAATTTCCAAATACAGGCAGTCCCCGGGTTACGTACAAGATTCCATAGGTTTGTTCTTAAGTTGAATTTGTATGTAAGTCGGAATTGTATATTTTACAATTGTAGATCCAGACAAAAACATTTTTTTTGCCCCAGTGACAATTGGAGTTTAACATTTTTTTGCTGTAATTGGGCCAAGGATAATGAATAAAGCTTCATTACAGACACCTTACAGCTGATCATTGCAGTCTGGGACTATAGTAACATCCAGAAACTTCACCAGAGGTCACAGGGGGCAGAGGGGTCTGTCTGTAGCTAGAAAACGTCTGTAAGTTGGGTGTCCTTAAGTAGGGGACCGTCTGTACAAGCTTTATGTGACCCTCAATAATGAAGATGTAGAAGAAACAAAGGGCTGGATGTTCTACACATGACTAAATATTTTTTCGGTGTGGAACAGATCGTCAGTGTTTCAATGATTTCCTATAGAAAAACTTGCTTTGATGTACAAGCGATTTGGATTAAGAGCACAAATTCTGCTTGTGATCCAAGGAATTCTCTCATTGAGGAATCAATCGTCCGGGTATCAATGGCTTCCGATAGGAAAACATGCTACGAGATGCAATTAAATATCTTATATAATCATCCCTTAATTGTGACTCCATTTAAAGGGAACCTTTAAGGGAACCTACTAAACTGCTAGCCTCCTGTAGAGGATGAAATGTCCTTTCTTAACTCCCTCTTTTACTCTCAAACGGTTTTTTTATTAAATAAAATCCCCCCAAAGTCAGGCAAATCTGACTCTTCACATCCCATTTTACATGAGATGAGTAAAGTTTAGTTGTTCCAGATTTCAGAAGCCTGTGTCTTTGGTTGTATAGCAAAAATAGTAAAAAATAAGCTTTTTATGTCATATTAAAGCAACAAATCTCACCATTCAGATCACAGTAAGATTAT
This sequence comes from Engystomops pustulosus, assembly GCF_040894005.1. NCBI lineage: Eukaryota > Metazoa > Chordata > Amphibia > Anura > Leptodactylidae > Engystomops > Engystomops pustulosus. The sequence continues at coordinate 193,592,066 of NC_092415.1, read as the reverse complement.
TGTTCTTTGAGCTACAGAACTTGACATATGGCAATTAAATAATAGGCAGGAACTGGATCTTTATTTGCAGTTTGCATTTCCAACTATGTTTTAGTTGCCTGTATCTCTCTGGTTCTGTAGCTCACAAAGCCATAAGCCTGATGCGATCTAAAAGATCAGATCCTAATTTTTTATTTAACACCAGAATCATGTTTTTATCTACCGTACCATAGAACAGAAGATAGGGGCTCCTGAATTGACATTACCCATGCAACCACAAAACTTGACTCATCTCCTGGGGTGAGAAGAGTCATATTTGCTGGAGGAGATTTTCTATAGATAAATGGTTGCGATTTCACATAAAAGAGGAAATTCTAGAAAGGACATTTCATACCCTACCTGAGGGGACTAGTAGTTTAGTTGGATAAAATCTGGTGACAGGTTCCTTTAAAAAAAAAAAAGTTAAAAATCAGATTCTCACTTCCACTCAGAGATAATTAAACATACCTGGTGACACCTATCTTTCATTTGTATCTTTCACTTGTACATCTCTTTTGGGCTAAATAGGTCACCTTTTATCTTAGGACACAGCCTCACAATTAAAGTTGTTGTCCCTATTTTCTGTTATTATGTTTTTGACCTTGGCTTGTTCCCTCACCCATGCCTGAATACACAACGTTGGGACACCAGCCTTGACTTGTGTCTGGATGACCTGTGACACTTGTCCTCTCGGGTACTTGGAGACTCTGTCCCCAGATCAAAATCTGGAGTTGGACTCTGTACATGTGTAGCCAGCCCTGACCTCTGTCTTCTCTGGCCACTCTATTTGACTATCCCTTTTATACAACATTTCCGGTCCCACTGAGGTCCTGTGTGGGGCTAGGAGTTCCAGTTTGGGTTGAAAGAATTGATCAAGTATCTGAATCCCACTGATAGGACCCCCAATGATCATGAGAACCGGACCTAGTGTCCCCCACTTAAATTGAATGATGGTAACATCATACAGGCAGTGCCCGGGTTACTTACTGGGTTCTGTAGGTTCAGGGCCGGCGCCAGCACCCGGCAAACCCGGGCAAGTGCCGGGGCCCACAGCTGCTGGGAGGGCCCACTCGTGGCCAGATCTCATCCCCCAGCAGCCGGGCCGTGCCGGGTGCTGGCACCGTAAAGCGGCGCTCCGTATACCGCAAGACCCTGCCGTGCAGCAAAACCCCCGTCCGAAGCAGTAGTGCCGTGCCGGGTTCTAGCGCCGTAAAGTGGCGCTCCGTCTGCTGCAGGATGCTGCGCTGAGGCCGCCGGCAGGAGGAGGAGGACGGCGAAGGGGAAGCTCCGGACCTGACCAGAAGACTGAGGTGAGTAGTGTTCTCTTTATTTTTAACGGTCACATTTACTAGTGCATGAGGGGTGAGGAGGCCACTGTATATAATGAATGGGGAGGATGAGGAGGGGGCTGTATATAATGAATGGGGGGGGGGTGAGGAGAGGGCTGTATATAATGAATGGGGGGGGATGAGGAGAGGTCTGTATAGAATGAATGGGGGGGGGGATGAGGAGAGGTCTGTATAGAATGAATGGGGGGGATGAGGAGGGGGCTGTATAGAATGAATGGGGGGGATGAGGAGGGGGCTGTATAGAATGAATGGGGGGGGGGGTGAGGAGGGGGCTGTATAGAATGAATGGGGGGGATGAGGAGGGGGCTGTATAGAATGAATGGGGGGGATGAGGAGGGGGCTGTATAGAATGAATGGGGGGGATGAGGAGGGGGCTGTATAGAATGAATGGGGGGGATGAGGAGAGGGCTGTATAGAATGAATGGGGGGGATGAGGAGGGGGCTGTATAGAATGAATGGGGGGGATGAGGAAAGGGCTGTATAGAATGAATGGGGGGATGAGGAGGGGGCTGTATAGAATGAATGGTTGGGATGAGGAGGGGGCTGTATAGAATGAATGGGGGGGATGAGGAGAGGGCTGTATAGAATGAATGGGGGGGATGAGGAGAGGGCTGTATAGAATGAATGGGGGGATGAGGAGAGGGCTGTATAGAATGAATGGGGGGGATGAGGAGGGGGCTGTATAGAATGAATGGGGGGGATGAGGAGGGGGCTGTATAGAATGAATGGGGGGGGATGAGGAGAGGGCTGTTTAGAATGAATGGGGGGATGAGGAGGGGGCTGTATAGAATGAATGGTTGGGATGAGGAGGGGGCTGTATAGAATGAATGGGGGGGATGAGGAGAGGGCTGTATAGAATGAATGGGGGGGATGAGGAGAGGGCTGTATAGAATGAATGGGGGGGATGAGGAAAGGGCTGTATAGAATGAATGGGGGGATGAGGAGGGGGCTGTATAGAATGAATGGTTGGGATGAGGAGGGGGCTGTATAGAATGAATGGGGGGGGATGAGGAGAGGGCTGTATAGAATGAATGGGGGGGATGAGGAGAGGGCTGTATAGAATGAATGGGGGGGATGAGGAGGGGGCTGTATAGAATGAATGGGGGGGATGAGGAGGGGGCTGTATAGAATGAATGGGGGGGATGAGGAGAGGGCTGTATAGAATGAATGGGGGGATGAGGAGGGGGCTGTATAGAATGAATGGTTGGGATGAGGAGGGGGCTGTATAGAATGAATGGTTGGGATGAGGAGAAGGCTGTATAGAATGAATGGTTGGGATGAGGAGGGGGCTGTATAGAATGAATGGGGGGGATGAGGAGGGGGCTGTATAGAATGAATGGGGGGGATGAGGAGAGGGCTGTATAGAATGAATGGGGGGATGAGGAGGGGGCTGTATAGAATGAATGGTTGGGATGAGGAGGGGGCTGTATAGAAGGAATGGTTGGGATGAGGAGAGGGCTGTATAGAATGAATGGTTGGGATGAGGAGGGGGCTGTATAGAATGAATGGTTGGGATGAGGAGGGGGCTGTATAGAATGAATGGGGGATGAGGAGGGGGCTGTATATAATGAATGGGGGATGAGGAGGGGGCTGTATATAATGAATCGGGGGTGCGTGCAGGGGGCTGCATATAATGGGCGGTGAAGGGGATGCATATAATCCATGGGGGGAGAGGGGCTGCATATAATTAAACTATGGGCGGTGAGGGGGGCCTGGGCTGTATATAATTAATCCATGGGGGTGAGGAGGCTGTATACAATGAATCCATGCCGCTACGCCAGTTTACTGCAAAGGGGCCCACTGAGGCTCTGTCGCCCAAGGGCCCACTGAAACCTGGAGCCGGCCCTGTGTAGGTTTGTTCTTAAGTTGAATTTGTATGTAAGTCAGAACTGTATATTTTATAATTGTAATCCCGGCCAAATTAATAATAAAGCTTCATTACAGACATCTCTATATAACTGTTATAGATCATTGTAGCCTGGGACTAAGGTACAGTACATTGCCAACATCCAGGGGTCCGTTTGTAACTAGGGGGTCGTCTGTAAGTCGAGTGTTCTTAAGTAGGGGACCGGCTGTACTTGTATAGTATTAGTATCAGATCCCTTTAAATTCCTTTTTACAATGACCTGATTAACGAAGGGTTGTGAGTACATGACGATACCCTGTCCCTAAGTGGTGGGATCACTGTTACATGCGGCGGGGGTGAAGCTGACACTGTGCATAGCAATGAGGGTTTCACCTTCTCATCCTGGGGTAGATCACTTACATTAGACTCCTATTCCACTACCCGGTGTTAATATCATTGCACTCCGCCTGCCCTGCGTCTCATACAGCATCAGCTACTCCATGGAGGAGGAACATGGCGGGAAAAGCCAAGGTACGTACACATTCTGTTATCTAAGACACAAGTGGTAGTGGGAAAGCTGTACTGAAGAACTACAACACCCAGCATGCAGCTTTTTCTCATTAGATACAGGTTTGCTGATTGTATATATAGATTTTTATAGGGACTGGACTTGTAAATTTCATGGACAAACTTATCGCTAGAGTTGGGGTCTCTGGACCCTTCCTGATGCTACAAGCACTTGATCGGAGAGGTGTATGGATCCTTACAGATTTGTAAGTCTAGTAACTTTATTGTATAGTAAAAGGATTTTCCCACAAATTACAGTATAGAAGTCCATGGAGAGTGCAAAAAATTTGATAGAAGTGACTTAAGCTATGGATAGATCAACAGTATTAATTTTTTGGAAAATCCCTTTAAAGGGGTTCATCCAGCTCCACAATCACTGCACGGGTAAAACCGACATCGTGTAGGGCACTTTATAATCTTTCCAGACTTACCTTTCCTGTTTCCATGTGATCAGTCATTTCAGAGAAAATTCTGTTTATATATTTTTTTTGCTTCTGGGTGCATCAGGGGCGGGGCCATTGCTTCGGGTGCACCTGGTTTTCATAATATTTACAATGCCCGCATCATTCTGTATTGGCTCTTAACATAATTATTGACGTACCCAATAAAAAGAAGGCATACAAACAAGAGTATAGTTTCAACTTCAGACATGGCTCCACCCCTGGTGCAACAAGAAGCTAATTTGCATAAAAATAAAAAAATAATAATTTTCTCTATATTGCCACCTTTTTAGGAGGCAGGAAAGGTATGTCTAGAAAGCTTATATGGAGCCCTACAAGATGCTGCATTTACTTGTGTGGTGATTTGGAAGCTGTAGATTCCCTTTAAAGTGGTTATCTGGGTTTAATTTTTTTTTTATGGCCGGGCTGGGGAGGGCTAGTTAAACATAATAAACATGTACTTACCTCCTCCGGTGCTGCCGATGTCCCGCGCCACGGCCCGTCTTCTCTGTGCGCCGGTTTCATTACACCGGCGCACAGGGAGCTTCCGGCCGGCCGGAAGCTCCCATGCGCACCATCTCTCAGCGCTTACAACGCTAAGAGATAGGGACGGATGGGAGGAGCCGTCCACATCGCGGACCGGAAGCTCCCTGTGCGCGGCTTCCATGCCCCTGTAAACAAACAGGGGCACGGATCGAAGGGACCGCGGCGCGGGACATCGGCGGCGCCGGAGGGGGTAAGTACATGTTTATTATGTTTAACTAGCCCTCCCCAGCCCGGCCATAAAAAAAAATTTAAACCCGGATAACCCCTTTAAGTCATATGGATGCACAGTTTGGCTGTTTATGGGTCATATTGTGCTTCAATATGCAAAGTCTATGGAGAACTTTCCATTGGGGTTGACAGTGTCGGACTGGTATGTGTTGGGCCTACCCGAGGTGGTGATCTTGAGGGCGGGCCCCACCCTTGAACCATAAAATACCATAAAAAAATCATATCATATAATCTATAATATCGGAATCATCCTATATGAAATAGATAATAATATCCAATGATTATTCCATTAACTTCCAAATGAAGATTTTCGCGGCCCGTCATAAAGTGTTAGAACCTGGGGTCCACCGGAGGATTCTCTGATGCTCTGGTGGGCCAGTCCGACCCTGGGGTTTGATATAAACCATGCGGCACCATATGGCGGTAGAATCTATGTTGTAAACTATGGGTAAGAAGCTTTAGATATGTCATAATGCAGTAAGGGGATGTTCTGTCCAGGAAGGGGTTACACAGCGTCCTGCGCTGGTAGTAAAAATAGTTTATTATAATAATAAGGTTTTATCTTCGGGAGGCGGGGGGTGCGCCGCCCCCTTCCTCTGGTCCCTGATCTCCACTGCCCGGCCAAAGATTGCCTGGAGGTCTGGAGAGTGCCCGCTGGTCCTGCGCCAAACCAAACGAAATCCACAATTTTCAAAGTCTGCGCACTTAAATCAATTCCATTAGGGAATTCCGAAAGTTTTTTTTTTCTCTCTCCGGATTGAAGAGTTTCAATGAGAAAATATGTTTTTGGCAGAATCTCGCAAAGTCCCAATGAGGAAAAACGGCCATTAATTCTGAGGAGTATTTGACATATATAATTTGGGAGGTCGGGGGTCGGGTCTGATATGTTGTGTCTGGTGCTGCCTAAAGGAAGTCAGGAGTGATGTGTCCTAGAACTGATGGATTTATCACGTTCCCTGCGGTTTTATGGATGCCAGTCGTCCTTTTATTCACATGCACTCGAAACTTTTTGTGCATTAAAGGAAATCCTTCAAAAACCTTCAAAAAAATTCAACATCATGATAAACCAGGGACACTAACTCATAGATCCAGGTACCTGTGGCCTCCTTCCTTCTAAAATCAACTTTTATAATATTGATAATGACTCAGAAGGGCTCTGGGGGGTTACCAGAGCCTCTCTGTGCTGTAGCTTCACAGCCTGTTATACTGTCTCCCCATCCCTCTGCAATTCCCCCTGCCTCAGCCTAATATAATCTCATACTGTGGAAGGGGTAAGTGCTGAGGGAGCAGGGGAGAGATGGAGACAATGTAAGAGCCTGTGAAGCTGCATCATGGAGGGTCTCTGGTAACACCCGCAGAGTTCTTCAGACTCATTAGCATAATTTTAAAAGTTGATTTGAGAAGGAAGTAATATATAAGAAGATAACCACAGTCATGGCGCCTGGATCAATGATTGGATAATAGATGTTGTTCAATGCACAAAAAGTCCCAAGCGCATGTGAACGAGAAAACGACTGGTATCCATAAACCGCAGGGAACACGATAAATCCAGTAGTTTTAGGACACATCCCTCCTTATTTACAGAGCAAGGCTGAAGATGTCTACAGGGTCGGTGTTGATTCCAGACAATTCCGATTACAGACAAAACCTGGATAATTTCCGGATGTTTGTAGAAAAATCTTGCACAATAGACCCGCCCCCTGAGCACCGTTTTAGGGTGATTTGCATATTCATAAAAATGAGATTGTTTCTGGTCGCTTCTTTACTTTGTGTCCACAAAGGTCTGTGTGTACTTCTATCAAAAGTTACTAAATTAATGTTTTTGAAGCGATTCTAGACCGAGCAGATTCTATTCGGGCGCATCCGTTTCTGCTGTTAATTTTCACCATACATTACCATCTGTTAATGTTGCAGCAGTGATGCTCAAATTCTTATTAAAACCTCACAATTTGGTGAAAGATTTTGGTCAGATATTTTCTTTAAAAAGTTTGTCCTGTCTGGACAGATCCAGAGGTGAACAGTCCCTTTAATAATGATGTTATGACATTGGATGATGCTGCCACCTAGTGGTTCTGTTCAAAATCACACAGATTTCATGTAATTTTTCAAAAAAGCACATTAGATATTCTAAAATAAAGTAATTTGGATTATTTAACTCTGAAGTAAATTGACATACCGTATATACTCGAGTATAAGCCGACCCGAGTATAAGCCGAGACCCCTAATTTTACCACAAAAAAATGGGAAAACCTATTGACTCGAGTATAAGCCAAGGGTGTAGTATACAGCCAGCTAGCCCCCTGTAGTATACAGCCTGTCCCAAGTAGTATACAATCAGCCTGCCCCCATGAAGTATACAGCCTGCCCCCATGAAGTATACAGCCTGCCCCCATGAAGTATACAGCCTGCCCCCATGAAGTATACAGCCTGCCCCAATGAGGTATACAGCCTGCCCCAATGAAGTATACAGCCTGCCCCAATGAAGTATACAGCCTGCCCCCATGAAGTATACAGCCTGCCCCCATGAAGTATACAGCCTGCCCCCATGAAGTATACAGCCTGCCCCCATGAAGTATACAGCCTGCCCCCATGAAGTATACAGCCTGCCCCCATGAAGTATACAGCCTGCCCCAATGAAGTATACAGCCTGCCCCCATGAAGTATACAGCCTGCCCCCATGAAGTATACAGCCTGCTCCAAAAAGTATACAGCCTGCCCCCAGTATAATAAAAAAAATAAACTTAATACTCACCCTCCGACGATACTCACCTTTGATTTGAAGTGGCGGCTCCCGGTCCTCGGCGGCGGCTCCTGGTCCTGGGCGGCGGCTCCCGGTCCTCGGCGGCAGCTCCCGATCCTCTGCGGCGGCTTCTCTCTTCGATCTTCACGTGCCGGCAGTCGCGTCTATGCGACTTGCCAGCGGGCGCACAGTGCGATGCGGCGGTGTCGCCGCTGATGACGTCATCAGCGGCGACACCGCTACATCATATTGTGCGCCCGCCGGCAAGTCGCATAGACGCGACTGCCGGCACGTGAAGATCGAAGAGAGAAGCCGCCGCAGAGGATCGGGAGCTGCCGCCGAGGACCAGGAGCCGCCGCCGAGGACCGGGAGCCGGAGGGTGAGTATTAATTTTTTTTTTTTTTTATTAACTCATGTTTTTTTTTTATTAACTCGTGTATAAGCCGAGATTAGGTTTTTCAGCACATTTTTGTGCTGAAAAACTCGGCTTATACACGAGTATATACGGTAATAGTATTTCAGCTTGAGGCAAGGGGTATATGGAGAGGGCTCATGGGCTGGCTTCCCCTCTCCATACATGCTGGCAGTGATTGCGAGTTGCCTTTAATCCTGGGTTCAAGTCCCAGGGTCAACATCTGCAAAGAGTTTGTATGTTCTCTCCCAGTTTGTGTGGGTTTCCTCCAGGTCCTCCGGTTTCCTCCCACACTCCAAAACATGCTGGTAGGTGGATTAGATTGTGAGCCCCATTGGGGAGAGGGAGTGATTTGCTCTGTGTAGCGCTGCGTAATCTGTGTGCGCTATATAAATAAAGGAATTATTATTATTATTAAATTATAAAAAAAAAAACATATCCTGCCAAACTGTAGTATGGCAGAATATGGTAGGATCCATCAGACCCCCTAGGGTTAAAGTTAAGGTCTAAAAATTTGTAAAAATATAAATTAAAAAAATTTAAAAAAACGAAAAGTTCAAATCATCCCCCTTTTCCCTAGAGCCGATATAAAAATCAACATAACATGTTAGGTATCGCCATGTCCTAAAAGTCCCAAACTATCAATATATAAAATGGTTATTCCCGGCGTTGAACCCTGTGACAGAGAATAGTGGCCAAATGTCAGAAACGTCACATTTTTGTCTAAACCCAAGTCATAAAAATTGAAAGATAAAAAAAAATGTAAAAAAAATTTTAATAAAAAGTGATCAAAAGGTCATAATATCCGACAATTGGTATCAATGTAAATGTCATCATGTCCCACAAAAAATGACACCTTACTCCAAAGTATGGCAAAGTTATGAGAGTCAGAATATGGCTAAATAATTATTATTTTTTTAATAGAAAAAGTTTTCATATTATGAAAACTATTAAAACCTTATAAAAACTACTGTATATACTCGAGTATAAGCTGACCCAAGTATAAGCCGAGGCACCTAATTTTACCACAAAACCTGGGATAACCTATTGACTCGAGTATAAGCCGAGGGTGGGAAATGCATTGGTCACAGCCTCCCTATTATATAGCCAGCCAGACCCTGCCCCATAGTATATAGCCAACACCTGCCCCAGAGTAAATAGCCTGCCAGCCCATATTCCCCAGTATATAGCCAGCCACCTGCCCCAGTATATAGCCAGCCCCCTGCCCCAGTATATAGCCAGCAGCAGGGGAAGCCGGAAAGGGGAGTTTTGATATATACTCAAGTATAAGCTTTTGGGGTTTAAACACATTGTTTGTGCTGAAAAACTAGGCTTATACTCGAGTATATATGGTACATTCTAGACACAACTGGAGTACCTGAGCTCCTAAGCAGTCCCCTTGACTACTGCTTAGGAGCGGAAGTTTTTCCTGCTGCTGCCTCTTGGAACAGGTGTGTATCTGATGATCAGGACTTCCACAGCAGAAACAAAGATGGCGTCTTATTCGAAGTTGCTTCCGCTGTGTAGGATGCTATCCAGCTCCATGGATTCCAATTCTGGACTACCTGGAGACAGACTGGCCGCTGGCTGACAGTCAGTGGACACCCGAGGTGATCGCCTGGATCTTAGGCGACGATCAACTCGGACGACCAGAGTCATAGCATCCTCTAATGTCTGAGGCTCGGCATAAGCTAAGACTAAGTCCTGAACTCGGTCTGACAGTCCGGACATAAATTGGTCTTTTAGGGCACAGTCGTTCCATTGCGAGTCAGTGACATACTGTCTGAACTGGGCACAATAATCTTCTGCTGTCCGTTTTCCCTGACACAGAGATCTAAGGTGGGAAACTCAAAAAAAAAGAAAAAAAGAAAGAAAAGAAAATGACTCAAAGGCGTTTTATGGCAAATTCACTGCATTTGGAATTTTTTTTTTCCAGCTTTCCAGTACATGAGATGGAAAATTAAATACTGCCACTAGGCAGTACAATGTGTTATGCAGAAAACAAGCCCTGATACAGCTCCGTACACAGAAGTTATGGATTTTTAAAGGAAGGGAGCAAAAAAAATGGAAAGGCAAAAAAGGGAAGGGGTTAAAAACGAATGCAAAAACAATCTTCATTATTATCGCTCAGGTTGATGAGATATTTTCCTACAAGCCGTCAGATATTGTAATTGTGATGTTACAGATCTGTTAAAGGTGTTTTCCCTTCTTAGACAATAATAACTTGTCCACAGATTGGATGTAATTTGTACAAATTTGAACCAATTGGTGATCAATATTTTGGTTGTATCATGTTCATGGACAGCTCCTATAACATGAAGGGATGGACCTTGTACCCCTATTAAATAAGAGCACATTTACTTACCCGGTCCTGCGGAGTTCACGAAAGTGCAGTCTGACGATCCTGCACATCTGCCGCAATTCACTCATATCGTGCGTCCGATATCCTGCATGTGTCGCTTCTCCACTCAGGTCTCACGGAGTTCACCATCTTTTTTTGTGGTGCATCTAAGTGCCAGGGCTTAAAAGTTAAATCCCGACGGCCACCGCCCAATTTGTGTTGCATGGAAGCCAGCGCAGCTGCGCCACAAAAAGGGGCGCTTGCAGCAAAATCCCAGCGCAGACACTGGTTTAATACCTATGCAAGCCGGTTAATCCCTGAAAAAGGTTCACAGTCCCGATGAAAATGAGCAGCGTGGCGTTTTGAACCCGTTTTTGGACCGTTAAAAAACGCATGCGTTTTTCAAAAACAAAATCGTTTTTTAAGCAGTCAGTTCAAAAAAACGCATTCCGTTTTTTGACCATTTTTGTCCGTTTTCCAATTATCCTCATTAAGATAATTGGAACAAACTGTCAAAAATGGATATGTTTTCAAAAAACGCATGCGTTTTTAAACGGACTGCTTAAAAACGGCCCAAAAATGGGTTCAAAACACCTTGTGTGCCGCCGGCCTCCGTAAATGAGGCGCATTGCTCTGTTATTCCTCCTGGAAATGTATGAATAAACAGACAGCTACCACTAAAGATTGTGTCCCTTCACAGAAACTGTCACTAGAGTTTGTAGGGCCCCATCTGTTGAGGAGGTAGATGGTTACACCCACTTGTCAGTTCATTTCCAAGAGGAATAACATGGAGCCTTAGGAAGTTTCTGCTTCAGACACAAAGCATGGAGCTCTTTTATTAAAATTTTAAACTCTTTATGACCTTGTAAAGAATGGTATGTACGTTCTTATGATTGGGACAGCACCTGCATTGTCACCCATCTTTCCAGTAATAACCCAGCTTTTCTGCATACTGCTCCATTGATCTTGATCCATTGATCTTGATTGATCTTCTCACTGGCTCCTCTATAACTAAACTATTCTTCAGCTTTTTTAGTCTTATTCCCTGTAGGAATAACAGAGGATCCTAAAATCAGATGCTACTACATTGTCCCTATGTGTAATGGTAAGTAAATATTTCCCTGGATACAATGAACACTATGGGGCAGATTTACTTACCCGGTCCATTCGCGATCCAGTGGCGCGTTCTCTGCGGTGGATTCGGGTCCAGCCGGGATTCACTAAGTTCCTCCGCCGTCCACCAGGTGGCACTGGTGCGCTGAAGAGCATCGGAACGCACTGGAGTACACCGAGCCGGGCTGAGTGAAGGTAAGCGCGTGCCGAGCGACATTTTTTTTTTTAAATGCGGCGGTTTTTCCGGATCCGTCGGGTTTTCATTCGGCCACGCCCCCCGATTTCCGTCGTGTGCATGCCAGCGCCGATGCGCCACAATCCGATCGCGTGCGCCAAAATCCCGGGGCAATTCAGGGGAAATCGGCGCAAATCGGAAATATTCGGGTAACACGTCGGGAAAACGCGAATCGGGCCCTTAGTAAATGACCCCCTATGTGTTAGAATATAGCATCATCTGACTACTGCAGTCACTGCTGATCCTGGAGCAAATTGTCCTCCAAACCAGATAAGACTCAAATAAGACTTTTCACCACCTCCACCAACTCTTTGCATCCTTAAGATGGCGTCGCTCCACTGATTCTGGCGCAGTTGGAATTTTTGCTCTAGGCCTTACCATTCCCAAGCAATCAGTGCTGTTAGTTTTGTCACATACTATGCTAATTATCCTTTCTACTGTCAGCTGGGCGGGTCCTGAGGTGGAGTCGATAGCCTGGCCCCGCCCATGTGATAGAAGAGAACCTGACAAGCTGAAACTCATTACACTGATTGCTCAGGAATAGTTGGGGCTAGAGCAAACATTTCAACATCAAAAGAATCAGACGACTAGGACCTATTAAAGGATGGGATAAGTTGGAGTTGGTGGAGATGGCAAAAATTCCCCTTTAAAGGAAAAAAATTTCCAATCAAAATGAAGCCTGATAAACCAGGGACATTACTCATAGATCCAGGCACCGTGACTGTGGTAGTGTTCCTCCTAAAATCAACTATTAAAATCATGTTAATGAGCCAGAAGGGTTAATTACCAGAGTCCCTCCATGATAAGCTGGAACATGCAAACTTTACTTTGTACCTCCATGCTGTATCTTCACAGGCTGTTACACTGTGCAGGAGCACATTTCACCTCCTTTCCCCCTTTGCACTTCCTCTGCCTCATGTAATCTCACACAGTGTGTGTGTGTGTGGGGGGTTCTCCTGCACACTGTAATAGGCTGTGAAACCACAGTACGGAGGAGCTCTGGTACAAAAGAACTAGAACCCTTCAGACTCATTAGCATAATTTTAAAAGTTGATTTTTAGATGGAAGGAGGCCAAAGATAACAAATATAAGGAGATTTCCACAGTCTCTGCGCCTGGATCTATGAGTAATGTCCTTAGTTTATCATGATGGATTGTGAGGCTAGATTTAATTTAAGGAGAACCTGTCACCAGGTTTTACCCCAGTAAACTAAGAATTTAAGAAAGACAATTCACTCTCTTATGTTAATTTTTACCTTTAAAAAAATCTTCCCCAAAGTCAGGCAAATATGACTCTTCTCATCTCGTTTTCCCAGGAGATGAGTCAAATTTAATGGTTGAAGGGGGAGTGTCACGTCAGAAGCTTCTGTTGTACAGGACCTTGAAACATTTTGTGATCACATCAGTGTTGTGGTCCTGTGAACTACAGAACCAGAGATACAGGCAGCCGAAGATATAGTTGGAAATGTGGGCTGCAGATAAAGATCCAGTTCAGGGCTATTTTTTTGCATCTCCGATTCTGTAGCACAGAGAACTTTAAGCTTGAGGTGATCTTGAAGATTAGATTCTTATCTTTACAATGACACAGGATGTTAGAACAAAAGACAAGGGCTTCCGACATGACACTACCCCTGCAGCCTCTAAACCTGACTCATCTCATGTGAAAATGAGGTGAAAAGAGTCACATTTGCCTAACTTTGGGAAAGATTTTTTAAAGGTATGTGGGAGAGAAATAACATGAGAGTAAATTCTAGACATTTCATATCCTCCAGGTTAAAGGAAATCTACCATCACAATCCATCCTGATAAACCAGGGACATTACTCATAGATCCAGGCACCGTGACTGTGGTAATCTTGTTATATTTGTTATCCAGGGCCTCCTTCCTTCTAAAATCAACTTTACAAATTATGCTAATGAGTCAGAAGGGTTCTGGGAGGTGTTACCAGAGCCCCTCGGTGCTGTGGCTTCGCAGACTGTTACAATGTGTAGGAGCATTACAAGGAGGGTGGAAGTGTATAGAGAGCAGAGGGGAGGGTGAGATTTGCTCCTGCATAGTGTAACAGCCTGTGAAGATACAGCACGGAGGGGCTCTGGTAACGCACCGTGGCTCATTAACATAATTTTAAACATTGATTTTAGGAGAAAGCAGTTCATGGATGGGAAACATAACATGATTACCACCGTCACAATGCCTGGAGTAAGTGTCCCTCGTTTATCAGGATGGATTGTGATGGTAGATTTACTTTAAAGAGAACCTTTAGGGTATGCTGTATCTCATATGAAAATTAGATGAGAAGAGTCATATTTGCGTGACTTTGGAAAGCAGAAGATTTTTTTTTTTTAAAAGAGAGAATTTAGAAAAGTCATTTCATCCCTTACCTGAGGGGACTACTAGTTTATTGGGGGCGGGGGGGGGAACCTGATGACAGGTTCCCTTTAAATGCCTGCCTTTGGTGTTAAAGAACTTCCCTATGGCTTCCCTTCTGGTATTGCCATTGCATATTGCTGGACACCTAGCCATATACCGTGTACTCTGTGCAGTTTTCACATTGGCCACTAGATGTCAGTGTAACCCACAATCCACTTTGAATCACTTTGCTTTTCAGCACTGCAGTAAAATATCAATGTCAGTAAAAAAGTTTATTGTATACATAGAGGGAGAGAGAGAAATCATGCCATATGGTCCTCAGCACCACATATAGTATAAATCGTATAGTGAACCATGTAGTTAGGAAGGGAAATGTGTTTGTGGGCACATTTGGTAACTCTGACAATCCAATTCCATTCAGAGGATCCTGTATTACACCTTGCATTGTATTCCAGAGCAATTCTGCGTAGCTGAAATCCTCTAGCATCCCCTGCTGGTTCAGTGTCAGATGGGGAGTTTTGGTGCTTATACCTCTAGTATTCACAGTAGCAGTGCCCCTCATAGAGCGATGTTCCTTGTGCTGCCTCCCTGTGGTTGTGTTGTGCATTACAACCCGTGTAGTGTTTTATTTTGCTGCATGCCAAATTATTTTAAAATCTTTTGAAGATAATTTGAAGGGATTTTCCTGGTTTTATGGAAAATCCACAATGGCTGTGGGAGGTGTAAAAAAAAGAATACACACCTACCCCAGAAGAGGTACTTCCTCTGCTCCCAGGGATTAAATATGGCTTCTATTATGCAGCAGATACTGTCTGGCTTAAGAAATCACATGTGCAAGAAAACCTCTTTAAAGGGAATATGTCATCAGTTCTGACCATAATAAACCGCAGCCAGTATTAGATATAGACCCTGGAGACCTTGTGGTGTACAGACCTTTGTGGCTGCAATAAGTAGCAGCAGGACTGTGAAGTGTTTACTTTTAATCCAAGTTTGCAGCTCTTGTGCTGTGGGCGGGTCTTTCAGCCTGAAGAGCTTTCTGCTTTTTGCAATGAACTGTTCCACAGGCCCTCCCCCTCTGCTCTCATTGACTGCTGTAAGTATCCAACCCATATCCTGATACAGCGCCTACTAGTAGCAGAGGGCAGTGGCTGGGGAGCAGCACAGTGCAGAGAGCAGAAAGATCCCCAGGCTGATAGACCCTCCCAGAGCCCTTGCAGAGCTGTAGAGCAGGATTATAACTTTGCTTTTCACAGTTCTGCTGCTACTTACAACATACACATTGGTATGGTTACACATATCTCCAGGGCCAATACCTAACATTGCCTGCAATCTGTATGGTCAAAACTTCTGACAGATTCACTTTAAGGGATAACACCCTCTGACGGACAGAAGCTACATGTACACTGGTTATTATAAGCTCCTTTAGCCTTATGTAGGGGGTGGGTACAGCTTTGTGTGTCTCTGCCAATGCTCATAGGCTAGGGTGCACCATCCATGAGGCAAATTGAGCGTCTTGCCTCAGGCAGCACCGCCTGCAGAAAGATGGGGGTGGGCAGCATCAGGGGCACAGTCACTTACTATAAAAATAGTGTCTTTTCACACCTGATGTCACCTGGGTGTGAGACCCTGCATGGAGAACCCATTTCTGGAAAAGTAACCTGATGCATTACTATTGCATGGGATGGATTTGGGCGCCATTCTTTAGTTTGCCTCACACAGCAGAGAGTTTAGATTTGCCCCAGAGGCGACAGGGCTTTTTTACTATGAGAACTGTCAGTCTGTGGAATAGCCGAGCTCAGGCGCTGGTCACAGCAGGGACAGCAGAGAGCTTCAAGAAGGGTCTAGATGCTTTGTTACACCTAAATAACATTGACAGTTTATGTTATAATATAGAATTGTTTCCCCTAAATCCCTTCCTCATCCAATCCCTTCCCTTCCTTGGTTGAACTTGAAGGAAATGTGTCTTTTTCATCCGTATAAACAATGTAACAATGTATCTCCCGCCTGCTGTGCCTTATGGTAAACATATCAAATACAGCAGTGACATATTGTAACATCCTTTATATATTTGATTGTGTTTTCAGATTATTTCTGTACTTCCTATCTACGTGGTTGGGTTCTGTCGCTGCATCTTTGCCATTCGAGGGTTAATGTTGGCACACAGTCGGCGAGCTGAGAACGTATAGCTGCAACAGCTGAGCGAGGCGAGCAATAAGGCCGCCGAGCAGATTCATGTCAGACACGTAGTGCAGGCAGGTTTGGGGGGTGCGTGTGTGATCCAATGAATGGTCAGAGATTGGGCTATGTCTGCGCCCTGGTCCTGTGTATATAGGGTGACCCCCGCGTTCCGGATGCTACATCCCGGGGACAATATTGGTGATAATAAAGATTGGGAGTGTGGAGCCTGCACTGCATCCATAAGGACACTATGCTCCTGGTAAAGACGGAGCCATCCCAGGATCCCTCCTATGTGGAGACAGATTGTGTCTAGATTGCAGACGCTGTGGCCGCCCCGTGATATATGGTGACGGATAACGCCGTGTTCTCCGAGTCATGGAGCGTGTCTCCGAGGGGAAGGTGATCCAGACAGGACTCCAGTGCTGATGGCAGTGCCCTGTCCTCCTCTTCATGCAGTGCTGTGGATTGGGACATCATCGCCGGAGAGTACAGGTTTCCTATGTAAGTTGAAACGCTTTCCGTATGGATTGTCATTCCCAGAATGTCCCATTTGTCATTCACATTGGAGTGGAGATTTCCGAGTCATGGGAACGTGACGCCAGCATTTCCTCTATGTGTATTCATACATCCTATAGGGAGGGGGGCAGACTTATCTAGATATTATGTCTCATTACTACAGGACTTAGAAAAACTTCCGCAATGTCTCATCATCATCCACATAGACAAATGCGGAACATTAATAGGGGAATAATAATAAGGCAACAATCTATCTGTGTAATACATCTCTCTAATATTCCTCTAATACATATCTTACTATCTGTTTATCTATAATCTCTTGCAATCAACCGATCTACAGGATTTATCTATGGAATCTATCAATTATACCCATTAATCTACAGGATTTATCTATAGTATCTATCTATGCATCATACCCATATATCTACGGTGTCTGTCTACCTACCTACATTTATGGTATCTATCCATCTATATACAATATCTATGGTATATATTTATCCATCCATTTAACCAATATCCAACTATCTATCCATCATACCCATTTATCTACAGTATTTCTCTACCTACCTACAATATCTACCAAATATATTATAGTATCTATCTATCTATCTATCTATCTAATATCTATCTCCTATCTATCTATCTATCTATCTATCTATCTATCTATCTATCTATCTATCTATCTATCTATCTCATATCTCCTATCTATCTATCTATCTATCTATCTATCTATCTATCTATCTATCTATCTATCTATCTATCTCATATCTATCTATCTATCTATCTCATATCTATCTATCTATCTATCTCATATCTATCTATCTATCTATCTCATATCTATCTATCTATCTATCTATCTATCTATCTATCTATCTATCTATATATCTCATATCTATCTCATATCTATCTCATATCTATCTATCTCATATCTATCTATCTATCTATCTATCTATCTATCTATATATCTCATATCCATCTCCTATCTATCTATCTATCTACCTCATATCTATCTATCTATCTATCTGTCCATTAAACCCATTTATCTACAGTGTATTTCTACCTATTTTTCTACTGTAAATATCTGATACCTATCTATCCATCAACAATAAGAATACAATGGGGGTCATTTATCTTGTTTCCCCCTTCTCTGCGCTCTTTTTGCATGGTCAGTTCTGGTGTGTTATTTGCGCCCATATAGACGCAATAGTTTAATAAATCGGGTGCAAACACCTGTAAAGAGGCGCAATGTAATGATAAATAGGGCGCAAACACATGGCGAATTGAGGCGAAACATTCCAAAAAAGTGCAAAATAGCCGCAAAACAGCAACGGAAGGAAAAGATAAATGACCTCCAACTATCTATCTATCTATCTAGAAAAAGGAAAGTTTAGAGCAGCACAGCAACTCCGGTGGGTGCAAGTCCGTAAGTCCCCAGGCAGGGGGACTGCAATGTAAGGTTTAGGAAGAGGCAGCACTCCTAAAGGTAATTTCAAAAAAGTGGGGTGTCTTTATTCCATAAGCGACGTTTCAGCTCCTTACGAGCCTTTTTCAAGCATGGTGTTTTTTTTTAAATTACCTTTTGGAGTGCTGCCTCTTCCTAAACCCTATCTATCTATCTATCTATCTATCTCATATCTATCTATCTATCTATCTATCTATCTATCTATCTATCTATCTATCTATCTATCTCATATCTATCTATCTATCTCATATCTATCTATCTATCTATCTATCTCATATCTATCTATCTATCTATCTATCTCATATCTATCTATCTATCTATCTCATATCTATCTATCTATCTATCTATCTATCTATCTATCTATCTATCTCATATCTATCTATCTATCTATCTATCTCATATCTATCTATCTATCTACAAAAAGAAAGTCCAAGCAGCACAAACCTTCAGAGAAAAAGAAAAAGAAAATTGGGTGCAGGCAACCTAGGACCGGGCCTCAGGTCCTCCAGTAATAGTATAAAGAAAGCGGGCAGCACTCCGTTGTAGATAAAAGTAAAAAAGTGTCTTTATTCCATAGTGAGCAACTGTGACAGCGACGTTTCGGCTCTGCAAGAGCCTTTCTCAAGCCCTATCTATCTATCTATCTATCTATCTCATATCTATCTATCTATCTATCTATCTATCTCATATCTATCTATCTATCTATCTATCTATCTATCTCATAACTATCTATTCATCCATATAGATAGTGTAGTTACCTCTTGACTTTGACACCTCATTATAAACATTGATACATAGTAGATACATACAGTACATTCCGATACTTGTAGCACACTGTCTGCAATGTCACTTTCCTCGGATGTATCCGTAAAATCTCCAGCGGACTGTAATATCACTAACCTGTGGCTTTCATGGATTGAAACAAGACAGGAGGAATGTCAAGTTCTCATTACTGCAGAGAGTATCCCAGCTGGACGCTGCAGATGCTGATGTCTCATAGCAACAGCCGTGTCATGGTCCCGTCCCCCCACCCGTGATACCCTCACATGTATGTGGCTGCATCTGCTGGGAGTTGGAGGAGTAATATACATGCTCTAGATCAGTGGTGGCGAACCTATGGCACGGGTGGCAGAGGTGGCACTTAGAGCCCTTTCAGTGGGCACTCAGGCAATCACCAGAGATGACTCCAGGTATCTTCCTGCAGTCCCAGACAGCCCAGGACCTGCTGTGCACAGAGGTATTTTAAAGTGACAGCGCTACCTGGGACTGCTGGAGGATTGGGAAGGTGTGGACAGATCTGGATTATCATTGTAGCTCCTGCTCCGGCCCTGACAATTCTTCCTGTTTATGGGACCCTGGAGGGAAGCTACAATGATCATCCAAATTTCCTCTATTTTGTGCTTTATTGGTGCTACAGGGTGCTGAAATGAATGAAGGCTGTGACTGAGCAGGGAGTATAAATCACTAATTACATTTCTGTGTTGGCACTTTGCGATAAATAAGTGGGTCTTGGTTGTAGTTTGGGCACTCGGTCTCTAAAAGGTTCGCCATCACTGCTGTAGACTGTACATGAAGGTGTCTATAGACGTGTAGGACTGATATAGGTGATTGATGCTTAGGTGGTGTATGATAATGTAGTTGTATCAGTGTAGTTTCTGATAACAGTGGAATAAGCTTATATTAGTGCAGGGGTCAATGTATGTTGAGGGTTGTAGTCAAAGATGTCTGTATCATACATAGTAGAATTATATTGTTGTCATATCATAGTTTGTCCAGCAGGTGTCACCCATAGTAGAGAGAAAATCCTCCAAATTTAGAAAGCACTATAGCAGTGGTGGCAAACCTTTTAGAGACTGAGTGCCCGAACTACAACCAAAATTCACTTATTTACCGTTAAGTGCCAATGTGGCATTTTAAGCAGTAACTTATTGCTACCTGTTGTTCCACTTCTTTCAATTGTATAGGCCGCCTAAGGGCTCATTCACACTGCCGTCTGCGGGGCCGTACATGCGGCCGCAAATTTGCGGCCGCATGTACGTCCCCATAGACGGCAATAGCGGCACGGCGGGGATCCGGTGCCACACATGTGTGGCACCGATCCGGCCCGCACACCGCAAAAAGATAGAGCAAGCTCTATCTTTCGGCGGATGTGCGGCCGTGTGCCGCTATTTCCTATGGAGGGAGGAGGGGTCACCTCCTCCTCACCTCCAGCACACGGCGGTATGCCCGCACGGCGGGCATACCGCGTGTGAATGTACCCTAAGGCCCCCAATACAGTAGAAAGAAGGAGGGCAAATGCAGACTTTCATTATAGCTTCTCTCCAAGTTACCTGGAACAGCAGGAAGATTTGATAGATTTGGTCCTGTTTGGTGAACTCTGTCCTGGGCTGATGTCCTGAGTGCCCACAGAAAGGGCTCTGAGTGCCACCTCTGGCACCCGTGCCATAGGTTCGCCATCACTGCACTATAGGGTGCTTCAAAGGAACTTACATTCTAATAAAGGGGGTGGGTGGGGGGTGGGAGGCAGTCATGTTTAACAATAGAAGAGGATCCCAGAAGGAAAATAAGTCAAGAAATCAGATCCCAAAATGAAATTTAGACCCCAGACCAATAGGCCAACTTTAAATTTTAAACCTGTCCCCTAAAGACATTCAAACCCCAGACCTGACCCCTAAAGATATTCAAATCCTAGAACAAGGACCTTTAACCCCTTAAGGACGCAGGGTTTTTCCGCTCATTTCTCGCTCTCCACCTTCAAAAATCCATAACTTTTTCATTTTTACATGTACAGACCTGTGTGAGGGCTTATTTTGTGCGTAACAAATTTTACTTTCCCGTAACGTTATTTATTTTTACATGGCGTGTACTGCGAAGCTGAAAAAAAATTCCAAATGTGGACTCAGTTTTTACGACTTTGACTGTGCACTCAAAATAACACCTCAGCTTTATTCTTTGGTTCGGTGCGATCGCGGTGATACCAAATTTATATAGGTTTTATTGTGTTTTAAAACATTTTCAAAAATTAAATGAATGTGTACAAAAAAGAAAAAACATTTTTTGCCATCTTCTGACGCTAATAACTTTTTCATACTTTGGTGCACGGAGATGTGTGAGGGGTCATTTTTTTGCGAAATTAGGCAACGTTTTCATTGCTACCATGTTGAGGTCTGAGCGACATTTTGATCATTTTTTATTTCATTTTTTATGTGATGTAAAAAGGTTTAAAAGTCGCATTTTGGACATTTGGCCGATTGTTTTAGGTATTTGGTCTGGGGGTCTGCTATTAATACTGATGTCTGGTCTGGGGGTCTGCTATTAATACAGATGTTTGGTCTGGGGGTCTGCTATTAATGCTGATGTTTGGTCTGGGGGTCTGCTATTAATACCGATGTTTGGGCTGGGGGTCTGCTATGAATACTGATGTCTGGTCTGGGGGTCTGCTATGAATACTGATGTCTGGTCTGGGGGTCTGCTATTAATGCTGATGTTTGGTCTGGGGGTCTGCTATGAATACTGATGTCTGGTCTGGGGGTCTGCTATTAATACTGATGTCTGGTCTGGGGGTCTGCTATGAATACTGATGTCTGGTCTGGGGGTCTGCTATTAATACTGATGTCTGGTCTGGGGGTCTGCTATGAATACTGATGTCTGGTCTGGGGGTCTGCTATTAATGCTGATGTTTGGTCTGGGGGTCTGCTATTAATACTGATGTCTGGTCTGGGGGTCTGCTATGAATACTGATGTCTGGGCTGGGGGTCTGCTATTAATACTGATGTCTGGTCTGGGGGTCTGCTATTAATACTGATGTTTGGACTGGGGGTCTGCTATGAATACTCATGTCTGGTCTGGGGGTCTGCTATTAATACTCATGTCTGGTCTGGGGGTCTGCTATTAATACTCATGTCTGGTCTGGGGGTCTGCTATTAATACTCATGTCTGGGCTGGGGGTCTGCTATTAATACTGCTGTCTGGGCTGGGGGTCTGCTGTTAATACTGCTGTCTGGGCTGGGGGTCTGCTATTAATACGGATGTCTGGGCTGGGGGTCTGCTGTTAATACTGATGTTTGGGCTGGGGGTCTGCTATTAATACCGATGTTTGGTCTGGGGGTCTGCTATTAATACTGTTGTCTGGGGTCTGACAACGATAATATTGGCAACATGAAAATATTCAACGCTATTCTTTATACAAACTATGGCCAAGTCTTACTCTGGGAAGTGCTGTCCCTTGCTGAGCAGCTCAAGTCCCAGATCATCTATCTGCCCATCTGCCCCCATGTAGGGCAGTTCTTATATAGAGCTTATTCCCATATTTGCCTCCAGTGTTTGCTGCAATCCTGTAGTTTGTGCTAAATTGTAAATGACAACAAAGGATGATGGGTGACATTTCCAGCTGACTGGTTGGACACAACAGCTGTCCCAGATTAACTTTGGGACTCATCTAGGGTTCAGCTCGGAACAAAATAATCCCTTTTGCAGGAGGGAATGTGCAGATCAAGAGAGAAAGGATCTGCTGCGGGAGGAGCTATCGACTGTAGAGATGGGTGCAGCAGTTATAACCTGGTATAAGAAATGTTACATGTTGTAGATAGGAGATAGACATTAGATATTAGAGATAGAGACGACACAGATAGATAATAGATAAAAAATGGCAGCACTCAAAGCTGCAGCTGAAAACACTGTATACTGGTTTATACACAGGTCACCAGGAGCGTAACTACAGGGGTAGCAGCCAGCACAACTGCTATGGGGCTCACAGTGTCACGGGGCCCCGTCATCCGGCCTGACACACTAATGAGTGGAGGATGGGCACTATTATATGCAACATCCCCACCGGAGCTTAGCCTTTTCTTGGGGCCTGGAGGCAGCCGGGGCCCAGAATACCGGAGTGGCGGGCTAGTGCGGCCTAGGGCTCGCTGATGTCACGGTGATAGGTATGGGGACCGAAGGGCTGTTCCACAGCCCGGCAGGTCTCCAGCAGGTGATGTGTGCAGGTAATATGGAGGGAGAGGCTGATGTACTGGTTCTCCCTGGGGCAACCCCTTATGCCCCTTTCGCACATGCGTTTTTCACGTGCGTCTTCTACGTGTGCTTTTGACACGCAGAACTTGCATTGCACTCTGACCCATTGTAATCAATGGGCTTTTTCACACTTGCATTTTTTTTCACACACACACAAAAATGCACCATACAAGACTATAGAGATACATCAAAAACGCATCGCACTCTGAGACACATGCAAGTGCAATGCATTTTTCACGCATCAATTGCCATAGAATAGATAGACCTCAGTCCTGAGTTCAATGCATTGAAAATGCGCATGAAAAACTGAGACACTGAACAAACTCTGACTGAAAACTGATTGAACCCTGATGAAAAATGTCAGTTTTTCACTGACCAAACCCTGATCGCACCCTGATCAAACTCTGACATAATCTGCAACGCAAGTGTGGAAGGGGCCTTATTGTCTGTATAATGAGTCCCTGTGTAATGGATGGGAAAACCCGTAGTGGTAACAGCCGTATCCAGGGATCAGACAGAGGCAAAGTTGTGCAAAATTACGCACTGATTTTTATTGAACAACAGGTCGCAGGCAATGGGCCTAAATGGTCTCACAGGAGATTCTGGTACTGGAGTGGTCATGGAGAGGGTCCTCGGGAATAGTGCACCAGCCTGGTAGTAGATACACGCTGGGATGGAGCTGTGTCCAAACTGTGGAAGCTGCAGCTAGGAGTCTCCTGACTCAGTGTCTTGGGATTAAAAGCATGTGCTCAAAAGACCTCGGGCTCCTCCCTGTCCAGGGGTTTTATGCTCCTGGTCAGGTGGTAGCACCTCTCCAATCACACTCCAGTTTACATTGCAGCAACATCATTGGTCAATAACATACATCCACTTAACCATTGCCTGGTAAAATCAGGCAGAATCTACAGCTGCTAATTACGTAATGTACAGGTTCTAGAACCTTCCTAGAGGGTTTTCGACCCTTTAATTGTTTTACAGGGGATAAAACAAAATCGTGTGCAGTTTTGAAATTCAAATTTTTTGAATGTGTTTTTCAAAAAAAATTTACAAATGCTCAGTGGATAAAATACCAAAACGTTCCGCAAAATTTGATCTCTCCCAAATATAAAAATCCCCCATATGTGGTGGTAACCTGCTGTACGGGGACACAGCATGACACCGAAGAGAAGCTGCGCCATTCAGAGCAGATTTCCATTGTCACTTTCTAATGGCTATAAAATCTTAATTTTTTTGGCAATTTGGACAAATAAGTGCTTTCTTTCTGTGACATTAAATAGACTTTCAAATAGTAGGTCCTTCCCTTATTGATGAGATTTTATTAACTCTTGAATGTATGGAGGAAAAAAATCGTGAATTTTGGTTTCCTTTCTTTGTGGATTTTTTTGGGCTACCATAAAATTAACAATTATCTTTATTCTATAGATCACTACAATTACGGGGATTCCTCATTTATATAGTTTTTTTTTAAATATATTTTTACAATTTTACTGAAGAAAAACTAATATAGAGAAAATCTCATTTGTTTTCGTATCACCATCTTTTCAGAGACATATTGGGGCAGACTTATCAAGGTGTCTGAAAGTCAGAATATTCTTAGTTGCTCATGGCAACCAATAACAGCTCCTCTTGAGCACTAGTAAAATGAAAGCTGAGCTGTAATTGGTTGCCACGGGCAATTAAGAATATATGACTTTCAGACCGCTTGATACATCTGCCCCATTGCCAATATTGTTTGGTTGACTGAGCTGGTTCAGAGCTTACTTTTTACGTGTTGAGTTGTACTTTTCAGTGGTACCATTTTGGCGCACACAACTTTTTAAAATTACTTTTCGGAACATTTTCCTGAAGGGATTTTATGAAAAATGTTAATTTTTGGCAAGTTTTTCGGGTTTTGTTCTTATTCGGCATTCAATGAGAGTGTCCATTAATGTTTCTGATTTATTGTACAGATTGTACAGACGCAGCGATACCAAATATGTGAGGGGGGGGGGTTGTGATTTTGTGTTTTTTGTACTTTATTAGATGTGAGTAGGAAATGTTCGTATTTAGGAGACTTTTACTTTATTTAATTATTTTTATTTTTAAAAATCTATATTAAGTGTTTTTAGTAGCTAGGAGGCAGGGCCAGCTGAAGGCACCCCCAGACCCCCCATTCCTCCGGTAAGTTATGCGGGGAGTCCAATTCACTTCAGAAGCCACTTACTCAACGCGGTTATGCGTGTAGTATACAGCTGACACCCACAGCTTCTGGCACCGGCTCCGTTGGTAGGATGTAGTAGTACATCAAGTTGTGGGAAGTCCCTGCCGACCGTTCAATGTCTGGAGGGGATTAAGAGCATTTGGACTGAAAGCCCACTCTGCAGTGACCAAACCTCTACGTTACCAGAGCTCCTCCTATTTCAATTTATTCACTCCCCTGTTCCACTAGCGCTCCCACCTGGTCCCACCCCTCCACAATGCATAGAGCAGCTGACTGGTAAGACCACTAGCGGAACTGGGGATTGAATAAATTATAGGAAGAGGCGCTGTAAGGTGCTCCGGTGGCGTAGCCAGAGCCCCCCAGACTTATTAGCATAATTTTTTATAACTCTTTATCGAAGCAATCGTGGTATATAAAGTTATAATAAAAGAAATCCCGAGGATCATCGTTCTCCTCAGTAGGACACGTCTACCGTCAGTAAAGCTGCTGATAGGTGTCCTTTAAGTGCTCATCCATTGTTCTCTACGTTCATCTCCAGTGTAGATATAAAATTTATTCCCATCTTAATATTATTACATTTTTTTAATTTTCTGCTTTATATTTGACGCTGTAAACCAGACCGCGGTCTAAATAATCGGTCGCCGGCCCCTGTGAGTGAGATGTATGATCCGATTTCAATCAACGCAACACTAATCACTTCTGATAGTAGCAAAATTTAGCCTGGATCTACTAATCTAGATTGGCAGCCGGGGCTAGTAAAAGTAAAGGGCTGGACGAGGAGGAGGGGGGGGATAAAGCGGCGCACACAAGCTGATCAGTGATTCCAGCTTTCCCCTTTCACGCTGAGCTACAACTTGTTTTTCTTACCTATTTAAACCCAACCTCATTGGTTGTCAGGTTACTGGAATCCCATTGTGGCGTTACATCAGCGGCAGGTGCTGAGCCTCGGATAGGGACATTCTGCAGGGCCTGGTGATCGCTACCTGTTTGCATCTATTATTTATTTCATGCTGAACAACGTATTCTTCTTCGTCTTCTTTCCACTATATTTAGTCCTGGGAGGGCGACACACACACAAAAAACCCCCGGAAAAATTTCCCTAGGAAGCACAGATGCCGGTGGGATGATACTATCACCCTGCAACTTTCAAGGTCTCCTGAATGGTAGCAGCATCTAGTATTTATGTCTTAATTCTCTCGCATAAGCTCCGGCCTCAGAGCCTTTATTAAAGCTTCGGGAGTAATCAGCACGGCTGTTCCCCAGCAGGCGGCCGCTTGCATTTGTCAGAGAATTTTTTTTTTCTCTTTTTATCGATATATTCACTTTTTTTTTTTTTAATTTTCAAATTTTCTTGAAAGCAGAATTTTTTTACATTTTTTGGTTAAAACTGAACATGTCAGGAGCTGAGTTTACGTGAACTACCAGGAAGCATAAAAAATTCCAAACTTTTTTTTTTTTTAAATTACGGATGGATGGAATATTGTGGAGATCGATGGCTTTGTTTGATTTTCGGTGGGATTATCGTTTAATATGCCGGTATTGACGAGACGGGAAGAGTTTATATATCTGGACTACAGAGGAATTTGGTTTTCCCATGCTGGTGGGGCTGTTATTAATCTCCTTATCACTGCATGCTGCCATGCTAAAGGCTCCCAAGGGTAAAAATGTGTCCTGGGTGAGTAAAACAAAAAAAAAAAAAATCTTGAAAAAAATATATATTATTTGTTATTTTTTTTAATTACAATTATTATTCTTTATCATTTTTGTTTTGTTTGTTATGGTTAGTTTTTATGTTATTCTAACAATAATTAATAATAATTAATTTTTATTTATAAAAAATAATTTTTTCAGAGTTGTATTAACCTTTGTCAGTTTACAAAAAAAATCTTTGAACAAAACTTTTTTAAATTTCAAGTTTTTTCCCCCACTGACTCATCAAATTACACAGTGTAATTAACCCTCTGAAATAATTGTATACAATATAATATAAAATTTGTAATCATAACATAAAAAAATATATTTAGTCAAAGAATTCAATATTTTTATATTAATCATGTAAAAGTGTAATAAAAAATATTTAGGTTATAGACTGTTGGCAACTTCAAAAATATGTAATGTCCTATATTTGTCTGTGTTTAGTGGGTCAGTATAAGCTTCTTGTTTAGGTTATTTTGCCTGTAGGTTTAATTCCAAGGTTCAGTTTCTTTACTGTAGCCTGTGGTCGAATCATTATTCAATGTGCGGTTTAAAACCTCATCTATATTTAGAAAGCCTAAAGCTTAAAATCTCAACACTTAACCCAATTGCATTTCACCGAGCCACCCAGGTCAGTGATAGCCAGCAGATAAGGGAGGGAGAGCGAGGATGTAGTGTTATACAGATCACCAGAAAGTGCATTTTATCTATTTTTCTTTCTTTCTATCTCATATCTATTTGTTTCTCTCTTCCCATTTATCTACCGTATCATCTATCTAAAGATGTTTGTTCTTTCAGTACAGCGCAAAATAGGAGCAAAACTGTCATTACACAGCAAAAAGGCGCAAAAACGCTAATAGAAGGAAAAGATAAATGACCCCCTCTATCTATCTATCTATCTATCTCCTATCTATCTATCTATCTCCTATCTATCTATCTATCTATCTATCTATCTCATATCTATCTATCTATCTATCTATCTATCTATCTATCTATCTATCTATCTATCTATCTATCTATCCCATATCTATCTATCTATCTCATATCTATCTATCTCCTATCTATCTATCTATCTCCTATCTATCTATCTATCTATCTATCTATCTCATATCTATCTATCTATCTATCTATCTATCTATCTATCTATCTATCTATCTATCTATCTATCTATCTATCTATCCCATATCTATCTATCTCCTATCTATCTTCTATCTATCTATCTATCTATCTATCTATCTATCTATCTATCTATCTATCTATCTATCTGTCCATTAAACCCATTTATCTACAGTGTATTTTTACCTATCTTTCTACTGTAAATATCTGATACCTATCTATCCATCAACAATAAGAATACAATGGGGGTCATTTATCTTGTTTCCCCCATCTCTGCGCTCTTTTTGCATGGTCAGTTCTGGTGTGTTATTTGCGCCCATATAGACGCAATAGCTTAATAAATTGGGTGCAAACACCTGTAAAGAGGCGCAATGTCTATCTCCTATCTATCTAATATCATGTATCTATCTATCTATCGATCTCATATCTATCTATCTCTTATATATCTATCTCACATCTCTCAGTCTCATATCTATCTATCTATCTATCTCATATCTATCCATCTATCTCATATCTATCCATCTATCTCATATCTATCCATCTATCTCATATCTATCCATCTATCGATCTCATATGTATCTATCTCATATCTATCGATCTCCTATCTATCCATCTATCTCCTATCTATGTATCTCCTATCTATCTATCTCCTATCTATCTATCTCATATCTATCTATATATCTATCATATTCTATCTCGTATCTTTCCACAGTGGCTTCACTTAAAACTCTACGGCCCCGGTGCAAAATGTGTGTTAGGCCCCCAATTATAATACATTGTTTATAGAACAAGTCTTCTCATATAGGAAAGGTGCTCCATATGGGCCCAGTAGACGTCTTGGACCTGGTTGTGACCACACCCTCTGCACGCCCTCAAGTTACGCCCCTGTCTACTCGCCATCTTCCCTCTCATATCTATTTTATATCTTATAACATTTTTGGGGCCATTCTTCTTTCCCATGGTTCCTACTGTTTCTATTTTCTTAGTATCACTTGTCTCACCTCTAATTAACAGATAATGTCGTCTAGAATGATCACTAATTAACTGATAGCCTACTGTCTGTTGCCCCGTATGAACTCCACGACAGGAGGGGATGAAGTTACAATACGGAGACACAAACATCTTGAGAAAATGATGACCAACTTATACGATTTGTCCTTTACTTACTCATGACCAATAATGGAAATAATCAGTTTTTCCTGAAGAACCTGTAGAAGCTTAGAAGGTGACCTTAGGTGAGACTTCACCCAACAATCGTAGATATAATAATTACCTACTAAATAAATAGATTATTAAAATTTGTAATTCTTCCAAAAACTAACTGATGAGACATTACATTTCCATGTATAAAGATTTAATTCTCATGACTGTATTGAGTGTAATGATTCTGGGGTTATCCAAGAACTGAATATTGGAAAAGTTGAGGGTCTCCAGAGTTCGCCACATTATTAGAAAGAAGACAGAAGTCCAGGGTCCCAAAGAGAGCATCTAGGCCAAAAGTTGGCTAAACACATACGAACAATTTTGACCAAACCTTGCAATTTTTGACATTATGGTGTCCTGATGTTGTCTGATGGGTGGTATTGGAAGATAAAAGGATTAGGTTGTTGGGTCATGACTTGAAAAACTGAGGTATCTGGCAGTGGTTTACTCCCCTTTTATCATCCTGGAAACATACGTCCACAACATGTATGAGCATATATGTGTATGGGGTGGTGGGGAGTAATAGTGGTCAGCCAAACACGCATTCAGCTGATGATCACCAGCCAGAAGATGGGAAGAATTGACTGTGGAGTTGGGGAAACTTTCCTTCAAATATAATGAACTTTGAGATACCAGACCTAGAAGAAAGGAGCCAGTACAGACAGTCCCCGGGTAAGGGCACATTCACATGGCCGTCTGCGGGGACGTACATGCGGCCGCATGTACGTCCCCATAGACGGCAATAGCGGCACGGCGGGGATACGGTGCCACACATGTGTGGCACCGATCCGGGCCGCACACCGCAAAAAGATAGAGCATGCTCTGAGTGTGCGGCCGTGTGCCCCAATTCTCTATGGAGGGAGGAGGGGTCACCGCATACCGCTGTGTGAATGTACCCTTATGTACAGGATAGGTTCTGTAGGTTTGTTCTTAAGTTGAATTGGTATGTAAGTCGGAAATGTACATTTTATAATTGTAACCCCAGCCACAATTTTTTTTGGTCTTTGTGACAATTGGATTTTAAAAATGTTGGATTGTCATAAGAACCAGGATTAACAATAAATCTTAATTGCAAACACTTTAGATAACTGATACAGCTGTTCATTGTCGTCTAGGGCTAAAGTACAGTAAATGACCAATATCCAAATGGGGGTAACTAGGGGTCGTCTGTAAGTGTAATTCGTGTGTTCTTAAAGCAAACCTACCACCACTGATCTACCTCTAAAGGTAGATCGGTGGTAGGTGCATCTATAGGATGTGAGGATAGCCCTTTTAAGGGCTAATCCTCCCGTCCCCACAATCTTTTTAAAACTTTTATTTACCTAATATGCAGATTTTCTAGCCTCTAGCTGAGGCTACACGGCGCGGCTACTCCACGCCCCAGTAGCCTCTTTGATCCTCCTACCAGAAATTTTCTTCACGCAGTTATGAGGAGCTGCGCGCCCTCGTCCGTGAATCCTGCCGCCTGCGCATGAGCAGTAGCTCCGGCTTTGGAGCAGTGATCGCGTAGCCGCTGGCCTGCTGTTCTGCGCATGCGCAGATGGCAGGATTCACAGACACAAGGCGCACAGCTCCTCATAGCTACACGCTGAAATTTCTGGTAGGAGGATCAAAGAGGCTACTGGGGCGTGGAGTAGCTGCGCCGTGTAGCCTCAGCTCCGGCTACTCCACGCCCCAGTAGCCTCTTTAGAAAATCTGCATATTAGGGAAATAAAAGTTTTAAAAAAGATTGCTGGGACGTGAGGATTAGCCCAGGAACCGTGCAGTCTGAGAGACTACACCCGGGCCCATGGATTCCAATGATCTTCTTTTTGACCCTCAATGTTGCCTCCAGGAGAAAAAAATGTGAAAAGTTTAAGCCATGTGAATAGGGTCTTATATTTTTATACTTAATACATTTCCGATATAGAATAGAAAATGCTTGGAAATTTTCTAGCCTTAGGACATGCAGAAGCCTGCACACATCCAGCGTGGAGGTAATGTCTAGTAAGCATCTTTGGCTCACAAATCATTGTGTGTTTCATCAAACATCATCGCTCCGGGGAGAAAGCTGGAGCGGCTGCTCTTCAATTTGCAGTTCTGGAATGAAATGTCAAGAGATATTTACTGCTAGAAACTATTGCCTCCTTACCTTCCTCTCACCTTGTTATCACCTATCAATGACACCCTGCACTAGCCTGCACGTGATCAATAACTCATTCAGAGGAACCTGTCCTTCCATCAGCTGTATCCCAGAATCCACAATTACCCTCCTAACATCTATTCACATACATCACTATGCCACACTATATGTGTTACATCTATTTAGTGCTGCTAGTGCATCCATTCTTCATCCTATGGACAGGCTATAAACAAGGCGGACCATCAGCACTGCCCATGTGGCCACTGTTTCCTACATTTCCCCAGCACCTTGCACATCCTCCAGGATGGCTGCACTCCTGCTCTTGCTTAAAAACAGCACACATACTTTTTCCCGCTACAGTTAGAATGGTGAACATCACTACAATGAGCAAAAGAAGACGACAGCTAAAATCATAAGTTTACATATATTATATAAAAATACAAATATGGGGGCCTATTTACTAAGGGTCCTGCGGCATTTACGACGGGTTTTCCGAATCTTAGGGGATTGCGCCGCCGGGACAGGTAATTAGAAGGGCATTGTGTTGCACGTGATCGGATTTTGGCGCATCAGCACCAGCTTTCATGTGACACAAAGAGTTGTGCGGCTGTCGGACGATCCGACGGATTCGGACAAACCATGGGATTTAACTTTAAAATTGTGTCGCAAGCCAAGCACTTACATGCACCTGGAAGAAGAAGGTGAACTCCGGCGGACCTGAGCGGGGAAGCGACACATGCAGGATATCGGGCGCACGATCTTAGTGAATCGCGGCACAATCCATGTCGGACATTCCGGATCAGGGATCGCGACGTGGACAGGTAAGTAAATGTGCCCCATGATGTTTTTCAGTATATGACATGAAGTCAGAGTAAACCTTTCCCGTTTTAGGTCAAGTAGGATTACCAAAATGATTTATATTTGTCAAATCCCAGAGTAATTAGAGAGAGAGTTTCTTTAAAGGAATTTTTATTACTTTCTGCAAAGTTAAAAGTTTCCATACATTTCATTAGTATTTGGTACCATTTCCTCTACATTTCCTGATTTGGGTCAAACATTTTGAATCTCCTTCCACAATTGTTCTCACTATAGTTGGTAGGAATTTGAGTCCATTCCTTCTCTGAAAGAAGCAGTGTAACTGAACCATGTTTGTAGCCTCTTGCTGGCACCTGACTTTCAAATTTGCCCATAAATTTTCAATAGGCCTGAGATCAGGGTTTTGTCATGGCCATTTAAAAACATTGGGGCAGATTTACTTACCCGGTCCATTCGCGATCCAGCGGCGCGTTCTCTGCGGTGTATTCGGGTCTTCCAGTGTTTCACTAAGGCAGTTCCTCCGACGTCCACCAGGTGTCGCTGCTGCGCTGAAGTCCGCCAAGGTCCACCTGAGTTCACGATCCTATTCCTGGTGAAGGTAAGCGCGTGTCCAGCGACACTTTTTTTAAAAAAATGCGGCAGTTTTTCCAAATCCGTCGGGTGTTTGTTCGGCCACGCCACCTGATTTCCGTCGTGTGCATGCCGGTGCCGATGCGCCACAATCCGATCGCGTGCGCCAAAACCCCGGGGCAATTCAGGGAAAATCGTCGCAAACCGGAAATATTTGGGTAACACGTCGGGAAAACACGAATCGGGCCCTTAGTAAATGACCCCCATTGACTTTATTGTCGTTGAGAGACTTTATAACCAGTTTGTCGGTAGCTTGGGTCATTGTCCATTTGGAAGACTCATGCGCCCAAGCTTTAACTTCCTGGGTGATGTCTTGAGATGTTCTTCAGTATTTCCACATAATGTTCTTTCCTCATGATGCATCTATTGTGTGATTTGCACTAGTCTTTCCACAACATGATGTGGCCCCCTTGTCTCACAGTTGGGAGGGAGTTTTCAGCTTCAAACGTAATGATGGTCATTAAGGCCAAACAGTTGCAATAATGGCTTCTTCCTGGCAGAGCAGCCTTTCCGCCCATGTTGATACAAAACTTTTTTCATTCTGGATAATGACACTCTAACCTGTTAGGCATCTTCACAAGGTCTTTGGCTTTTGTTCTTGGTTTGATCTGCACATTTTGGACCAATGGATGGTTATATCTGGGACACAGAACAGTCTCCTACCTAAGTGTTATGATGGCTGGACATTCCCTTCTTGTTTGTACTTGTGTATAATTATTTGTACAGTTTCTAGAAATTGCACCCAAGGATGAACCAGGTGTGTGCAAGTCCGCTATTCTCTTTTTAATATCTTGGCTGATATCTTTAAACTTTCCCATGATATTACACAAAAAAAGCAGTGTGTTTCAGGTGTGCCTTAAAATACATCCACAGGTGTGTCTCTAACTCGGATGTTGCCAATAAACCAGAAGCTTCCAAACACATGACATCATATGGAATGTTCCAAATTGTTTTAAGGGATAGTTATCTTAGTGTATGTGTAAACTTTTGACTTTGCAGTGATGAATGAAAATGCCCTAATGGGGTTGGCCACTTTATCTCATGTTGTTTGTAATGTGGTTCAGGATATGAGGTAACTTTACAATATAGTTTTTAAAGGGGTTGGTCACTTTACCTCATGTTCTTGTAATGTGCTTGTGTGGTGCAGGATATTAGGTAAGTTACTTTTATACATTTATTAATAGTTCTGCTCCGCTTCCTTGATATGTAAAGTGAAGCCTCCTGTCTGTTACCTCATCAGCCAGAGATTCCTGACCATAAAATGGCCGCAGATGGAGGGTCACGTGATCTTATCTGTCCATGAACAATCAACCTGTTCATGGACAGAGATGTACCTAATATCCTGCCCCCCCCCCCCCCACACACACACTTACACACACACACTTACACACACATTACAAAAAACATGAGGGAAAGTGTCCAACCCCTCTGAAAACTCTCATTCTTCTGGCATTTGTAAAATAGAAATCATTTTGGTAATCATAATTCAATTTACCGTATTTTCCGGACTATAAGGCGCACTTAAAAACATTGGATTTCCTTGGAAATCCAAAGTGCGCCTTATAGTCCGGTGCGCCCTATATGAGGGCAGCGGACCCTACTTACATAGGTCCCCGCTACCGGAGACAGCAGATCTCCAGCGGGAACTGCAGACCACGCGGCACGAACAACTTCTGCCGCGTGGTCTGCAGTTCCCGCTGGAGATCTGCTGTCTCCGGTAGCGGGGACCTATGTAAGTATGCTATTCTCCACCTCCCCCTCACCTTCCCCGCTCACCTTCCCCGCGTTCCGCGTCTCTTCTCGGCGTCGCGTCCCGTCGGGTCTCCGCTCCGCCCCCGGACCTCCGCCACGCCCCCGACCCTGCGCCTTATAGTCCGATGCGCCTTATATATGGAATTATTACATATATAAGGCGCATCGGACTGTTGCGCTTTATATTCCGGTGCGCCTAATGGCCCGGAAAATACGGTACTGACTAGTTGATTTCTAATGATTTCTGATTCAGTTTTTGAAGTCAGGTGCATGTCATAATTGGTGAAAACATATACAGGCGGTCCCCTACTTAAGGACACCCAACTTACAGACGTTTTCTAGCTACAGACAGACCCCTCTGCCCCCTGTGACCTCTGGTGAAGTCTCTGGATGTTACTATAGTCCCAGGCTGTAATAATCAGCTGTAAGGTGTCTGTAATGAAGCTTTATTGATAATCCTTGGTCCATTTAGAGCAAAAAATTTTGAAAATCCAATTGTCACTGGGGCCAAAAAAACTTTTTGTCTGAATCTACAATTATAAAATATACAGTTTCGACTTCCATACAAATTCAACGTAAGAACAAACCTATGGACCCTATCTTGTACGTAACCCGGGAACTGCCTGTACTTGAGAAGTTGAATTTTTCACAAGAGGTTCTGTAAATCTGATTGTGTCAATGGATTTGTGCGACAATTCTGGTGGTCTTTGATGCTACATGACCATCTTCCCATTGGAAGAAACTTTCCCATGATCCAACATGGCCGCTTTCAAGATGGTGGCTATGTTCAGGACATAACCTAAGAGATAGGCCTCTCACCCATTACCTCAGATATTGGTTGTTGTCTCTTTAGTTCTGAAATAAAAGGGTATCTTGGAACTTTGATAAACTTCCTGCTGAACACACACAGACCTAATGTGAACACGGCCCAAGCTCGTCCGGGCTACACTTATTGATTGTGTATAGGTGTCATGTAGTCACTACAGCAGTGATGGGGGATGGGGGGCTCTTATTACTTCACCTATTCCCCTTCCCTGCCGGTGTCTGGGCACAACATCCACCATCTGCCTGCGCCGCTGTAACCTAATCCGCTCTCGCTCTGTTATTTACAAAGAGAAAATAGGGAATAAAATGGTTTTGTAATCCGATCCCTGGAAATTCAGGATGTTTATTTAGTGTTTTTTGTTAATTGATGACCACTAGATTATACAGCGGCGGGTGTAGCGTTACGCTCGCGCCGGTCTTGTCGTTGCTGTCTGTGAATTGGTGGTTATACAGTTACTGTTGCTAGGCGACCGGTGCGGCCTGTGTAATGCTGGGAGAGTAGGCAAACAAAAGCCATTGATATTTTACATCAAGGTCAGTGTGGATTTCAGGTTTACCGCTAGTAAATATTGCTGGGAAGGAGATTAGGAGCTGGAAAATAATCGGGAAGGAAGTGCGGATACGTAATACGGCAATATATATATAGTCATCACGTATGGATCCGTCTGCTGGATCCTTGTATTTAGGGAGCGCACTGATAGTTGGAGATCCGATTTTTGTGCAATAGATTATATAAAAAAACGAGCAATGTAGCAGAGCTAGATCTGTCATTTAACCCTTTCATGACTAAAAATCATTGGTGCCTGAATGTTGAGGTCATTAATTTACAGTCTTATACTGTCACCGGGTTTTAACCCGCTAAACTACTATCCCCCTCAGGTAGGGGGTGAAATGTCCTTTCTTGAATTCTCTCTTTTATGGGCCCATTTACCAAAAAAAAAAAAATCTTCCTCCAAATTCTGGCAAATATGACTCATTTTCACATGAGATGAGTCAAGTTTACTGGTTGTAGGGGCAATGTCACTTCGGAACTATATATTTCAGTTCTATGGTAACTAGAAATATGTTTTTGTGTCGTATTAAAGATAAGGAATACATCAGGCTTATGGCTTTAGGAGTTACAAAACCACAGATACAGGCAGCTGAAGACATAGTTGGAAATAGTTGGTGAGCTACATATATTTTTTGAATGCCTGTATGTCCAGTTATATATATCACAGAACCATAAGCATGATGGGATCTGATAGAGAAGATTCTTATCTTTAATATGACACAAGAATATTGTTTCTCGGTGCTATAGAACAGCAGATAGGGGTTTCTGAAGTGACAATCCCCCCGCAACCACTAAACTTGACTCATCTCATGTGAAATGAGGTGAGAAGAGTCACATTTGCCTGACTTTTTGACTGAGTTTTTATGGGTAAATGGATGAGATTCCACATAAAAGAGGGAATTTTAGAAATGACATTTCATCCCCTGAGGGGGGTAGTAGTTTAATGACGTGACCTTTAACACAGTTAATTACATGTTATTTTTATAGAATTAGCAGACAAATGACTAACAATGGGAAAAAATACATGATTCTGTCATTAGTTGATAGTTACTTGTGCACCATATACCCATATGCTCTCCGCTCCGCTAAATAATGTATAACTGAAACCACACATTTCGATCTCCAAATATTTTCTCAAGCTGCGCCAGTTCTCTAGCATGTGCTACCCCTATTGAACCCCATATTCTTGTCTACAAGAACCACTTCTCTAGACTTCTTTACAGTTTCCCTATTGAACTTCGCATAATTGTATTTCCCCCATGCTGCACTAATTCTCTCGATTGTGCTACCACAATTGAATCTCACATTCCTTTCTCCAAGACATTTCATAAGCGGCACCAGTTATTGGAACTTGCCGGAGCTGCCATATTGCACCAGTTTTCTAGAATGCTTAATGCCAAATGAACCTCACATTCCTGTCCTAAAGTGTTTTATTCTGCTGTACCAGTTCTCGAAAATACACTTTCCCTCTTGAACTTCACATATCTGTATTTTCTCCATGCTTCACTGGTTCTCTAGATTGTGCTACCACAGCTGAACCTCACATTCCTGTCTCCAAGACAATTCATGAACGGCACCGGTTTTCTAGAATGTGTTAACCTATTGGAACTCGCTCTCCTGTCTCCAAGATTTTTTTCCTGCTGCACCAGTTCTCTAGAATGCACTACCCCTACTGAAACTCACATATATGTATATTCACATGCTGCACAAGTTTTTTTAGAATGTTCTACCCTAAATGAACCTCCCATATCCATATATATTCCCACAATTTTTAGAATACTCTACCCCCATCGAACCTCACCCATCCATCCAGAATACATTTCTCCAGCCGCACCAGTTCTTTAGAATGTGTTATGCCATAAATTTCATTAATGCCACATAAATAGAGTATCTTGTGACTTGTCTAGTCTTATGTAGCCTTTATTTATAATGTCTTGCTCATTGTATAAGCCCTGCCACATGTTACAATGGATTGTAAGTTCTGATGGTCAGGGCTCTGAATCATATCATAATTTTATTGTTTGGAAAAAAGGGTATAATCCTTCTCCTAGAAACAGCGCCACATTTCCCCGCAGGATGAATCATGTATTGCAGTTCAGTATTATACACTTAAATTGAGATAAGCTGCAATACCAGGCCCAGCCCATGGACAGAGGTGGCGCTGTTAATCGATTTACTTTCTCGCATACTTGTCATGCAAATGGATAAGAAAGCGAGAAAAGACATTAAGATGTGAAGATGCAGAATGGAGAATCTGTCGGAGGGGAGAGATTGATGTCTCTGTCTCTTTCCATCTCCCGTCCTGCCTGGTCTCATCATCTCAGACATCACTGACCTTGTAGTTGCATAAGAGAAATACAAGGCGTTAATGATTTCTGACGGTGTTTATGGCTGATTTCACTGAAGTGCAGAATATAAGATGTACGCAGGACCCGCTGAAAAGTAACCATTACACGGACAACAGAGATACCATCAGTGCCAGTAGTTTACTACATACTGCAGTGTATACAGTGCTGTACTGTAATGTCAGGTGTGTGTGGTGTGCAGTGTATATGGTGTATTGCTTATGGTATATTGTGTATGATGTACATTGTATATGGTGTTCAGTGTATATGGTGTATTGTTTTTTGCATTTAGTGTATATGGTGTGCGGTGTATATGGTGTATTATATATGGTGTGTAGTGTATATGGTGTGGAGTGTATATGGTGTGCATTGTATATGATGTATTATATATGGTGTATTGTATATGGTTTGCAGTGTATGTGGTGCGGAGTGTGTATGGTGTATTATATATGGTGTGTATTGCATATGGTGTGCAGTGTATATGGTGTGTAGTGTGTATATGGTGCAGAGTGTGTATGGTGTATTATATTTGGCGTGTAGTGTATACGGTGTGCAGTGTATATGATGTATTATATGTGATGGTTTTGTCACTTATGAGTAGAATATAACGGAGCAGTCGCTCTGGATAAATAATTCCTCTGGGGTCTTACTTTTTGTCCTGCAGCTTGTGCCCATAGGCTATAATGTAACCCGGTAACTCACAGTCTTGTCTATGAATAATGGATCGTCAGTATCAGATTTGGGAAGTTCCTTAGGCGATGTTCACATCATCCTTCCACTAAGTATATGGGATAGTGATTTTGTCAACTCCACGAAGGGGAATAATAACATTGCCCCCATTGTTGGGCATGGATTGGGATTGCAGCCGTATTACCCCCATTTCTCTGGTGCATCACGCTAGGCCCCGCAGGCCTCGCCACAGGCAGCTGGACTCGACTCACAGAAGGTTTGGGAAATTTTTTGCCATGACCGTCATTTTTTTGTACAAATGGAGGATAAACCAGTGATAGCTGCCCCTCATTGTATCTATTATTATAAAAAAAATTGAGGTCAAACAGGACAAATTTGAGATTGTTGGCATCTATAGCGATAGATAGATGATAGATAGATATGAGATATTCTAGAGGGCATGAGCTGTCTGGCTATATACTGGGGGACAATAGACTGGTTGGCTATATGCTAAGGGACACTGTCTGGAAGGTTTAATACTAGGGGGAATGGATTGGCTATATAGTAGTGGGCATGGGCTGGTTGACTATATACTAGGGGTCTTGGGCAAGCTATATACTGGGTGCATGTGTTGTATACCTATATATTAGAGGGCATAGGCTGCTAGGCTATATACTGGGAGCATGGGCTGACAGGCTATATACTAAAGGGCATGGGCTGGCTACCTATATACTAGAGGGCATGGGCTGGTAGGCTATATACTGGGAGCATGGGCTGGCAGGCTATATACTAGAGGGCATGGGCTGGCTAGCATTATACTAGAGGGCATGGGCTGGCATGCTATATACTGGGGGAATGGGCTGGTAGGCTAAATACTGGGGGCTTGGGCTGCTGGCTATATACTGGGGGCATGGGCTGGCTATGTACCTGGAGGCATGGGCTGGCTATATACGTGGGGTATGGGCTGGGTAGCTATATACTAGGGGCTAAATGGTTGGCTAGTTATGGAGTCTGTGACCAATGCATTTTTCACCCTCGGCTTGTACTCCAGTAAATACGGTAATACCTGCCCCTGAGGTCTATGAGGAAATTTCTAGAAATCTCTACTTCGAGAGGCGTTTCTTTCTTTTGCCTTCCCATAGATTCGCTGATAAGACCGCACTACATCACACAGCAGAGCGACAGCTTCACCCCTGCTACATCTGTGTAATAGTTCCAGTGGCTAAAACAAAACCTGATAATGTTTTAGGTCCGAAATTTTCATCGTTCTGCGTCCGGCGACCGAGGACAAGGAAGTAGCAGCTGTTTTTCAATATTAAGATGGACTGGTATTTGTGTCTCTTGTTAAATCCATGATTGACGTAATCTGCCTAAATCTCCTTACAGCGAAACAATCATTGTGAAGCGCAGAGAGCAGCAGCCGGGGATCCGCCGAGGGTAATGCAATACACAGGAGCCTGGAGGGGGTAACATGGCCGTCTACAGGGCACCCCAAAACCACTGCGTGTGGGGTAGACTAGCGAGTCAACTGGTAGTTGTAAGTGTAGATTTGGTGCAAGCGGGAAAATGAGCAAGCGTGAGGATGTAAAGGACTGTGACAAGGCCAAAAATGGCTGAAATGTGGGTTGATCCTGGCGTACAGAGGATTCATGGGGGCCCCAGACTCCATTACATAGAAGGGGAACACGTCTAGTCCATATACACAGAATAGCATGAATTATCTAAAAAAAGATGTCTATAATGGATAATATAAGGCTTCAGAGGTTATACCCTATGAGACCCCACAGACCAGTTGGAGGGACTATAGTGATCCCTAAGTGGATATAATATATATATTTTGTTATATTATATGGGGGCCAGGACAGAATAATCACATTTCCTATTACATCATATGGATGGCTGGGTAAGTATGTGTCACTTACCTAGAGAGGAGATGGTGGCACGGTGTAGTATGAGGAATAGACAAGGAAGTGAATATAGTGAGTAACGTCCTACTGGGAAACCTTAGGTCCAATGTTACCTACCTAAACATTGTAGTACACCCCTTCATGACAATGATGTCCCCTAATGGCTGCGTATCAGCGTGTTTATTCATCTGCCACACTGCAAAAATTTTACCTGAATGGCTGCTGGGGGTGTTACCAGAGCTCCTCTGTGCTGCAGCTTCACAGACTGTTACACTGTCTCACCCTCCCCTCTGCTTCCTTAGCACTTCCCACTTCCTCTGCCTGCTGTAATCTCACAGAGTGGGAGGGGGGAAGTGCTTCTGTGTAATGTAACAGCCTGTGAAGCTACAGCATGGAGGGGCTCTGGTAACAACCCCAGGAGCCTGTCTGGCTCATTAGCCTAAGTTGATTCTAGAAGGAAGGAGATCATAGATAACAAATATAAAAAGATTACCACAGTTACAGTGGTGGACACAGAAGAGACAGGAGCTCATAGTTTAGTCAGAGAACACATAATCGTGCACATTTACTTACCTGTCCTCTGGAGTTCACAGAAAGTTTATTGTCCGTTTATAATGTACTCTGCCGTGATTCGTGCGCCCGATATCCTGCATGTGAGTCTGAGCTTCCCCGCCGGAGTTCACCTTCTCCCTCCTGGTGTATGTAAGTGCTTGGGCTTGCGACACAATTTGAAAGTTAAATCCCGCGCTCAGTCCGAATCAGTTGGATCGTCTGACTTGGACATCAAGTTCATGTTGTCCACACCATAGACCTAGGTAATGTAACAATAGTAATGCAGCAACTCAATAGCAAGCCGAAATCTCTACCCAGAACTCCCAGAACAGAACTTACAGATTCATTGTAAAAAAAATGTCATCGTTTCACATTTGTTTCATCAATTAATGGATTTAATTAGAGCAATTGTGATCATAAAGAGAAACACATAACAAGGTGTGTGAAAAGAGAACGAGGCTTCTCTGTCAATTTATGAAGAAAGCCTGTGAGTCCTGCTTCTTCCACCATGATATATAGAAAGCCTGTGAGTCCTGCTTCTCCCACCATTATATATAGAAAGCCTGTGAGTCCTGCTTCTTCCACCATGATATATAGAAAGCCTGTGAGTCCTGCTTCTCCCACCATGATATATAGAAAGCCTGTGAGTCCTGCTTCTCCCACCATGATATATAGAAAGCCTGTGAGTCCTGCTTCTCCCACCATGATATATAGAAAGCCTGTGAGTCCTGCTTCTCCCACCATGATATATAGAAAGCCTGTGAGTCCTGCTTTCGCCACGGACATACACAGAGAAATCCTGAGAGTCCTTATTCTCCCACATTTATATATAGAAAGCCTGTGAGTCCTGCTTCTCCCACCATGATATAAAGAAAGCTTGTGAGTCCTGCTTCTCGCACCATGATATAGAGAAAGCATGTGAGTCCTGCTCCCTCCCACCTATAGAGAAAGCCTGTGAGTCCTGCTCCCTCCCACATATAGAGAAAGCCTGTGAGTCCTACTCTCTCCCACCAATAGAGAAAGCCTGCAGGTCCTGCTCCCTCCCACCTATAGAGAAAGCCTATGAGTACTGCTCCCTCCCACCTATAGAGAAAGCCTGTGAGTCCTGCTCCCTCCCACCTATAGAGAAAGCCTGTGAGTCTTGCTTCCTCCCACCAATAGAGAAAGCCTGTGAGTCCTGCTCCCTCCCACCTATAGAGAAAGCCTGTGAGTCCTACTCTCTCCCACCAATAGGGAAAGCCTGCAAGTCCTGCTCCCTCCCACCTACAGAAAAAGCCTGTGAGCCCTGCTCCCTCCCACCTATAGAGAAAGCCTGTGAGTCCTGCTCCCTCCCACCTATAGAGAAAGCCTGTGAGTCCTGCTTACTCCCACCTACAGAGAAAGC
Organism: Engystomops pustulosus; assembly: GCF_040894005.1. Classification (NCBI taxonomy): domain Eukaryota; kingdom Metazoa; phylum Chordata; class Amphibia; order Anura; family Leptodactylidae; genus Engystomops; species Engystomops pustulosus. The sequence goes on along the minus strand of NC_092415.1, from coordinate 193,548,918 downwards.
CTGCAAGTCCTGCTCCCTCCCACCTACAGAGAAAGCCTATGAGTACTGCTCCCTCCCACCTATAGAGAGAGCCTGTGAGTCCTGCTCCCTCCCAATTATAGAGAGAGCCTGTGAGTCCTACTCTCTCCCACCAATAGAGAAAGCCTGCAAGTCCTGCTTCCTCCCACCTACAGAAAAAGCCTGTGAGCCCTGCTCCGTCCCACCTATAGAGAAAGCCTGTGAGTCCTACTCTCTCCCACCAATAGAGAAAGCCTGCAAGTCCTGCTCCCTCCCACCTACAGAGAAAGCCTATGAGTACTGCTCCCTCCCACCTATAGAGAAAGCCTGTGAGTCCTGCTCCCTCCCAACTATAGAGAGAGCCTGTGAGTCCTGCTCCCTCCCACCTATAGAGAAAGCCTGTGAGTCCTACTCTCTCCCACCAATAGAGAAAGCCTGCAAGTCCTGCTCCCTCCCACCTATAGAGAAAGCCTGTGAGCCCTGCTCCCTCCCACCTATAGAGAAAGCCTGTGAGTCCTGCTCCCTCCCACCTATAGAGAAAGCCTGTGAGTCCTGCTTACTCCCACCTACAGAGAAAGCCTGCAAGTCCTGCTCCCTCCCACCTACAAAGAAAGCCTATGAGTACTGCTCCCTCCCACCTATAGAGAGAGCCTGTGAGTCCTGCTCCCTCCCAACTATAGAGAGAGCCTGTGAGTCCTGCTCCCTCCCACCTATAGAGAAAGCCTGTGAGTCCTACTCTCTCCCACCAATAGAGAAAGCCTGCAAGTCCTGCTCCCTCCCACCTACAGAAAAAGCCTGTGAGCCCTGCTCCCTCCCACCTATAGAGAAAGCCTGTGAGTCCTGCTCCCTCCCACCTATAGAGAAAGCCTGTGAGTCCTGCTTACTCCCACCTACAGAGAAAGCCTGTGAGTCCTGCTCCCTCCCACCTATAGAGAAAGCCTGTGAGTCCTGCTTACGCCCACCTACAGAGAAAGCCTGCAAGTCCTGCTCCCTCCCACCTATATAGAAAGCCTGTGAGTCCTGCTCCCTCCCACCTATAGAGAAAGCCTATGAGTACTGCTCCCTCCCACCTATAGAGAAAGCCTGTGAGTCCTGCTCCCTCCCACCTATAGAGAAAGCCTGTGAGTCCTGCTTCCTCCCACCAATAGAGAAAGCCTGTGAGTCCTGCTCCCTCCCACCTATAGAGAAAGCCTGTGAGTCCTACTCTCTCCCACCAATAGGGAAAGCCTGCAAGTCCTGCTCCCTCCCACCTACAGAAAAAGCCTGTGAGCCCTGCTCCCTCCCACCTATAGAGAAAGCCTGTGAGTCCTGCTCCCTCCCACCTATAGAGAAAGCCTGTGAGTCCTGCTTACTCCCACCTACAGAGAAAGCCTGCAAGTCCTGCTCCCTCCCACCTACAGAGAAAGCCTATGAGTACTGCTCCCTCCCACCTATAGAGAGAGCCTGTGAGTCCTGCTCCCTCCCAACTATAGAGAGAGCCTGTGAGTCCTACTCTCTCCCACCAATAGAGAAAGCCTGCAAGTCCTGCTTCCTCCCACCTACAGAAAAAGCCTGTGAGCCCTGCTCCCTCCCACCTATAGAGAAAGCCTGTGAGTCCTACTCTCTCCCACCAATAGAGAAAGCCTGCAAGTCCTGCTCCCTCCCACCTACAGAAAAAGCCTGTGAGTCCTGCTCCCTCCCACCTATAGAGAAAGCCTGTGAGTCCTGCTTCCTCCCACCTATAGAGAAAGCCTGTGAGTCCTGCTCCCTCCCACCTATAGAGAAAGCCTGTGAGTCCTGCTCCCTCCCACCTATAGAGAAAGCCTGTGAGTCCTGCTTACTCCCACCTACAGAGAAAGCCTGCAAGTCCTGCTCCCTCCCACCTACAAAGAAAGCCTATGAGTACTGCTCCCTCCCACCTATAGAGAGAGCCTGTGAGTCCTGCTCCCTCCCAACTATAGAGAGAGCCTATGAGTACTGCTCCCTCCCACCTATAGAGAGAGCCTGTGAGTCCTGCTCCCTCCCAACTATAGAGAGAGCCTGTGAGTCCTACTCTCTCCCACCAATAGAGAAAGCCTGCAAGTCCTGCTCCCTCCCACCTACAGAAAAAGCCTGTGAGCCCTGCTCCCTCCCACCTATAGAGAAAGCCTGTGAGTCCTGCTCCCTCCCACCAATAGAGAAAGCCTGTGAGTCCTGCTCCCTCCCACCTATAGAGAAAGCCTGTGAGTCCTGCTTACTCCCACCTACAGAGAAAGCCTGCAAGTCCTGCTCCCTCCCACCTATATAGAAAGCCTGTGAGTCCTGCTTACTCCCACCTACAGAGAAAGCCTGCAAGTCCTGCTCCCTCCCACCTACAAAGAAAGCCTATGAGTACTGCTCCCTCCCACCTATAGAGAGAGCCTGTGAGTCCTGCTCCCTCCCAACTATAGAGAGAGCCTGTGAGTCCTGCTCCCTCCCACCTATAGAGAAAGCCTGTGAGTCCTACTCTCTCCCACCAATAGAGAAAGCCTGCAAGTCCTGCTCCCTCCCACCTACAGAAAAAGCCTGTGAGCCCTGCTCCCTCCCACCTATAGAGAAAGCCTGTGAGTCCTGCTCCCTCCCACCAATAGAGAAAGCCTGTGAGTCCTGCTCCCTCCCACCTATAGAGAAAGCCTGTGAGTCCTGCTTACTCCCACCTACAGAGAAAGCCTGCAAGTCCTGCTCCCTCCCACCTATATAGAAAGCCTGTGAGTCCTGCTCCCTCCCACCTATAGAGAAAGCCTATGAGTACTGCTCCCTCCCACCTATAGAGAAAGCCTGTGAGTCCTGCTCCCTCCCACCTATAGAGAAAGCCTGTGAGTCCTGCTTCCTCCCACCAATAGAGAAAGCCTGTGAGTCCTGCTCCCTCCCACCTATAGAGAAAGCCTGTGAGTCCTACTCTCTCCCACCAATAGGGAAAGCCTGCAAGTCCTGCTCCCTCCCACCTACAGAAAAAGCCTGTGAGTCCTGCTCCCTCCCACCTATAGAGAAAGCCTGTGAGTCCTGCTTACTCCCACCTACAGAGAAAGCCTGTGAGTCCTGCTCCCTCCCACCTATAGAGAAAGCCTGTGAGTCCTGCTTACTCCCACCTACAGAGAAAGCCTGCAAGTCCTGCTCCCTCCCACCTATATAGAAAGCCTGTGAGTCCTGCTCCCTCCCACCTATATAGAAAGCCTGTGAGTCCTGCTCCCTCCCACCTATAGAGAAAGCCTGTGAATATTATTAGTATTTTATCATTTATTTGTAAATGGCAGAACACATGTATAAAAAGCAACTTGAATCCTACTTCTCCCCATTGCATATAGTATAACTATCCATACACTACGTCTGACACCCACAGCTGCAGCGCCTCCCCCTCCCTCCTGTTCTCCTTCATTCTCCTTTATTTTCCAAGTACAAAAACATCCATTTTCCCATATTTCCCTCCTGTCAGTCACATAATTGACATAGGGAAATTCCGTCTCGCCAAACGAAATATTTTTTCTTTTTTTCTTCATTCCCTCGCTGTTTACATTTGGTTCCTGTGTGTTTGTCCCATAAGTAGCGCAGGCGATTACCCTGTGAGATATATTAACCATGCGACTCTCCCGTCACAGGATGACGCTTATTTACAGATTCTGCTCCTTGAGAAACTTTCTCTTGGACTGGGTCGTCTAATAGTCGTCGATTCACTTGGGTTCTAAGATAATTTGCGCACATTCCGGAGCGAGCCGGGAGCGCAGCCAACATTCCATGGTGTGCGCTGCTCACAACATTAGATTATACCTCGCTCCTGTATAATATATCAGTAATTAGGTCTCTTTCGCTTCCACTCACACAGAACATTCTTAAGATTCATATTCTGAC